>NC_040087.1:45238098-45547598 GCF_003369695.1 Bos indicus x Bos taurus | reverse complement strand
CATTAAAAGAATGTCAAGAAACTATAGAGGAGAATCACACAAGTGAATAAAAGATGGGTTCTTTGCAGTTGCGGACTGAAGCAGACACCTAAGAAACACAACTGTGGTAACTGTGGAAGTTTTACTTATTTCTAAAGGCTTTTGCTTATTGTTTTTTGTTTGTTTGCTTTTTCATTTTGTTATACCCAGAGCAAATGAAAATGTGGCAAGAAAAGAGGCCCATCAAATATTTCAAACGTGGACATTTTCATGTATGTTCAGATCAAAAGCAATAGTATTAAGTGTTTCTCTGCTCCATATTTACCTTCTAATTTTTGATGACTCATGGACACAGACATGAACACTCATGTTTGGCAGATCATTTCTTTTCAATAATTATGTATTGAGAGAATAGCATTGAAATATGTGTATTATCATACGTGAAACAGATCACCAGTCCAGGTTTGATGCATGAGACAAAGTGCTCAAGGCTGGTGCACTGGGATGACCCAGAGGGATGGGATGGGGAGGGAGGTGGGAGGGGGTTCAGGATGGGGAACACATGTACACCCATGGCTGATTCATGTCAGTGTATGGCAAAACTCACTACAATATTGTAGGGTAATTAGCCTCCAATTATAAATTTAAAAAAAGAAAATAGCTTTGATAACATGCTTTGGTATTATAAACAGTTGCCTTTCAAAAAAAGATGTGTAAGATGCCCTTTGTGTTTGAGGAAGAAAATGTATTTGGTAATATAATTTTAAATGATTCGTTCTGTTTTATACATTCTGCTATTTCAGGTACAGATACCTTTGGTTTTAATTCATTTTGTCTCTGTCACACTCTTCTGTGAGAATGTCTTTAAATTATAGGGGAGAAATTATTTTAACACCTTCTCTTCCCTCCAGCATAAATAAAAACAAATAATACACAATAATATTTTTCTACTTAAACATCTTAAACTTACACCTAAGTGTAAACACTTAGGTCAGGATTAAACACATTTATGTGTGTAGACACTTTAGTATTTAAGAATTAAAAGCGATATAAATGAAATATTTCATTTTCTCCTTCTCACACCTCATCCAGATGTACTTTCCCACTTCACAAAATTTCTTAAGCCACTGACACATGTTTTTCTCACTCCTGCTATTAACTTTTTCTGGGTTTTGCAAGGATCCAAACTGAGTTGTATCTGACTCAGGTTGTGTCCCTGAGAAAATATGCAGCAAATCTACTCTCAATTTGACCCTCAAGGCTGTAATTGGAAATGAAGAAAGAAATACTCACAGTTTTGAAAAAGCATATGTAATATGGTAGAAAGTACATGGCCCTAGACTCAGGAAACTTGAGGGTAGATCTTGGCTTTTTCAAATAATTAGCTAAGGTTTCATACTTCTCCAAGCCTCTTCTATGCTAGATGAGCATGAATTGATCAACCTGAAGGTATTTTTGTGGTCTTTAATTGTCTGTATTTTACTGCCTATATATTCAGTTTTATATTTATTAAATAAATATGTATATATGTATATTTGCTGTTCTTTAGTCCCTAAGTCGTGTTCAACTCTTTGGACACCATAAGCTGTAATATGCCAGGGTCCTCTGTCCATGGGATTTCCTGGCAAGGATACTAGAGTGGGTTGCCTATTCCTTTTTTTTTTTTTTGCCTATTCCTTCTCCAAGGAATCTTTCCGACCCAGGGACTGAACCTGTGTCTTCTGCATTGCAGGCAGATTCTTTACCTATGAGCAATGGGGAAGCACCATATACGCATATATCATATAATGTAATTTTAATAAATATATGTGTATATATACCTGCATATATATATATTCATACATATATATACACCCACACCCACACCCACACACAGATCCAGCAAAAATAGCAATTGAACTTTCCCCATATCCCTACCTCTAGTTCCCTGAGTAAATCACTTCTAACATATCCTCTTGTTTCTTCAGTTGTTATGCTGTGTAATTTAAAACGATTTCACCAACAAATTTTACAAAAAGCTCATGTGATTCAATATCAAGAAAAACAAACAAACAAGCAAACAATGGTCAGAAGACCTAAATAGATATTTCTCCAAAGACACACAGATGGTCAAGAGACACAGGAAAAGGTGCTCAGTTCAGTTCAGTTGAGTCGCTCAGTCTTGCCTGACTCTTTATGACCTCATGGACGGCAGCACGCCAGGCCTCCGTGTCCATCACAAAGTCCCAGAGTTTATTCAAACTCATGTCCATTGAGTTTGTGATGTGATACAATGGATGAGATCCAACCATCTCATCCTCTGTCCTCCCCTTCTCCTCCCTCCTTCAATCTTACCCAGCATCAGGGTATTTTCAAATGAGTCAGCTCTTCGCATGAGGTGGCCAAAGTATTGGAGTGTCAACTGCAGCATCAGTCCTTCCAATGAATATTCAGGACTGGTTTCCTTTAGGATGGACTGGTTGGGTCTCCTTGCAGTCCAAGGGACTCTCAAGAGTCTTCTCCAACACCACAGTCCAAAAGCATCAATTCTTCGGTGCTCAGCTTTCTTTGGAGTCCAACTCTCACATCCATACTTGACCATTGGAAAAACCATAACCTTGACTAGATGGATCTTTGTTGGGAAAGCATTGTCTCTGCTTATTAATATGCTATATAGGATGGTCATAACTTTCCTTCCAAGGAGTAAGTGTCTTTTAATTCCATCCCTACAGTCACCATCTGCAGTGATTTTGGAGCCCCCCAAAATAAAGTTACTCAGTGTTTCCACTGTTTCCCCATCTATTTGCCATGAAGTGATGGGACTAGATGCCATGATCTTAGTTTTCTGAATGTTGAGCTTTAAGCCAACTTTTTCACTCTCCTCTTTCACTTTCATCAAGAGGCTCTTTAGTTCTACCTCACTTTCTGTCATAAAGGTAGTGTCATCTGCATATCTGAGGTTATTGATATTTCTCCTGGCAATCTTGATTCCAGCTTGTGGTTATTCCAGCCCAGCATTTCTCATGATGTACTCTGCATATAAGTTAAATAAGCAGGGTGACAATATACAGCCTTGACATACTCCTTTTCCTATTTGGAACCAGTCTGTTGTTTCATGCCCCATTCTAACTGTTGCTTCCTGACCTGCATACAGATTTCTCAAGAGGCAGGTCAGGTATTCCCATCTCTTTCAGAATTTTCCACAGTTTGTTGTGATCCACACAGTCAAGGGCTTTGACGTAGTCAATAATGCAGAAGTAGATGTTTTTCTGGAACGCTCTTACTTTTTCAATGATCCAGCAGATGTTGGCAATTTGATCTCTAGTTTCTCTATCTATTCTACATCCAGCTTGGCCATCTGAAAGTTCACGGTTCACATACTTTTAAAGCCTGGCTTGGAGAATTTTAAGCATTCGTTTCTAGTGTGTGAGATGAGTGCAAATGTGTGATAGTTTGAGCATTCTTTGGCATTGCCTTTCTTTGGGATTGGATCGAAACCTGACCTTTTCCAGTCCTGTGGCCTCTGCTGAGTTTTCCAAATTTGCTGGAATATTGAGTGCAGCACTTTCAAAGCATCATCTTCTGGGTTTGAAACAGCTCAACTGGAGTTCCTTCACCTCCACTAGCTTTGTTCATAGTGATGCCTCCTAGGCCCACTCGACTTCACATTCCAGGATGTTTGGCTCTAGGAGCATGATCATGCCATCGTGATTATCTGGATCATGAGGTTCTTCATGACATTGTACAGGAGGCTGATATCAAGACCATCCCGAAGAAAAATAAATGCAAAAAGGCAAAATGGTTGTCTGAGGAGGCCTTACAAGTAGCTGTGAAAAGAAGAGAAGTGAAAAGCAAAGGAGAAAAGGAAAGATATATTCATTTGAATGCAGAGTTCCAAAAAATAGCACGGAGAGTTAAGAAATCCTTTCTCAGTGATCAGTGCAAAGAAATAGAGGAAAACAATAGAATGGGAAAGACTAGAAATCTCTTCAAGAAAATTAGAGATACCAAGGGAACATTTCATGCAAACATGGACACAATAAAGGACAGAAATGGTATGGACCTAACAGAAGCAGAAGATATTAAGAAGAGGTGGCAAGAATACACAGAACTATACAAAAAAGAACTTCATGACCCAGATAAACATGCAAGTTTGATCACTCACCTAAAGATGCTCAACAGCACTATTAGAGAAATGCAAATCATAAGTGCAATGAGATATCACCTCACACCAGTAAGAATGGCTATCATCAAAAATGTACAAATATGGGAGTTCCCTGGAGGTCCAGTTGTTAGGGCTCCATGTTTTCATTCCCAAGGGCTATGGTTCAATCCCTGGTTGGGGAACTAAGATTCCACAAGGTGCAGAGTGCTGCCAAAAACAAAAAACAGATAATACCGGGCAGGGTGAAAAGGGACTACTATCAGCAATTATATGCCAAAAAAATGGACAACGTGGAAGAAATGGACAAATTCTTAGAAAAGTACAACTTTCTAAAACTGAACCAGGAAGAAATAGAAAATCTTAACAGACCCATCACAAGCACGGAAATTGAAACTGTAATGAGAAATCTTCTTGCAAACAAAAGCCCAGGTCCAGAAGGCTTCATGGCTGATTTCTACCAAAAATTTAGAGAACAGCTAAACCTATCCTACTCAAACTCTTCCAGAAAATTACAGAGGAAGGTAAACTTCCAAACTCATTCTATGAGGCCACCATCACCCTAATACCAAATTCTGACAAAGATGCCACAAAAAAGACAACTACAGGCCGATATCACTGATGAACATAGATGCAAGAATCCTTAACAAAATTCTAGCAATCAGAATCCAATGACACATTAAAAAGATCATACATCATGACCAAGTGTGCTTTATCCCAGGGACGCAAGGATTCTTCAATATCTGCAAATCAATCAATGTAATATACCACATTAACAAATTGAAAAATAAAAGCCATATGATTATCTCAATAGATAGAGAAAGCTTTTGACAAAATTCAACATCCATTTATGATAAAAACTCTCCAGAAAGCAGGAATAGAAGGAACATACCTCAACATAATAAAAGCTATATATGACAAACCCACAGCAAACATTATCCTCAATGGTGAAAAATTGAAAGCATTTCCCCTAAAGTCAGGAACAAGACAAAGGTGCCCACTTTCACCACTACTATTCAACATAGTTTTGGAAGTTTTGGCCACAGCAATCAGAGCAGAAAAAGAAATAAAAAGAATCCACATTGGAAAATAAGAAGTAAAACTTTAACTGTTTGCAGATGACATGATCCTCTGCATAGAAAACCATAAGGAATCCACCAGAAACTTACTAGAGCTAATCAATGAATACAGTAAAGTTGCAGGATATAAAATCAACACACAGAAATTCCTTGCATTCCTATACACTAATAATGAGAAAACAGAAAGAGAAATTAAGGAAACAGTTCCAGTCACCATTGCAATGAAAAGAATAAAATACTTAGGAATGCTGCTGCTGCTGCTTAGTCACTTCAGTCGTGTCCAACTCTGTGTGACCCCATAGATGGCAGCCCATCAGGCTCCCCTCTCCCTAGGATTATCCAGGCAAGAACACTGGAGTGGGTTGCCATTTCCTTCTCCAATACTTAGGAATATATCTACCTAAAGAAACAAAAGCCCTATATATAGAAATCTATAAAACACTGGTGAAAGAAATCAAAGAGGACACTAATAGATGGAGAAATATACCATGTTCATAGATCAGAAGAATCAATATAGTGAAAATGAGTATACTACCCAAAGCAATCTATAGATTCAATGCAGTCCCGATCAAATTACCAACGGTATTTTTCACAGAGCTAGAACAAATAATTTCACAATATTTATGGAAATACAAAAAACCTCAAATAGCCAAAGCAGTCTTGAGAAAGAAGAATGGAACTGGAGGAATCAACCTGCCTGACTTCAGGCTCTACTACAAAGCCACAGTCATCAAAACAGAGTGGTAGTGGCACAATTACAGAAATATAGATCAATGGAACAAAATAGAAAGCCCACAGATAATTCCATGCACCTATGGACACCTTAACTTTGACAAAGGAGGCAAGAATATACAATCAATATAAGAAATACAATCAAATACAAGAAATACAATCAATAAAAGAAATACAATCAATACAAGAAATACAATCAATACAAGAAAAGACAATCTCTTTAACAAGTGGTGCTGGGAAAACTGGTCAACCACTTGTAAAAGAATGAAACTAGAACACTTTCTAACATCATACACAAAAATAAACTCAAATGGATTAAACATCTAAATGTAAGACCAGAAACTATAAAACTCCTAGAGGAGAACATAGGTAAAACACTCTCTGACATAAATCACAGCAGAATCCTCTATGACCCACCTCCCAGAGTAAAGGAAATAAAAGAAAAAAAAAAAAAAAAAGGGACCTAATTAAAATTAAAAGCTTCTGCACAACAAAGGAAACTATAAGCAAGGTGAAAAGACAGCCTTCAGAATGGGAGAAAATAATAGCAAATGAAGCAATTGACAAAGAATTAATCTCAAAAATATACAAGCAACTCCTGCAGCTCAATTCCAGAAAAATAAATGGCCCAATAAAAAAAAAAATGGGCCAAAGATCTAAACAGACATTTCTCCAAAGAAGACATACAGATGGCTAACAAACACATGCAAAGATGCTCAACATCACTCATTATCAGAGAAATGCAAATTGAAACCACAGTGAGGTACCATCTCATGCCAGTCAGAATGGCTGCTATCCAAAAGCCTACAAGCAATAAATACTGGAAAGGGCGTGGAGAAACGGGAACCCTCTTACAGTGTTGGTGGGAATGCAAACTAGTACAGCCATATGGAGAACAGTGTGGAGATTCCTTAAAAAACTGGAAATAGAACTGTCATATGACCCAGCAATCCCGCTGCTGGTCATATACACTGAGGAAACCAGAATTGAAAGAGCCACATGTACCCCAATGTTCATTGCAGCACTGTTTATAATAGCCAGGACATGGAAGCAACCTAGATGTCCATCTGCAGACGAATGGATAAGAAAGCTGTGGTACATATACACAACGGAGTATTACTCAGCAATTAAAAAGAATACACTTGAATCAGTTCTAATGAGGTGGGTGAAACTGGAGCCTATTATAGAGTGAAGTAAGCCAGAAAGAAAAACACCAATACAGTATACTAATGCATATATATGGAATTTAGAAAGATAGTAACGATAATCCTGTATGTGAGACAGCAAAAGAGGCACAGATGTGTAAACAGTCTTTTGGACTCTGTGGGAGAGGGCAAGGGTGGGATGATTTGGGAGAATGGCATTGAAACTTGTATAATATCATATGTGAAACGAATCACCAGTCCAGGTCGATGCATGATACAGGATGCTTGTGGCTTGTGCACTGGGATGACCCAGAGGGATGGTATGGGGAGGGAGGAGGGAGGGGGACTCAGGATGGGGAACAAGTATACATTTGTGGCAGATTCATGTTGATGTATGGCAAAACCAATACAATATTGTAATTAGCCCCCAAATAAAATAAATATATCTATATTAAAACAAAGAAAAAAAAGTGAACCCTCCTACATTGTCATTTGAAATATTAATTGTACAGCCACTATGGAGAACAGTATGCAGATTCTTTAAAACAACTAAAAGTAGAGTTATCGTGCTGCTGCTGCTGCTGCTAAGTCACTTCAGTCGTGTTCGGCTCTGTACGACCCCATAGATGGCAACCCACCATAATGTCCAGCAATTCCTGGGGACATATCCAGAGAAAAACATGTTTCAAAATAAATAAATAAATAAAAGGTTACATGCACCCCAATGTTCATTGGAGCACTGTTTACAATAGCCAAGCTGTGGAAGCAATTTAAATGTCCATAGATGGATGAATGGATAAAAAAGATGTGGTACATTTATATTATGGAACATTACTCAGCCATAAAAAGAATGAAACAATACCATTTGCAATATAGATGGGCATAGAGATTATCATAGTAAGTGAAGCTAGTCAGACAGAGAAAAATAAATATTATATGATATCACTTTTATCAAAATCTAAAAGGAAATGATACAAATGAACTTATTGACAAATGGGAACAGACTCACCAACTTAGGAAACAAACCTGTGGTTACTAGGGAGAAAGGATGGGGGTGGAGGGATAGATCAGGAGTTTGGGATTGACCTGTAGCTACTACTATATTTAAAATAGGTAACCAACAAGGACATACTGTATAGCATAGGGAACACTACTCAATATTTTGTAACTTAAATGGGAAAAGAATTTGAATAATTACTTGTATATGTATAACTGAATCACTTTGATGTACACCTGAAACTACCAGAACATTGTTAGTCAATTATGTGCCAAAGTAAAATTGTAAATTAGAGTATATTAATTACCTTTCATTACCAAGTTTGTTTGTTTTCTGAAATAAGCAAGTGCCTCCTCATTTTACAATTTGACAGTAGTCAAATACATTAAATTATTCATACCTATGCTTCACTTACTCCTTGGAAGGAAAGTTATGACCAACCTAGATAGCATATTGAAAAGCAGAGACATTACCTTGCCAACAAAGGTCTGTCTAGTCAAGGCTATGGTTTTTCCAGTGGTCATGTATGGATGTGAGAGTTGGACTGTGAAGAAAGCTGAGCACCGAAGAATTGATGCTTTTGAACTGTGGTGTTGGAGAAGACTCTTGAGAGTCCCTTGGACTGCAAGGAGACCCAACCAGTCCATTCTAAAGGAGATCAGTCCTGGGTGTTCTTTGGAAGGAATGATGCTAAAGCTGAAACTCCAGTACTTTGGCCACCTCATGCAAAGAGTTGACTCATTGGAAAAGACTCTGATGCTGGGAGGGATTGGGGGCAGGAGAAGAAGGGGACAACAGAGGATGAGGTGGCTGGATGGCATCACCGACTCAATGGACGTGAGTCTGAGTGAAATCCGGGAGTTAGTGATGGACAAGGAAGCCTGGTGTGCTGCAATTCATGGGGTCACAAAGAGTCGGGCACGACTGAGCGACTGAACTGAACTGAACTGAACTGATGCTTCCCAGGTGGCGCTAGCGGTAAAGAACCTGCTTGCCAATGCAGGAGACATAAGAGACTAGGTTCAGTCCCTAGGTTAGGAAAATCCCCTAGAGGAGGGCATGACAACCCACTCCAGTATTCTTGCCTGGAGAATCCCATGAACAGAGGAGCCTGACAGGCTACAGTCCATAGAGTCCCAAAGAGTCGGACATGACTGAAGAGACTTAGCACCCCCCCACGCATGTGACAAAAAACTATAAAACTTTAACTAATGTGGCAAAATTCATAAAATGTTTACTTGTCATTTCCTTGTATGTCTGTATATGTTTTTCTTTGAATCTGATATTCTATCAGAATGCTGATAAGAGCTTGTCTATCTGATGTCTCACTAGGAAATACTTTTCCTTCTCTCTTGATTGGGTGTTTGGTTTGCTTCTTTTTCTCTTTTTGCCTCATATTTTAGGGAAGCACATCTTGAAGAAGCTTCTTGAGAAAGTATACTGGAATTTTAAATTCCTGTTTTGAGATCCTTCTTGTTTTATTTTGGATTCATATTTAAATATAATTATTCTATTATTTTAAAGGCCTTTTTCTTTAGCTGCCAGTGTCAACATTAATGAGGTTAATGCGGTTTGATTACTGAGAATTTATATATTTTTATTTTAACCCTCAAAACCAACTGCTAAATCATAAAAGCTTTTTAATTATTCTTTTTTATTTTTTGGTTGACATTGTTCCAATATTTCTCAATGTTCTCCTTTAATATGGACTTTTCCCCATTAATTGTCTAACTCTCCAGTGGGTCAATCTAGAAAACTATGCTTTAGCAAAAAAATTTTGTTTCTGTGACAATATTCTTCCATCTAGTTTTCCAGCTGTTTTAGGTAGTCCTTTCACTTGGGTCTTGGAAATGATGCATTTATCTTTTTATTTTCCTATTTTTTCTTACTCATTGACTTTACTGTTCTTATCATTTTAAAGAAAGTCACAAATTGTCCTTTAAAACTTTTATTGATTTATTCAAAGTATTACCATGATCATATTCTGTAATCACCAAGAGTCTCTCCTTGGACACATACATCTTCTGTTATTCAGTCTCTAAGTCACGTCCAGCTCTTTGTAACCCCATGGACTGTAGCACACCAGGTTTCCCTGTCCTTCACTATCTCCCTGAGTTTGCTCAGACTCACATCTAGTGAGTTGGTGATACCATCCAACCATTTCTTCCTCTGTCACTCCCTTTTCCTCCGGTCCTCAGTATTTCCCAGCATCATAGTCTTTTCCTTGAATCAGCTCTTCATATCAGGTGGCCAAAGTATTGGAGCTTGAGCATCAGCTTCAGTCCTTCCAATCGATATGCATGGTTAATCTCTTTAGGATTGACCGATTGGATCTCCTTGCTGTCCAAGGAACTCTCAAGAGTCTTCTCCAGCACTACAGTTTAAAAGTATCAATTCTTTGGTGCTTAGCTTTCTTTATGGTCCAGCTCTCACATCAGTACATTACTACTGGAAAAACCATAGCTTTGATTAGATGGACTTTGTTTGCAAATTGAAGTCTCTACTTTTTTAATACACTGTATAGGTTTGTCATAGCTTTTCAGTTCTTTTTTGAAAAACAAAACAAAACAAAGCTTTGTTTCTGTCTTTTTTGTTAGAGATTTTCTTCAAATGCCTCCTGAGGTTTGGCTGCCAATTTGTAATGAAGAACTAAACAGATGATTGATAGATCACCCATGTTTGGGACTTTCTGAGTGATAGGCTTCATCATAGGAGGAAAAAGTTGGAACATTTCATTGGGAAATTCTTCATGGCATAGCTGTCTGTCTTTTCTCCTAGAATCTGGCAACTTTCCCTAGTGGAATCCTTAGACTTCTGCCTACATTATATACTAAGCCCAGTTTTCAACATCTAGTTTCTGGGGATTGAATGGGGAAAAAAGAAGTAGTGGGGAGGTCTCACTATTTAATGTATTCAATTTCCCTCAGTAGCTTTCTGTTCAATATCACAATTTACTTTTATATTCATCTGTGGCTTGTTTCCCCATACCCTGAGTTTCTCTGATTTAATTTCCCCAAGATTAGTTTTTCCTTGTAGTCATCTTGCTATGCTAGGTAAGGAAGGACACCTGATCAAGGCTTGTTTACAGATATGTCAACTACTCTCCTGTGTTTGACTCAATTCCTAACTTCTACTTTCAAAGTCACGTGCTGTCTATGACACCAGGACCTCTCAGGATATTGCAGTGTAAACCATAATGCATCTTGTTGCTTATGTTCCAGGTTTCTTATCTTTGTTGGATTCAGTTGCCATTGATCCATCCATTCTTCTATACTGAGTTTTCCAGAATGTGAAATCTATTAACTTTTTGTGTCTCCTCTTCCATTCTTTCATGTGTTTATGTGTCAACAGTTTTTAGTTGATTATTTCACTGCCATTTTAGTGAGATTTTATGTAGGAATGAAGATAATTGTTCAATTTGGAATAATTAACCTCAAGAATGCCAATAATCTATACTTCATTTTTTCTTTAAAAATAGGACAATTTGTTTAAATTTGAGAATATGGGTTGTCAAAATAAATGAAGAACAGAACTTTTCTTGTTGAAGTAGTAACAAGGGAGATAAAATCTAATTGGATTTCATGTTTCTGTCCAGCCCTCAAGAAAATGTCAACAAACAGATTCTATATAAATATGATCATACAACATTGGTTAGGGCTCAGTACCAGACTATAGAAAATACTTTACCTAATTCAGGCATAAATGAATTTATTACCAGGAATTTTGATAGGCTAGAAGAATAGGTTCCATGTGCAATTTTGATCTGATTATTTGCAATCTCACTACTTCTGCTGTGATTGGAAAAGCATTTAGCTCTGTTTAGAAAATCATCAAATTAGAAAGCCTCTGCAATAACTTGTGCCATCAAAATAGCTATTTCCACCAAATCCTCTCTTTCTTTCTGTGATTCAACTTGATGTTTTGAGCAAATTCATTTATTTGGTGGAACTTCAGACACATCTCAAATCCAATGGCAGGAAATTCCGAGAAGTACTTTTTCAATTTCTATGGTGTTGTCTGGCAAAAGGAAAGGGTACATGTTGAGAAAGTTATTTTACTATGTAGCCATCCACCTCTCTATCTACCTACATCTGCAGTACCTTGCTTTAATCACACAACAGTATAACTTGGATATTTTAGCTCTGCTTTAAAAAAGTGCATATAATTCCAAATGAGTTCTTCAAGCATGCTCATCTCTACCCAGGATTAAGAGTGGAAAAGTCAGATGCTGGAATTGATTCACTGTTTGGGTTTTATACATTGAGTATAAAAGTAGGGTAATAATGCAGACAATGATAGACTACAATCTTTGAAGAGAAAGAATATTTAGAATACACTAATACTATCCATACAGTATTAATCAATTTATTAGATAAAATTCTTACCTGCAATGAATAAAACCCATTTTAGTTAGTGTAAGATGGAAATAATGCAATAAAGTTTATTAGAAAATTCACAGAACTCACTCCGAGAAAGAAACATAATACTTCAAATCTACTCTATCAGAACAACCCAAATTGCATTGAAGAGTAGCTTTGACTGAAACAATATTATGTGGACTTAGTCAGAGACTCTGCAGACAGCATTGCTAATGCTGGGCAGTTTGCATTATCCTTTAAGCTTCTGTCATTTTGCTGTAGAAATCTGGCTTCCTCAACAAATATACTCATAGAACAAATTCCTAGAAACACCAGTTTCTTCACAGGCCTTCTGAATTAACAGAATATCAATCGTGGGTCTTAGGTGCAAAAGAGTGCTTGCTTGATGAATAATAAGTTAAGAAAAATCCAAATGTCTTCTCTGATAGGACTGAAGAGAGATTATAGAAAATTGAAAGAACTAATGAAAATGAATGTTGACATCATTGGTTGTGTTTTGGGAATTTAATATTTAACTGATATAGCCATTGAAGAAGAAACAAGTATTTTGAATACTTAGTCACTAAATAAAAGTTTGCAAAATAATTAAAGACAAGTAATACCTTTTAAATACAGTAAATATATATAATAAAAATCTAAAAATGTGCATAAATGAAAAGCGATTAACAAATTTTCCTATATTTAAACTAAGGTTTAGAAGAGTTTTGTATAAGCAACACATAGCAATTTTAATAGCAATGGAAAATAAATGGCAAAATGAACTTATTAATAGCTTGTTACTGGAATTTTAGTACCTCCAGAAAAATGGTAAAGTGTTTAAAAAACTATCTGAATAAGCTCCAAATTTTCCACATTTGATTTCCTTTGCATGCTAGAGAATTTTAGGTTATATCATACATATATAAGTGATACAGAGTGATATACATAGAAAATAGGCCTTTTAGAGTGTACTTTTTAGAAATTAATATATCAGATTACTATAGCTTTCATTTATAAAGTTGTAATACATAACTTTAACTTAATATGCCCTTCAAATTATTAATGCATTTTGGCAAGAACAGCAGTTCAATGCAAAACTGGAGTGTCTCTCACTGACTTACTTATTCTAGTAGCGGAGATACTATAAGATACATTTCATCATACAAATGTCTCTTTCTAAGTAAACAGAACCAACATTTTCTAAAAGGATTTACTTTAAGCAACACATAATATAACTATCACTTTAGATCTACTGTTTTTAGAACATCTTTTATGTTATTTCAATAGAAGTTGTTTACCTTAATGGATTGTCATATATGCTTACTGCTAATATCATATTTATTTTATGATAATAGTTACAAATTTTCCTAAAATTATTCTTATTTACTTTGAGATTTTTGACTGAATCATTTTTTACTTCCTAGTAACAAAGGACAAGAATTAGTTAAAAAAAAAAAAGACATATTATCTCCTGTATCATAAAGTTTAAAGAGAGAGTTGAAGGTAAATAGAGATGGAGTTCAAAATAGAGAATAATAAAGATGAAAGGGAGCTTGAGTGAAAAAAAATTAAGAGAACTGAAATAAGAAAGAGGGGGGAAAAGTTTGATATAAAAAACGGGATGTAGGCAAGAAGTAATAAAACAGAAGAGAAAATAAATTGACATTGTTATAAAGTACCCATGAAAGAAATCACACAGTTTGTTGATGGAGAAGAAAAGTAATAGTTTTTTCTTAAATGTTTGTAAAATAAAAGAAGTCTAATCATGTCTTTAGATGAATAAGTTTACATGGATCTTATAGGATGAATATGAGAATATAACTGTCACACTGAGTCACGTCAACACCAGAGATCCAACATAGTTTCTTTGATGTTTTTCAGAAAAACATGCTAGTTGCCCTCCACACCCGAACCTCAGGGAGTCTGTGATCCCTAGCTTCCTTTTGGTAACCCATTATAAACTCCATTCATGAATATATCTAAGCCTTTCCTGATCCTATTTATATTTTGAGACTATATAACCTTCCTGGATAATGACTTGCATATGTTTACTACCAACTGTGAAAAGTACAAAGCATAAATCCCTTTTATCTTTTACCCTACATTGGGCATCCTCTAGTCCTGGTACACTTTAATTTGGTAAAAGGAATTCATCTTTACCTTTCAAGATTTGGCAGAGTTTGAATCTATGTGTTCTCATCTGTAGTTTTATAAAACTGAATATTCTAACTTTTTACAATATTCTGACATGGAAGCAAAGTTTTGCCACAGCTTTGCTTTTAGTTCCTTACATGATCCAAGAGAAATTATCTCATATTTCTAGGTCTCCAAGCTATGTATAAACCAAAGTGCTTGATCATCTTTAAAATTTCTTCCATCTTCCTCGTACATTAACACTCAGCTCACTCTGCCCCTAGGAGGGAAAGAGAAAGATGTGGAAGAGAGGACAAAAACTACATGGTAGATGACTATGTGATCTTTAGAGTTAAACCACCAGGATTAAAATTCCATTTTCTCCACTTATCTCTATGCCCTTATGCAATTTGCTTACTTCTCCAACTTTCATTTCCTCCTCAGTAAATTGGGAATAATAGTTGCAACTTCTTAAGGTTGTATTTTGTTACCAAACCTGTCAATGTGTATGTCTGTGTGTTTATCTCAAATCAGCATCTACCATATAATAAGCACTACATGAAAGTTAGCACACGTACACATACACACACAGAGAAAGAGAGACAGAGAGAGCAACACACCTCCCCGCACTGGAACTGGTCTTGTGCCTTTGTGTGGTCATCCTACATTGATTCTGTTCATGGTCTTGTGACTTGCTCTGGTCAATGAAGAATCATTGAGAAAAAAATTTGTTTTGAAGAGTCTTTCTCCATGGGGCTTTTGGAATGCTTTGGAGACCATGATGTAAAGAAGTGCAGTCCAGCCTACCTGGAGGATATGTGGAGCAAAATCAGGCCATCCCAACTTGAGCCTAGATTCTAGTTGACTAACTAACTGACTTCAACCACATGCATTTTCCCAGATGAGACCAGCCTAAGGACCACCTAGCCAATTCATAGAATCATGACAAATAAAGTGGTTGCTCTTTAAACCAATAAATTTAGGGTGATTTCTTTTATATTTACACATATATGTACAACTGGTAACTTGATCTGATTCTACTCTATGTGGTAATTTTGAGAGTTTATGACAGCCGCTAAAAATTCACATAAAGCTAAATTTATAATCCCAAATCCCATTCTATTTTGCAAGACGTTCACACTGTGTGTACAAATGTGACAAAGATATGAAATTGCATTAAATTGAACAGATCAGTGATGTCTACTCTAGTGCTCCAGGGGAAACAAACTAGAAGATAGAGATGCCAGTGAAGGAAGCTTATTTGGGAATGTTTTTAAGACTGCCTTCAGGAACAGATTTCTGGGTGAGGCAGGCAATATTCTTATTCTTTTATCCCTTTATTTACAAGCACACTTTAAGTTGAGATATAATGACATATAACATTATATGCTTCAGATGTACAACTTAATGATTAGATATGTGTATGTATTATGTGATGATCACCACAATATGTCTAGTTAGCATATATCATCTCCAATAGTTACATTTTTTTCACTGTGGTGAGAATTTTTAATACAAGCTCTATTAGCTTTCATATATATGATGGTATTATTGACTATAGTCACCATGCTATATATTACATGTCCAAGATTTATTTAATCAAGTTTTTTTTTCACAAAATATGGGTTTTATTAGTCAACTACAGTCATAAAATGGTTGTTATAGATCTTTATTTGTCCCACCACACACAAAGCAGAGATGTTTGCCAGTCTAATTTTCTTCATGTGGGTCACAACTTTGGTTTGCTAATAAACCCTCCTTTTGAGCTTCACAGTTGAGAGTGACAGAAACTGACCCCTCTTTCTCAGATGTAGAAATCATTAGCCTCAGAATGGTACACATGGGATGGTCCAATCACAGGGAAGAAGGTGTCAAATTTAAGCAGGGTCCAGTGCTGATGCTCTGCTTGTGTCCATTGCTCTTGTAAGCGCCATTTTCCAGTGATGTACATGTGTTTCTCTACCACCACAGTTAAATGTGTGGCACAATGTGTGAGTCAGATTCCAAAACTTCATGTCGCCTATACCAGTACAAGGGAGGTCATTATGGAACTTCACATGGTGAACCTCTGTGATGAAAAGGTTTATCCCTGCTTCCATCATCACATGATTTTCTTAGGTAATTTTTGTTTTTTAATGATCTTTTCCTGAGACCAGGTCAGGATGTTTGCATCCAACACATGTGACTTTAATCCTTTAGAGGCTGGCTGCTTCACTCTTCTCAACCAAAGACAGACACTGGTTTCCCAAGATTTCTGATGGTGGGTGGAATGGCCTTGGCCATGATGAGGGGGTGTTTATGGTCATCTCTAAAATGATCCAGGTCCTAGCTTCAGAATTTAGGACTTGCAGACAGTCTTGATTTCCTTACTGATCAGTACTTCTAAACACTCAGATGCCACATCTATGGGATACACATCTGAGAAACACTTATTTGAATTTTGTCTTCTAGTGATAAAGATCTTCCCTTTCTTAACATCACAACTGGGATAATTATAAGCAGCTATGGAATTGATGCTTTTGAACTGTGGTGTTGGAGAAGACTCTTGAGAGTCCCTTGGACTGCAAGGAGATCCAACCAGTCCATTCTGAAGGAGATCAGCCCTGGGATTTCTTTGGAAAGAATGATGCTAAAGCTAAAACTCCAGTACTTTGGCCACCTCATGCGAAGACTTGACTCATTGGAAAAGACTCTGATGCTGGGAGGGATTGGGGGCAAGAGGAGAAGGGGACAACAGAGGATGAGATGGCTGGATGGCATCACTGACTCGATGGACATGAGTCTGAGTGAACTCCGGGAGATGGTGATGGACAGGGAGGCCTGGTGTGCTGCGATTCATGGGGTCGCAAAGAGTCGGACACGACTGAGCGACTGATATGATCTGATCTGATGGTCATGGAGGACAAAGATATACACCACATCGCTTTCTTGGATTTCTCGCTAAGACTGACAGCAGCTTTATGATGTTCCCATTGGACTAAATTCTGAAAAATGAGGTCCTGATAAGTTCATTTAGTTGTCTCCAAAAGCCACCAAAGCATAGACTAGAAGTCAGCAATGTATCCATTTAAAATATAAAAGATAGATACAAAATTTATTTGAACATGAATGCTAAGCAACTATATTTGCAATTAGGTAAACTAAATATCTTTATAAATGATCAAAACAGTCTTTGAATTAAGTCCATTGCACTGAAAACAGTAGGTAGATATTAAGAGTGAATATAATCTCTTCCTCCCCTCTATGTTTCAATTTTGGGAGAAAAAAAATTCCAATAAAATTTATCCTCACACCCATTCTTCCCTTCATGCATGTAAGAGGATATGCTTTTTGATTTAAAGAGGTCATATTAAACATACTCTAAATAATGATGACAACATAAGAGAAGCTGATTTTTTTCAAATAAATTAAGTCTGATATAAGCAGTCCAGAGTTGGTATGGCATCCCTTAATGTCCTCTAGATTTTTGCTTGGTGATCCTTATTATGGCCCTCATTGATTTAAGATAGCTGCTGGAGCATCAGCCATCCCATCTGTATCACAGTTATTAGAATGAAGCAAAGGTCCAAGGTTTTTGAAGAAATTTTCTTAAGTACTCAACCCTTTAATTTATAATTTATTATCTGGAAACTAGTCACATGACCAGAGCTAACTACAAGAAATTCATCCAGTTATATGTCTAGGTCAATAGGCAAGGTCTTTGGATGATTGCTGATTGTCTATCAGACTCAGCATTTCTTTGTTATTCAGTAACTTACTGAACTAAATGAAAACTGATCTACCTCATATACACACAGAAGAGAAGGAGCAGAGAGAATGACATAAAAATTCCATTTAGAATAAGTGTAGAGTAGAAAACACTGGCATCATTAGCCCATTAAAATGATGAAATCTTGCTGGGCAGGAATAGTGTAGCTCCTTAAACTAGTTGTAGAACAGTCCTTGGTTACATTATCTGCCTGTTCTGCTCTCTGGAGAAACTCTCCTGCCATTGACCCCTCTGGTTCCTTGTTTTGTTTTCTTGGTGGGGAAAGTGGAGGTAAGGGGTAGTAGTTCTTCCTTCTCCATGAACCTCCACAGCTATTTCTAATGTAAGAAATGAAAAGTGTCAATTTTGGAGTTTGCAAAGATTCTAAAACTCATTTTGTTCCAGCACAGGTTCAAGTATTATTAAAGTTTTCATAAAAATAAAAAGTTGCAGTCCAAGTTTGTACTTTTCTTTTGGTTTTCAGATCTGGTGGTTTCTAAGCCTGATTCCATCTTGAGACCACTTAGAAAAATCAGTTTGTCTGGGAACACAATGTACTTCATCTAATCTTTGCTGTTAGCTTGCCTTCCATTGTCTGACAGAGAACTATTAATGGAAGGCCTTTTTAAAAGCACTGGGGCCAGTGATTTATCTCCTGTTAAGTCTGCTATTTCAGAGTAGACTACTAAGTGCTTCAGTTTGAGCACAGAGTAGTTGTCTTTATTTTTTCAATCTTGAAAAACCCCAAACTTGATGCATTTAAATTGTTGTCTACTGAGAAGGAACACATCCTTAACATCTCTGCCTGTTGATAAACTGGATCTAGTCTGAGTTCATTAATCCTGAAACTGTGTTGAAATCAGCAGAAAGCAGCAGTGTAGACATATTTCTATTTTTTTCCCCCCACATTTTCCTTTAAGGTCATTTAGTTTGTTTTCCAGACAGCTTTCTCCTCTGCTTTCCAAGAAAGGCCAAGCAGAAATTTGAACAAATGCTTTGGTCAATTGAATGATAAATGGTGCCAGTTTCCCAGCCTATGATATGGAAGGTGTTAATACAACCAGATTAAGCCTGAGATGAAGTCATTCATGCTAAGCCTCATGTCAGCAAAGCAACAGTTCCAGAAAACAAAGGTCTACATCAACCAATCAGTGCTTGACTACTGAGCACAAGTCACATGACCAGGCTCTAAGACATCTCTTGGCTCCTTGTAAGGGAATTAACCATCTTTAACCAGTCAGCAAATGCTTAGTCTAACCTCCTTGCTGATACTCACTCTTGTCTATAAAAGTATCTCATCATGTACACCTCTTCTGAGCTCCTTTCTGTCTGCTAGATTAGATGTGGCCCAATTTATGAATTGCTGAATAAAGCCAACAATATCTTCCAAGTTTACTCACATGAATTTTGTTCTTTAACAGGGACATATTTAAGGTTCTATTATTTCCATGTTTCATCTCCATGTAAAAATTCTATATATATTAGGATTGTGCCAGGCTGAAAATAATAGAGACCCAGAAAATAGTTACTTAAAAAAAAAGATAAGAACTTATCCTCTTTGATATTAAAGTAGTCTAGGGCTGGGGGCCAAGACCCCAATGCCATTAGGAGTCCTGATGTCTATCTTTATTGTGTATCATTCCAGTGAAAATCACTTATGGCTAAGGTCAACTGAAGGCTCAAGGGGGATGCTCCAATTCTGATCGTTTTGCTTACATGACAAACCCGAAGCAGAAAATTATTAAAAGGAATTGACAACTTGGGATGATCTCCGCTTTTTTGTTCCTCTTACTTGAATCATATTGCTTAATAATCTTCCTAGTTGTTCCACCTAACACTTATATACCATTGTTCAAACACAGTCATTTGGCTGACAAATCTCCAAGAGAACAGTTGTCTTTTATTATAGGTGACAAAGTGTCCATCTGAAAATTGGGTTTCTGCCACCAGGCAAGAAGAGAATGGTGGTTGGCACCTCACAGAGGAAAATGAGAGAGGAAAGGAGATGAGCAGAATGGGAGAGATTTATTTTGAAACATTCAACACAGTGTAAAGATGTTCTTTTCTTCTCTGGCTAAATGACTTGGAAATTGTTGTTGGTCTTTTTCTAGGAAATTAGTATTACTATAATGCAGATGACCCACCCTTATGGCAGAAAGTGAAGAGGAACTAAAAAGCCTCTTGATGAAAGTGAAAGTGGAGAGTGAAAAAGTTGGCTTAAAGCTCAACATTCAGAAAACTAAGATCATGGCATCTGGTCCCATCACTTCATGGGAAATAGATGGGAAAACAGTGGAAACAGTGTCAGACTTTATTTTTCTGGGCTCCAAAATCATTGCAGATGGTGACTTCAGCCATGAAATTAAAAGACGCTTACTCCTTGGAAGAAAAGTTATGACCAACCTAGATAGCATATTGAAAAGAAGAGACATTACTTTGCCAACAAAGGTTCATCTAGTCAAGGCTATGGTTTTTCCTGTGGTCATGTATGGATGTGAGAGTTGGACTGTGAAGAAGGCTGAGCACCGAAGAATTGATGCTTTTGAACTGTGGTATTGGAGAAGACTCTTGAGAGTCCCTTGGACTGCAAGGAGATCCAACCAGTCCATTCTGAAGGAGATCAGCCCTGGAATTTCTTTGGAGGGAATGATGCTGAAGCTGAAACTCCAGTACTTTGGCCACCTCATGCAAAGAGTTGACTCTTTGGAAAAGACTCTGATGCTGGGAGGGATTGGGGGCAAGAGGAGATGGGGACGACAGAGGATGAGATGGCTGGATGGCATCACTGACTTGATGGACATGAGTCTGAGTGAACTCCAGGGGTTGGTGTTGGACAGGGAGGCCTGGCTTGCTGCGATTCATGGGGTCGCAAAGAGTCAGACACGACTGAGCGACGGATCTGATCTGATCTGATCTGATAGTATGATATCCATAACACACTATAGTAGGGGAAGCCCTTTATTTGATCCAAATCAGGATACTGTAGGGTTGAGGAAATACACCATTCATATGTTGGAATAATGTGTACAAACTGCAGTCCTTTAGGTCCTCTAGGGTCAATCAAAGTACATGGATATAGTTACATCACCGTCTCCTGCCATTTACCCTCTCAGTTGTCTACTGCTAGGACTAATGCTACTCTGCAAAAGAATAGTAATTACTGATATTAGCAGATCAAAGTATATTAAAATATATCTTTCTTGCTGTTTTCAACAAACTGTTGAAAAAATTTTAAAGCAAATTTAATAATTTTTAAAATAAGTTTAAGCCAAGTGTTAAAATAATTATTCAAGTTCACGCTAGTAGGGATAAAGTCAAAATTTGAACCTTGGTATGTCTGATGCCAAGTTTTCCTCTTGCATCACCAGGTGACACTGTTAAGAGCATCATTTCTTTAAATATAAAAATGTCTCTGTGAGTCAGTAGTAGACATAGATTAGAATATGTCCATTCAGTACTAGAGTGGCATAGAAGATATCGTGGACTTGTTCTGGGGACCACAGTTTGCTGAGACATGTAACATTTTCTTGGGCTTGTCCAGAGTTGGGAATTTTGTGGACTATTTGCTGTTATACTTTTCTCCCATAGCTGTACTAGATATAACTAATCAATATTGACATTTTCTCCCACTTGACTTACTCTTGTAATCCTTTTCAACACAGCATTTCAAAGAGCCCCTTCAAGAATGGACATAAAGGAAGTGACAGCAAAATGGTGGAAGGCAATGCCTAGCTCGCATACTCCCAAAGAGATAATGAAAAACAAACAGAAACTGTCAGAACCAAATTTGTCAGAACTCTGGAAAACAGTCAAAAGATTACAGTAGCCAGGTAAATGCTGGGTCAATGAAAAGTTAAATCTAAAATCAGGGGAAAATTTTGTGGTACTTTTACTTGCCCTTGCTCAACCTTTCATCAAGGTAGTGGGTAGTGGAGGTCTTGGTTTTAAAGTGCCAGCAACTTGTATTTTCAGGGGAACCCACTGATTCCAGAGGAGACAAAGCAGATCTACATGCTAATTATTGTTTATCTGTTCTAACCTGTCTGGGAGCTACCAGAAGGCTGGTGCAAGGCACTTATTAGAAGTCAAGGGGTAGGCTTTGCTCAAAAATATTGCAAGCTGCACTAATAATCCCTTATGCCTGTGACAAAATATTATAGACAAAACAAACCATAGACCACCTAATACTGAGCAACAAAAGCAGGAGAATTTCCTTGGGAAATTAGATCACTCAAGAGAAGAATCAATATTGGGAAATTTAAAAATTTGTGCATAGTCCCAGGCCATGATACATGTTTAGAGAATGGTTGAGAAAAAAAAAAAAACTAAGTTTTCACTTTAGGCTGATCCATAGACTTGTGCAAGTCTAGCTAAGTGAGGAAGAAATGCCCTAGCACAGAACCAATATGCAAAGACTAACTCCTTTTTTTAGGACTTCTAACATTCAAGGATATCTCTGTCAAATATTAGCTGAACACAATTTGGGGAGCAGAGATTTTGGCAGCTCTCTATGACAAGAATGCTGTATTTAAGGGAATAGTTGGGGTCACTGGACAGGTAAATTACTATAGCATTCAAGAACTGAAAAGTTAGCAGACCTGGGAAAGGAGAGAAAGATTTCCAGAATTACTATATTTTGAGATTTAAGTACTCAGTTTTCAACAACAGAAAAAAAAAATTGCAAGTTTTACAAAAAACAAAGACTGGGAAGTAAGACTCATTAAAAGGAACAAAGCAATTTTGCAGAAACTCATTCCCACAGAACCTATCTCTAAAAAAACTATTTAAAATAAATGTTTTAATGTTCAAATGACTAAATAAAAACATGGGTAAATAACGAAATCAAGAAAATGACATATGAAATTCTAAATTTCAGAAATTCTCAAGCTGAAATGTACAATAACTGAAATAAAAAAAATGCTGGAGGGATTAATATCAAATATGAGCAGGTAGAAGAAAGAACTAGTGAACTTGTTATAAGACAATTGAAATGACTAAGTCAGGAGTAGGAAGAAAAAGGGATAAAGAAAAATGAACAGAACCTGAGAGACATGTGGGAGAACATCAAGAGGACCAACATGCTATTGTAGGAATTAACACCAGAAGGAGAAGAAGATGAGACAAATAAAGGGGCAGACACTGCATTTGAAGAAATAATGGCTGAACAGGGCTACAGATTGATGAAAGACAAGAATCTACACATCCAAGAATCTCAATGAACTCTGAACAGGATAAACTCAGAGACTCACATGGTAATACATTGTAATCAGACTTTTGAAAACCAAAGACATATAGAGAATTTTGAAAGTAGCAAGAGATGTGACTGACTAGACTTAAGGAATCCTCAATAAGGTATTTATTTTAGTCACAGTGGGATAAATCTCAATTAATAACAAAATAAAAATTGGAAAATTCACAAATATGTGCAAACTAACAATATACACTTAAATTACAATGGATCCAAGAATAAATTACAAAGGAAATGAGAAACTAGAAACAAA
This sequence comes from Bos indicus x Bos taurus, assembly GCF_003369695.1. Lineage (NCBI taxonomy): Eukaryota > Metazoa > Chordata > Mammalia > Artiodactyla > Bovidae > Bos > Bos indicus x Bos taurus. The sequence continues at coordinate 45,523,785 of NC_040087.1, read as the reverse complement.
CAACAACAACAAAATATACAAAGCAATAGGATGCAGCAAATGTACACTCAGTTGAAAATTTGTAACTAGGAATGCCTATATTAAAATAAAAAATTTTAAATAAAAAACCTAGTTTTATGATCTTAAGGAAGAATAAAATGAAAAGCAAACTATATCCAAAGTTAGCAGACAGGAGGAATAAAAATTTAGAGTAGAGATAAATAAAATAGACATTGGAAAAGTAATAGATTCAATAAAACCAGAAGTTGCTTCCTTGAAAAGGTCAACAAAATTAAAAAATCTTCAGCTAGACTGAATATAAAATAGAGAGAGAAGCCACAGATAAATAAAATGAGAAGTGAAAGTGGAAATGTTACGACTGACCTTACAGAAATGAAAAAGACTATTAAGACATCACTAAGAACTCCAGTGTTCTTGCCTGGAGAATCCCAGGGACGGGCGAGCCTGGTGGGCTGCCGTCTATGGGGCTGCACAGAGTCGGACACGACTGAAGTGACTTAGCAGCAGCAGTAGCAGCAAGAACATGAATATATGCCAAGAACTAAATAGCTAGATAAGATATACAGATTTTTAGAAACACACAAACTACCTAAATGACTCAAGGTGAAAAGGAACAAACTAGATGTTTAAAAATAGACCCAAATGGAACTGTTTAATTGATTTTCAAATAAATTGTCAAACTAATTCAAAGGTGAAAGGATACTACTTTAATTATGTGGTGGTGTAAAAGGTATATATTCACTTAAAAATTAAGTCCTTAATCCACAACACACACACATTCAAAACTGATTATAGAACTAAACATAAAAATTAAAACTAAAAATCTTTTAGAAAAAAATATAGGAGTAAATATACAAGTCTGACAGTGAAAGTGAAAGTCGCTCAATCATGTCTGACTCTTTGTGACCCCATGGACTATACAGTCTATGGAATTCTCCAGGCCAGATTATTGGAGTGGGTAGCTGTACCCTTCTCCAGGGGATCTTCCCAACCCAGGGATTGAACCCTGGTCTCCCACATTGCAGGTGGATTCTTTACCAGCTGAGCTACCAGGGAAACCCAAGAATACTGTTGTGGGTAACCTATCCCTTCTCCAGGGGATATTCCTGACCCAGGGATCGAACTGGGTCTCCTGCATTGCAGGTGGATTTTTTACCATCTGAGTAACAGGGAACATTAAGTTTGTTTTTGAAACCTAATATTTAATATTTTTACCCATTGGAGCTAAAGTATAAACTTGTCAGTATTAAGCTGGATTTAGAGCTGAAGAAAAAGGGAAAACTGGAGTAAAAAAAAATTGAATCAGTAATTTCAGAAAGTGATACATATTAAGTTATATATGGAATAAATATATGAGATATATCTAGGTTAACTATTCATCCAAATGTAAGATGAATTCAGAAATGACAGAACATAAAATATTTATTATGAGTGTGAGAAAATAAAGCAAAACCATATGCTTACCTCAAACTCAAAACTTAATTTCTTGCCAATTGGTGAGAGAATTCTTGGTCAACAAAATGAAACTTTCAAAGAACGGGAAAAGACAGATTTGTCATGAAGTTAATGAAGGTGAAGCTCCAGGGCTCCATATGGGCAAAGATACTTAGTAAGGTTTTGCAAACAGTCCTAGCATTTGTTTATGTCAGGGGTCTCCAACGTGGACCAGATCCTGGTCTGTTAGGAACATGGTTGCACAGCAGGAGGTGAGTGGTGGGCTACCGAATGAAGCTTCATCTGTATGTACAGCCATTTCCCATAAGTTACATTACCACCTGAGCTCTGCTTCAGATCAGCTGCAACATTAGATTCTCATAGAAGCATGAATCCTATTGTGAATTGCATACGTGAGGGGTCTAGTTTGCACGCCCCTTATAAGAATCATCCCCAAACCACCCCACCCCCCCACCTCATCCATGAGAAAATTGTCTTCCAGGAAACAGGTTGCTGCTGCCAAAAAGGTTAGGGACTGCTGGTTTAGGTGGCCACCTGATTAAGAGGAATCCTAATATGATTTACAATTTAGGCCTACAGTTCTCAGAAATAGGCATAAGGAGCCTTAGAAAACAAATGAGCATATAAGGGAGTTGCAAGTACTTTAAGTTTCTTTTGCTTTTGGAAAACATTTCACAGTGTCCCTCCTCTGCAGTCTCAACAAAATGTTTGTAAATTGGTTTTGCTTTGTTTCAGAGTGTGTGAGTTCTAAAGTCATTCTTTTCATTTTCCCTTGTCTAGTCCTGAAACCAAACATTCAATGCCTTCTTGATTTTATGGCCTGGTTTTGTTGACTCTTGTCTCTGGGGTCCCACTGTGATCCTGAAAATGCCGAGTGACTTGGATTCTTGGGATGGAAAAAGCTTTGTTTAAGCTTTATTTAACCTACTCAGCTCACCAGAGTTGGATAGGCATTTCTCAAATACTCTTCTCAATAAACTCAATAAAAAGGGTTATATAGCCCCTGAGCAATTAATGGTAACTTTACGCCGGCCTGCATAAGAATCCAATAGAGAATTGTAATATGGCTCTGTCAGGACCTTTTTACACACGCCTCAACCTGCTGCAGTCTGAACAAATACAGAATAGTTCTGAGGCTTCAATTTATTTTGGTTTAGCTTCCTTTTTGTTTTATGAGCCTTAGTTGCAAAAATCACTATTCCAGCTAACGTAATTCTGTTGTATGTTCCTTAATTTAATACTTTTCCCCTTGTTGTTTCTAATAGATTTAGTTTACAATTTTTGTGTAATATGGAAATAATTTGAGATGTTCCTTGCCCTTCATAAAAACACACTTTGTCTCTTTTATTTTTTGTCATTCAAGAATCTGAATTCATGCATTACATACGACATTCACTGGCAAAGTTTGATCTTAATAAGCATAGACTTAGCAATTGGATGGTATTAAATTTCAGTTAGAACATTTGAGATGTGCTGTAAAGAATGGCAGCACAGTATTCCCTGGAAGTGCCTCAGTGAGGGATCACATAATAACCAGAAATTCCAAAGCCTGGTTCCTTAACATGGGTAAGTTTTAAGAGATCTTGCTACCCAAAGGTTTCTGGCCTATGTACTGAAACAAGTTCTTTAAAATGTATATCAGAAAATGTTCAGATTTGGGGTGTGGGAGTAATGGAGAGACTTTGAAAATGCGAGATTTCATCTACAATGAGAAGAAAAACATGTTATTTTAAGTGATATTTACAGAACTTTTGATGAGTAGATAATTCTCTCCTCATGAACATATTCAAATAGATGTGTTCGATTATGAATATGAACTTTAATGAACTAAAGCTGGGAAAAGATTACACTTCTGCAGAAAAATTAAAAGGAGTTTCTTTTATAAGGATAGCAGGGAATAGAGGAAAATGAAGGAAAAATGAGGGAACTGGTGGGAAAATATGGGTGAAATATGAGTGAGAAATTTCTAGAAGGGGAGAGACTAAAAGACTTTTCAAAAGTATTCCTGATGCATATAATTTGCTTCATTATTTCATGGTAATGCAATTTACCACCTAAAATATTCAGTAAAGATTGTGTGAGTGATATTTCAAGTAATTAAGGACAACAGGCCGTTTTTATAACTGAGTCAACATGGTAATGAAGAAAGAATGTATTTTGTAAAGGTAAAATAGAAACCAGCTCAAATTCAGCAAAACTAAAAAAATAAAGCAAGAGATAAAATAGAAAGTCACCAACAACTTGGAAGAAAGGTGGTACCAGAAAAAGGGACAGACAGAGAATAACCAATTTTATTTAAATATCAAAAAAGAAAATAATACAATTAATCAAAACCTTTGTGTACCATTTGTTAGTCAAGATAATGTAGGTTAGTTGCTTTAACAAATGACTGCACTTTTAGTTGATTGATACCATTAAAAGTGTATTTTTTTTTTTTTTTTACTTTCACCACAATTCATTGTGGATTGGGAGGCTTTTTCAGGTGTCTCTTCTCCAATCAGTAACTCGAAGATCCTTCCATGAGGTGTTTCAGCCGTCTCAGCATCTTAGACTTTTAGCCATATGAGTGGAACATGGAGAGGCTTGAGTATTACATGGGACATACTATGAATAGGTCTAGAAGGGAGCACATCAATACTACTTACATTCCATTGGCCAGAACCACATCATCTGATGCTAACCTAACTGCAAGTGAGGCTGGGAAAACTTATCTTTTCCAGGGTGGCCTTAGTGTGCTTCTGATCAGTCTCTGCTACAGTTACATTTACTTCCATTTCTATATTCAGCTGAAGTTTAAAAAAAGTTGTGAGGATATTGAGCTTGGGAATAAACAAATTAAAAACTCACCTTGTTAATAATTTCAATATCATACCCTATGTTTTCTCTTTCTAAACTCCAGATTGGAATCAATAGAGCCTAAGGCTGAAGTTTTAGTTGATCACTTGAAAAACCCATTTTGGCATCTAAATACAAATATCAGTTCACTTTTTAAAATATATATTTTAAAATCCATTTATAAAAACTTGAATGGATGGCATTTTGCATACTTTTATTAAGAGGACAGGTTTAAGGTTTGCAGACCTAATGCCTGTGCTTCAACTATGCAACTCTGCCATTTTGCCCGCCAAAGCATCTAGAGTTCAAAACAAATAGGGTCAATAAAATTTTATTTACAAAAACAGGCATCTAGTCCAAGGATCATAGTTCATCAACCTCTGTTGTAAATAATTTCTGACCTAAAGGGAAAAGTACAGAAATATTTTTGGATATATAGATAGATAGTAAGTTTCATACAAATCAAATTCCTATAAATACATGCTTTTAAAAGACTGTTGAAAGTTGTATGACCTCTTTTCTAAGTGATAATTCCTTTGTTTAGGAAATAATTTACCCTTTGATTTCTGGCTTATACGTATCTTATATGACATATATTTGCTATTACTTGAACTATTCTATAATGGTACTTATGCTTGAATTATTTGTTAAAGGCATAAATTTTAAAAAATAAATCTGATGTATACTCTACTTTCTCAGTATATAGATTCATTTATATTACAGTCAGGTACACCCATATATGTGCTTCTCAGGTGTCAATAGTGGTAAAGAATCCACCTACCAATGTAAAAGATGCAAGAGTCACAGTTTTGATATCTGGGTCGGGAAGATCCCCTGGAGTAGGAAATGGCAACTCACTCCAGTATTCTTGCCTGGAAAATTCCACGGAGAGAGGAGCCTGGCAGGCTACAGTTCACGGGCCTGCAAAGAGTTGGACATGACTGAGAGACTGAGCACACACAGACACATCTATATAACAAATTCAAGTTTTTTTTTTTTTTCTTCCGTGAAAACAATATATATTTTGAAGAACCACTAGAAGGCAGGCATGAATGTTTCTCTAGTATGGGCAAACATTTGTAAAGCAGCACTACTCTGAATACCATTGGAGCCACTTGTAAGACAAAAAAAATAGATGGGACACTATTGCCATGTTGAAGCTGGCCCAAATTTCAATCATTTAAATAGGCTTCAGTAGAAGTTAAGGCAAGACATGGGAAGTTCCATGATCAGGGCCCCATATTTTCTTCTTTGTTCACTTCCTTTCATACCAGCTGACTTTAGATTAGGCTTATCTCTTCTGTAGTACCTCAAAGGAAAGTGCAAGAAATAGACAACACATTCTGGTATTTTGAATTGTCCTACTATTTCTCATAGCACTAAATGGTCACAGGTGACTTACTATCCTGTGTCTGTGCATGCTAGGTCGCTTCAGTCATGTCAGGCTCGTTGTGACCCTGTGGACTGTAATCCACCAGGTTCCTCTGTCCATAGAGTTCTCCAGACAAGAATATTGCAGTGGGTTGCCATGCTCTACTCCAGGGGATCTTTCCAATCCAGGGATTGAACTCACATCTCTTATGTCTATCTGCATTGACAGGTAGGTTCTTTACTACTAATGTCACTTGGGAAGCCCATGACTTATTATCCCAAGGCATGTCAACAAGGCTATTTAAACCAAGGCTCCTTAACTGCTTCATAAGGATTGCCAGCTTTCCAGCCTGGAATACTTAAATTCTTAATTCTATATCTTCTATTCCTCTAATTCCTTGTTTTAGAATATTTTAATTGTCTTACATTCTACTTACAAATTATTCCTCGCTTAGTATGCTTTTGATTTCAAGTAGCAGAAAACTTATCTCAAATGGCTTAAAGGATGGACAGTCATCTCTCACATAACAAGCATTCCAGAGAGAGGTGATATCAAGGTGGTTACAGGTCTGAGTTAGCTTCTCTAAAAATAACTTCTTTTTCTTCTTAAGGTACTTGAACGTCATTTTTATTAGAAGGAAAATCTTCTTGAGAAGCTATTCAGGTTATTTCCTGTGAAATTTCAGTGGCAACTATTGAGTCATTCCCCCATCCTTAGATGAAAAGTGGGAGGCAAGGGCAATGGGTACTTGGCACTTTCAATTTCTAAATGAAAAGGTAAAATCTAGCAGCGAAGAAGAAAAGTGGAGCTGTGAATTGTTATGGATCAAATAGATAACAATGTCTGTCACAACTCTAAAGTGGATAGCCATAAAGTGGTATTTTGGTTTCTGGTAGGAATCTATGAGCAGGTAAAACTTAAGCTAACAACTGCCTCAAATCTTTTATGCTGCCTGTGGCTAAGTGCCAATAGAAAATCCTTAGCATGTGTTATCTAAGGAGCAGAACACCATCTTTGAGGCGTTACCCCCAGTTGAGTGCCTATCTCCCTGTCCATGGTGCTGGCAAAATACACTCCTGCACAACAGGATTTATAGTATTGGCTCTTTTGGGTTTGTTGATTTATTATCACGATTTTAGGAAAATAGTTAAGAATGTTTGCCCAGAAGAAACCTGCTTAAATTGGATGGTAAGAAACCATGGTTTGGGTCAACATAAAAATTTGTCACTCTTGGATTCTTTTGCTAGTAAATCCACCCCACCTCTAGGCAATCCCCAATTGTGTGTAGACCTGGTAGAAGACAGTGGCCGCCCTCGATCTGAAATCTCAGAGTTGTATCTTCCCTTTCTCTATCTTGGTCCATCACGGATCAGTTAGGTGATTTAGGCTCAGTCTATTAAACTTTATTTCACATGAATTTGAATCTTTAGTGAGTGACACAGGAATATGGGGATGGTGAGATATCATACTTCTACAACATCTTCTGTGAAAACAGTGGGATTTAACTGCATTTGCTGTGGTTCCTGTTTCCAATCATTTTTTCCTACTCATTTTTTCAACCTTATTGTCCAGTCTTTTGTTACTTTTGTGAGTGTTAAATTATATTTTGAATAAATTAAGCTCCATTATAATTTTGCTTAAGTTACAGGAGGAAGATTTCTATGCCCCCTGAACTGGGGAGTATGCTGGTACCCAGCACCCTGTGCTTCAGCTTTATGATGTTTCTAATATTTTGTAATATGCATGCCTGAAGCTTCAGTAATGTCTGTGGCTTAGACTTGTGTATTTTTTTTTTTTTCTGGCTAAGTTTATTCCCCCCACTTCTAGGTAAAGATGAGTAAGAAAAATGAAGCAAAAGAAACTGAATAGGGGTTTGAATAAAAGGTTTTTTTGAGGGGGTATATCATGTGAATTTTTGCTGTCTTTAACTTAATGGGCTGGTAGCTCTCAAAATATTCCTTCTAATAATTTCTAATAAAGCTTTAGTGATTGAGTTGCCCAAACTCATCAGAGACTGAACATTAACCACCCTTTAAAATCTAACTACTGACTACCATGCTCTCCTACAGTAGGAGTTCTCAGAGTCCGGTTGAACACGTGCATGGGGGCAACATGTTTCAAGAGCTTTAAAGGGCCTTTGAGGTCACACTATGTGGAGCCTCCCTCCTTAACTTCTAGCCTAAAGGACAAATTTCCTGCCTCATTCTCTGACTATACTGGCATCTTATAAATAATGTGGCCCAGACTATCAGTTTAATTTATCTCTAAGTACCCTCACCAGAGAGGGATAATCACCATGACTAGGCTCTTCTTTGTTTTCCATATTTAACAAGTAATTCAAAATGCATTAAATAACTATGATTAATATTTTCTTGACTTTTTTTAATATACAAAGTTCAGAACATTACTATATATGATTCTTGTAGGAGTTTGGAAGTTAGTGGATGAGGTAGTATATTATTTCCTTTTTAGAAAAGATAATATTTCAGAGCACTTAAGTGATTTCCCAAGATTGCTAAAACAATAAGTAGATCTTCAAGAACCCCATGAAGAGTATGAAAAGGCAAAAAAGATATGACACTAGAAGATGAATTCTCCAGGTCAGTAGATGTCTAATATGCAAAAACAGAGAAATAGCTCCAGAAAGAATGAAGAGGCTGGACCAAAGTGGAAATGGTGCTCAGTTGTGGATGTGTCTGGTGGTGAAAGTAAGTCCAATACTATAAAGAGCAATATTTCATAGGAACCTTGAATGTTACGTCCATGAATCAAGGTAAATTGAATGTGGTCAGGAAGGAGATGGCAAGAGTGAACACTGACATTTTAGGAATCAGTGAACTAAAATGGATGGGAATGGGTGAATTTAATTCAAATGACCATTATATCTACTATTGTTGGCAAGAATCCCTTAGAAGACATGGAGTAGTCCTCATAGTCAACAGGAGTTCAAAATGCAGCGCTTGAGTGGAACCTCAAAACTGACCTCTGTTCATTTCCAAGGCAAACCATTCAATATCAGAGTAATCCAAGTTTATGCTCCAACCAATAATGTTGAAGAAGCTGAAGTTGCATGGTTCTATGAAGATGTTCTAGAACTAACACCAAAAGAAGTCTTTTTTATCATAGGAGATTGGAATGCAAAAGTAGGAAGTCAAGAAACACCTGGAATAACAAGCAAGTTTGGCCTTGGAGTACAAAATGAAGCAGTGCAAAGGCTAACAGAGTTTTGTCAAGAGAACACACTGGTCATAGCAAACACCCTCTTCCAACAGCACAGGAGATGACTCTACACATGGACATCATCAGATGGCTAATACTAAAATCAAACTGATTATGTTCTTTGCAGTCAAAGATGGAGATACTACACAGGCAACATAAACAAGATTGGGAGTTGACTGTAGCTCAGATCATGAACTCCTTTCTGCAAAATTCAGACTTAAATTGAAGAAAGTAGGGAAAACCACTAGGCCATTCAGGTATGACCTAAATCAAATCCCTGATGATTATGCAGTGGAGGTGATGAACAGATTGAAGGGATTAGACTGGATATATAACATGCCTGAAGAACTATGGACCAAAGTTCATAACATTGTACTGGAGGCAGTGGCCAAAATCACTCCAAACAAAAAGAGAAACAAGAAAGCAAATCGGTCATCTGAGGAGGCCTTAAAAGTAGCTGAGAAAAGAAGAGAAGCAAAAGGCAAAAGAGAAGTGAAAGATACACCCAACTGAATGTAGAGTTCCAGAGAACTGCAAGGAGAGATAAGAAAGCATTCTCAAGTGAACAATGCACACACACACACAAAAAGAGGAAAACAATAGAATGGGAAACTAGAGAACTCTTCAATAAAATTGGAGATACCAAGGAAACTTTTCCTGTAAAAACTGGACATAATAAAGCACAGAAATGGCAAGGACCTAACAGAAGCAGATGAGATTAGGAAGAGGTGGCAAGAATACATAAAAGAGCTATATAAAAAAAGCTCTTAATGACCCAGATAACCACGATAGTGAGCGAGTCAATTCCTAGGCAGGTTGATAAGAAGTTCGAGGGTCCCCAAGGATAGAGGGGTCTGAGGTTCTGAGGAGGAGATAGGTGTCTGGAATTGTCAAGGAGGAGGAAAGGACAAACTTTTTTTCCCTCTACATTCCTTAGTCTTAGTCACATAAAAGGTTTTTATCTTTAAGCCTTGAACTGATGATTACACAGCAAACAACTCAGTTTAAACTCTGTACTAAGATTATATAACAACAATGTATCCTGTTTGAGGACAGTTTCTCCTTCCTGAAAACCTTCTGGCTAATCCTGTTATTTTAAGATGTAAATTGTGGGAATGGGTCTAGTAAGATCTTTACAACCTCCAGACATTATTTTGATTCATTGTAACAACTAATTAAAAAGTATATAGATCAGATCAGATCAGATCAGTCGCTCAGTCGTGTCCTACTCTTTGCGACCCCATGAATCGCACGCCAGGCCTCCCTGTCCATCACCAACTCCCGGAGTTCACTCAGACTCACGTCCATCGAGTCAATGATGCCATCCAGCCGTCTCATCCTCTGTCGTCCCCTCCTCCTCCTGCCCCCAATCCCTCCCAGCATCAGAGTCTTTTCCAATGAGTCAACTCTTTGCATGAGGTGGCCAAAGTACTGGAGTTTCAGCTTTAGCATCATTCCTTCCAAAGAAATCCCAGGGCTGATCTCCTTCAGAATGGACTGGTTGGATCTCCTTGCAGTCCAAGGGACTCTCAAGAGTCTTCTCCAACACCACAGTTCAAAAGCATCAATTCTTCAGCACTCAGCCTTCTTCACAGTCCAACTCTCACATCCATACATGACCACAGGAGAAACCATAGCCTTGACTAGACGAACCTTTGTTGGCAAAGTAATGTCTCTGCTTTTCAATATGCTATTGGTTGGTCATAACTTTCCTTCCAAGGAGTAAGCGTCTTTTAATTTCATGGCTGCAGTCACCATCTGCAGTGATTTTGGAGCCCAGAAAAATAAAGTCTGACCCTGTTTCCACTGTTTCCCCATCTATTTCCCATGAAGAAATGGGACCGGATGCCATGATCTTAGTTTTCTGAATGTTGAGCTTTAAGCCAACTTTTTCACTCTCCACTTTCACTTTCATCAAGAGGCTTTTTAGTTCCTCTTCACTTTCTGCCATAAGGGTGGTGTCATCTGCATATCCGAGGTTATTGATAGTTCTCCATTGCTAACACTAGCCAACTGGGCAATCTTTCTGCCCCCTTCTGAAGTCTGTCAGAAGCTTTTTCTATCGTTTTTATACTCTAATAAAACTTTATTACACAAAAGCTCTGAGTGATCAAGCTTCGTCTCTGGCCCTGGATTAAATTCTCCTCTGAAGGCCAAGCATCTCAGCATGTTTCTCAGTTTAGCAACAACCTTTCAACAGTATGGTCATTCACCTAGAGCCAGACTTCCTGGAATGTGAAGTCAAGTGGGCTTTAGGAAGTATACTATAAACAAAGCTAGTGGAAGTGATGGAATTCCAGCTAAGCTATTTCAAATCCTAAAAGATGATACTGTGAAAGTGCAGCACTCGATATACCAGAAAATTTGGATAACTCAGCAGTGGCCACAGGACTGGAAAATGTCAACTTTCATTCCAATCCCAAAGAAAGGCAATACCAAAGAATGTTCGAACTACTGTACAACTTTGCTCATTTTACATGCTAGCAAGGCAATGCTCAAATCCTTCAAGCTAAGCTTAAATAGTATGTGAACTGAGAACTTCCAGATGTGCAAGCTGAATTTAGAAAAGGCAGAGGAACCAAAAATAAAATTTCCAACATCTGTTGAATCATAGGAAAAGCAAGAGAATTTCAGAAAAACATCTGTTCTGCTTTATTGTCTACACTAAAACCTTTGACTGTGGATTGCAACAAACTGTTGGAATTTCTTAAAGAGATGGAAATACCAGACCACCTTACCTGCCTCCTGAGAAACTTGTATGCAGGTCAAGAAGCTACAGAGTCAGAAATGAAATAGCGTACTGGTTGAAAACTGGGAAAGGAGTTCATCAGGCTGTATATTGTCACCCTGTTTATTTAACATGATGCAGTGTACTGCTACTGCTAAGTCACTTCAGTCGTGTCCGACTCTGTGTGACCCCATAGACAACAGCCCACCAGGCTCCCCCATCCCTGGGATTCTCCAGGCAAGAACACTGGAGTGGGTTGCCATTTCCTTCTCCAATGCATGAAAGTGAAAAGTGAAAGTGAAGTCGCTCAGTCGTGTCTGACTCTTAGAGACCCCATGGACTGCAGCCCTCCAGGCTCCTCCATCCATGGGATTTTCTAGGCAAGAGTACTGGAGTGGGGTGCCATTGCCTTCTCCGATGATGCAGTGTACATCATGCTAAATGCCATACTGGATGAATCACAAGCTGGAATCAAGATTGCTGGGGCAATATCAGCAACCTCAGATATGCATAAGGATACCAGTCTAATGGCAGAAAGCAAAGAGGAACTAAAAAGCCTCTTGATGAGGGTGAAAGAGGAGAGTGAAAAAGCTAGCTTAAAACTCAACATTCAAAAAACTAAGATCATGGTATCTGTTCTCATCACATCATGACAAACAGATGGGGGAAGAGGAGAAACAGTGGTAGATTTTATTTTCTTCGGCTCCAAAATCACTGTAGACAGTGACTGCAGCCACAAAATTAAAAGATGCTTGTTCCTTGGAAGGAAGCTATGAGAAAGCTACACAGTATTACAAAACAGAGAGAACACTTTCCCAACGAAGGTCCATTTAGTCAAAGCTATGGTTTTTCCAGTAGTCATGTGCTGATATGAGATTTGGACCATAAAGAAGGCAGAGGAATGAAGAGTTGATGCCTTTGAACTGGGTCATTGGAAAAGACTTTTGAGAGTCCCTTGGACTGCAAGGAGATCCAACCAGTCCATCCTAAAGGAAATCACCCTGAATATTCATTGGAAGAACTCATGCTGAAGCTGAAGTTCCAATACTTTGGCCACCTGATGCAAAGAGCTGATTTATTGGAAAAGACCCTGATGTTGGGAATGATTGAAGACAGCAGGAGAAGGGGCAACAGAGGATGAGAAGGTTGCATGGTATCACTGATTCAAAGCACACGAGTTTGAGAAAACTCCAGGAGACAGTGAAGATTTGGGAAGCCTGATGTGCTGCAGTCCATGGGGTCGCAAAGAGTCAGAAAAGCCTTAGCAACTGAACAGAAGAATTCAAATCCAGGTCTGGGTTCAAATACAAACTTCTAAGAAAACAATTGTTTGTGGAAGATGAAGAGATAACTTTTTACAACTGGATCAGAAATATCATAGGTTCTGTCCCTTTCAGTCCAAAATTTACCCTCAATATTAATTATGCTCTGAGACCTGATCACTTAACCCTGGAAGAAATTACAAAGAAGGGCCTCTGGAAAATAATATTGTTGGGGAGACATAGCTAGTGCATAGGTATCAAAAAGATAGATGTGTCTTATAAATTCATATTCTTATTATAAAATTTAAAATTTATTCCCAAACCAGAAATGCTTATTAGAGGAAGGGACCTAATGGCATACAGTCTAACTTCCATATGTTACAAGGAAAAACAATTTTAGGCATTGTGTAAGAAATTTCTTACATGTTAGTTTATTTAAATTTAGTGTTATTTAAGATGCTCTATGTGAAAGATTTTTTAAAAAAACAATTTAAAATTTACAAAGTATAAAATTGAGACAGGTTTAATAACATGTTCAATACTATTAGAGGTATTAAGAAGTAGATAGTAAATTAAAGTTCTTATCTATGAATTCTGGACTATGCTTTCCCTGGAATCTATATAAACCACTTTGAAATTATCAACTCACTCTTTTTAGTTTTCAAAAAGATTGAAAGGATAGTTTAATTTTCTTACAAAAAGGCATATTTCTTGGCAAGATTAATGGATCAAATAGTTTATTTAGATTAATTTAGGAATCACAATTCAAAGAAAACTAAAAGCACAAATATTTTTTCTTAAAATTGAACTCTTAACAACAAAATATTGAATCCAGAGCAAATATGTTCATAAATAGTTCTCATTTCTTTAATGCTTAAGATTAATTCTGGGTAATAAAGTTCAATAAATAGTATGCAATTAATAGAATTAGTACAGCTGGGACATGGGTACAAAATGTTACAGCAGATGGAAGATATGTACACTTCAAACAGAGCACAATTGGCAAGCAGAATAGTTAGTAAAAGCAACAGGAAAATATATAAACAGTGGACCATTAGTCATATTAAGATAGAAAGTAAACCAAACAAGCTTATTGATGTGGTAATGAACACTGCCTTGGAACAAAGATAAAATGTTTATTCAGAGAAAAGGATACAGGAAAGGCTTGATAGTTATTGTTTTTCAAACAGAGACTTTAAAAAGAAAAAAAATGAATATTCATAGGGGATACTGACCAAACAATCTCAAATGATAATAAGGTAGTAGATAAAATATATGAAGTAATACAAGTATAATATACATCTATATATCTTATACTCGATGTTTCAGGTTAGATTTTAAAATTTTTATTTAAACCTTTTTTATAAATATAAATGTGAATTTTGCTATAAAAGTTAACTCAAGGACAGTTAAGTTTACACACATAAAATAAATCTATATAAAGTACAATGTAGTTCTTAAAGCACAGGTTTTTGGTTCATTCTTTTTTGGCACAGATTATGTACCAAATCTATTAACAACACTACAAGGCAGGCAGTACATTGTTACCTTGTTTTAAAGGTGAAAAAAAATAAGGGACAAAGAAGTTAAGCAATTTGCCCGTGGTTACAATGTTATTGAGTTTGAGGGTAGGAAGCCAATACATTTTTCTAAGACTTACAAATCTTACAATCTTTTATGTTGGCTGAGTAGAGGTAAACCAGGGATTTCAACAGGGATTGAAAGAAATGCATAAACAGTTATATAATTCTTTTTTTCCCCCTCTATCTCTTTAAAACTGAAGTATAGTTGACTTTCAATGTTGTGTTAATTTCTTCTGTACATACAGCAAAGTGATTCAGTTACACACATACATATATACATTCTTTTTCATATTCTTTTACATTATTATTTCTTACAGGATATTGAGTTTATTTCTTTGTGCTATACAATAGGACCTTCTTTTTTGTCCATTTTATATGTTTGTATCTGCTAATCCCAAACTCCTTATCTCCCACCTCTTTGCCCCTTGACAACAACAAATCTGTTCTCTATGTCTGTGGTTTGTTTTTGTTTTGTAGACAAGTTGATGTTGATTTTTGTCATATTTTAGATTTCACAGTGGTTATATAGACTTACAGGTGGCTCAAGTGGTACAGAATCCACCGGCCAACCCAGGAGACGCAAGTTAAATACCTGGGTCTAATAGATCCCCTGGGGAAGGAAATGGCAACCCACTTGAGTATATTTGCCTGGGAAATCCCATGAACAAAAGAGCCTGATGGGCCTGCAACCTGCCCATGGTTGCAAAGAGACATAACCTAGAGACTGAACATGCATGAAAATATCACTTATATATTCAATTTACCAGGATTTCTTAGAATATGAGTACAGTGAATGAAATGTCTCCAGATTTTAAGACGTTCTTATTAGAGACATTAAATAGCATGAAGATACCATCTTAGAAAAAGAAAAGAAACTAATAGTCAACTAATTTAGATAGCATTTATTAATTTATTGATGAATATACAAAATGATAGTATTTTACTAGATTTAAGAGATCAAAATTTTTAAGTCCAAGTCAGTAAATACAAGCTATGAAATACATGACTTACTGTGAAAAAAAGAATATATATATATACATATAAATATATATTCAATTTGATTCAGAGGAGATTTAAAAAATTAAGCAAATTCATTACTAAGAAGAAATGAATATGTTTGACAGTTACACTGGAATTAAACATATTGTATATTAACCTTATACAAACTTTAAAAAGCAGAACCTTGTACAGACAGACAATTTTATGGACACAGGATTAAGGAAGGAAGGACTCTCTCTTTTAGAAGATATTTGTAAATAAGTTCTAAACAATATTAACATGAAGAAATGAGATTGATACCCAGAACAGAAATGTAGTAGTTCAAGCCTAGAAAATCTAACATAGAAGTCAGCACATCAATATGAAAAGAAATAAAATAATAATTTCTATAAATGTTGATAAGATACTTGATAAAGTTTAAAATCAATATACGATTATTCAGTAAGTCTTAAAAGTAAACTTGGTGGTTTCCCTTGTAATATGACACACAGTGCATGAACCGAGAACTTTCAGATGTTCAAGCTGGATTTAGAAAGAAGAGAGGAACCAGAGATCAAATTGCGAACATCTGTTAGATCATAGAAAAAGCAAGAGAATTCCATAAAAGTATCTACTTCTGCTTAATTGACTACACTAACCCCTTTGACTGTATGGATCACAACAACTTGTGGAAAATTCTTCAAGAGATGGAGATACCAGCCCACCTTGCCTGCCTCCTGTGGCTTCAGCTAATAAAGAGTCCATCTGCAATGCTAGAGACCTGGGTTCAATCCCTGGGTTGGGAAGATCCCCTGGAGAAGGGAAAGGCGATCCATTCCAGTATTCTGGCCTGGAGAACTCCCAGGACTCTATAGTCCATGGTGTTGCCAAGAGTCAGACACGACTGAGCAACTTTCACTTCACTTACCTGCCTCCTGAGAAATCTGTATGCAGGTCAAGAAGTGACAGAACCAGACATGGAACAATAGACTGGCTCCAAATTGGGAAAGGAGTACATCAAGATTGCATATTGTCACCCTGCTTATTTAACTTATATGCAGTGTACACCATTCAAAATATTGGGCTGGATAAGGCACAAGCAAGAATCAAGACTGTGGGAGAAATATCAATAACCTCAGATATGTAGATGACACCATCCTGATGGTAGAAAGTGAAGAGGAACTAAAGAGTCTCTTGATGAAAGTGAAAGAGGAGAGTGAAAAAGCTGGCTTAAAGCTCAACATTCAGAAAACCAATACCATGGCATAGTCCCATTACTTCATGGCAAATAGAAGGGGAAATGTTGGAAATAGTGAGAGACTTTACTTTTTAGGGCTCCAAAATCACTGCAGATGGTGACTGCAGCCATGAAATTTAGACATGGCTCCTTGGAAGAAAAGCTATGACCAACCTAGACAACATATTAAAATGAAGAGACATTACTTTGCAGACAGAGGTCTGTCTAGTTGAAGCTATGATTTTTCCAGCAGTCATGTATGGATGTGCGAGTTGGACCATAAAGAAAGCTGAGCATGGAAGAATTGATTCTTTTGAACTGTGGTGTTGGAGAAGACTGTTGAGAGTCCCTTAGACTGTAAGGAGATCAATCATAAAGGAAATGAGTCTTGAATATTCATTGGAAGAACTGATGCTGAAAATGAAGCTCCAATACTTTGGCCTCCTGATGCAAAGAACTGACTCATTGGAAAAGACCCTGATGCTGGAAAAGATTGAAGGCAAGAGGAGAAGACGATGACAGAGGATAAGATGGTTGGATGGCACCACCAACTCAACGGACATGAGTTCAAGAAAGCTCTAGAAGTTGGTCATGGACAGGGAAACCTGGTGTGCTGCAGTCCATGGGGTTGCAAAGAGTCAGACAGGACTGAGTGACTGAATTAACTGAAATGACAAAAAGTGTCTTACAGCAAGAGTCAGGTTGAAATCTTCCATCTGAAGTCAAGATCAAGAAAAAGGGGGTACTATCATCACTATTATTTAAAATTGCTCTGGAAGTATGAATTAATGCAATTAGTTCACAGAGAATATCAAGTAATATAAATATTTTAAAGGAGAAAGCAATATTCTTTTGATGATATTTTGTACTCCTAAGTAAAGTTAATCATCTGAAAACATAGAAAACAAAAAGAAATATGTGCATTTGATGGTTAATACAGTTATATAGAAACCAAAATTCAGCTAAAAAGTATAAGTGAAGAGTTTCTACTCACAGGAGAAATGTCATATGTATAACATCTCAGAAAACAAAACAAAACAAGAAAGGTGGTATGTGTTATTAAAAGAAAAATTTAAAAAAAAACACTACCAAGGGACTTTAATCCAGATTTTGTAAAATAGAAGACATATCCTATGAATGTAAATAAACACAGTTTTGTGATGTAATCAATATATTTTATTGATACAATATTAAGTACAAATCCAATAGCAAGTCTTGAAAAATAGACAATCAATTCAAAGTGTGTGAAAATAACTATTAGAAAAGAATCTTGAGAATTTTGACATGTGCCCAATCTTCCATCTATTAAAATATGTGCTAAAGCTGTATCAACTAAAATAATTTATTATTTACATTAATTGACAGTTTCTTACCTCTTTTATTTATAAATTACACAGACATCACATATGTTTCTTCCTTCATACTATGGTATCTATTGGCTGGTATCTTTTGTAAATGCACCAAAAAGTCTGTTCCCTGGATGCACTAGAGGAAGGCTAACATTGGGTTCCATTTTACAGGCGTGATACAGATTGTTAGCCTTCTGTGATCATCTTCATCAAGGAGTATAATTTAACTTATCTGAGTTATTTTTTAAAGCTAAAAACCCCTTTTCAATTATTGTTCTCAGGGGTTACTTTCTCATGACTACGATTACATTTCAGTTGTTTCAGAAACTCTTTAATCAGCAACAGCATATATCTGAACATGGAATCTATGAATCACTGAATCACCTACTACATTGCTCGGTAACCATAATAAATGGGGTTTCATATGAGATTACAAGGAGAAGTAAAGAAGACAGGCATCTCAGCCAAGCATAATGTTGCTTAGAACTTTATGTTAAGCATCTGTTGGCAACTCAGGTGACTGAACTATGAAAGTTAGCAGTGCTTCCTTCAGAAGCCTGTACCCTTTGATTCCATCTCTGCTGCTGCTGCTGCTGCTGCTAAGTCGCTTCAGTCGTGTCCGACTCTGTGCGACCCCATAGATGGCAGCCCACCAGGCTCCCCTGTCCCTGAGATTCTCCAGGCAAGAACACTGGAATGGGTTGCCATTTCCTTCTCCAATCCACGAAAGTGAAAAGTGAAAGGGAAGTTGCTCAGTCATGTCCGACTCTTAGCAACCCCATGGACTGCAGCCCACCAGGCTCCTCCATCCATGGGAATTTCCAGGCAAGAGTACTAGAGTGGGGTGCCATTGCCTTCTCCAATTCCATCTCTAGTCCTCCGTCATTGTAGAACTCAGCTACTTTCTCTTCTTTCACTCCTTTCCATGTGTCTCAATTTCTGTTCCTTTTATAGCAGATGGTTAACTTTTTGTCTAAAGGGTAACTGCATGTGAGAGATAATGGTCTCATTAATCTCCACAATTCTTATTGGATAGAGCTTTTTAAAAAAAAATTTTTTTTTTTATTGAAGGAAAATTGCTTTACAGAATTTTGCTGCTTTCTGTCAAGCCTCAACATGAATCAGCTATAGGTATACATATATCCCCTCCCTTTTGAAACTCCCTCCCATCTTCCTCCCCATCCCACCCCTCTAGGTTGATACAGAATCCCTGTTTGAGTTTCCTGAGCCATACAGCAAATTCCCGTTGGCTATCTATTTTACATATGGTAATGTAAGTTTCCCTGTTACTCTTCCCATACGTCTCACCCTCTCCTCCCCTCTTTCCATGTCCATAAGTCTATTCTCTATGTCCGCTTCTCCATTTTTGCCCTGTAGATAAATTCTTCAGTACCATTTTTCTAGATTCTGTGTATATGTGTTAGAATACACTATTTAACTTTGTCTTTCTGACTCACTTCACTCTGCGTAATAGGTTCTAGGTTCATTCACCTCATTAGAACTGACTCAAACACGTTCCTTTTTACAGCTGAGGAATATCCCATTATGTATATATACCATAGCTTCTTTATCCATTCATCTGTCGATGGACATCTAGGTTGCTTCCGTGTTCTAGTTATTGTAAACAATGCTGCAATGAATAATAGGATACATGTGTTTCTTTCAATTTTGGTTTCCTCAGGGTTTATGCCTAGGAGTGGGATTGCTGGGTCATATGATGGTTTTATTCCTAGTTTTTAAAGGAATTTCCATAGTGGATGTATCAATTTACATTTCCACCAACAGTGCAAGAGTGTTCCCTTTTCTCCACACCCTTTCCAGAATTTATTGTTTAAGACTTTTTGATGAGGGCCATTCTGACTGGTGTGAGGTGATATCTCATTGTAGTTTTGATTTGAATTTCTCTAATAGTGATGCTGAGCATCTTTTCATGTGTTTGTTAGGATCTGTAATCTTCTTTGGAGAAATGTCTGTTTAGGTCTTTTTCCCACTTTTTGATTGGGTTGTTTGTTTTTCTGGTATTGAGTTGTATGAGCTGCTTGTATATTTTGCAAATTAATCCTTTGTCAGTTGTTTCATTTGCTATTCTTTTCTCCCATTCTGAAGGTTGTCTTTTCACTTTGGTTATAGTTTCCTTTGCTGTGCAAAATCTTTTAAGTTTAATCAGGTCCCACTTGTTTACTTTTGCTTTTATTTCCTTCACTGTAGAAGGTGGGTCATAGAGGATCTTGCTTTGCTTTATGTCATTGAGTGTTCTCCCTATGTTTTCCTCTAAGAGTTTTATAGTTTCTGGACTTACATGTTTCTGGATAGGAATAATCAATATTGTGAAAATGACTATAGTACCAAATGCAATCTACAGATTCAATGCAATTTGTATCAAATTACCAATGGCGTTTTTTCACAGAACTAGAACAAAAAAATTCACAATTCATGTGGAAACACAAAAGACCCCAAATAGCCAAAGCCGTCTTGAGAAAGAGGAATGGAGCTGGATGAATCAAGCTTCCTGACTTCAGATTATACTACAAAGCTACAGTCATCAAGACAGTATGGTACTGACACAAAAACAGAAATGTAGACCAATGGAACAAGATAGAAAGCCCAGAAATGAATCCATACACCTATGGGTACCTTATTTTTGACAAAGGAGGCAAGAATATGCAATGAGGCAAAGACAGCCTTTTCAATAAATGGTGCTGAGAAAACTGGACAACTACATGTAAAAGGACAGAACTGTTTTATAAAACAGTTCTAACTCTAGGTTTACTCCTTGAAGCAAGTTATGTATAAGTGAAAAGTATCTGTGAGAAAGACTGTGGGATCTGGCAGGCTTACTCTATTCAGGAAAACATGAAACTGCTGTGTCAGGGAAGAATGTTGAGGATAACATTTATTGGAATGTCAGTCAAGGAAATCAACATCTTGCAATAATTTCTACCAGTTAACTAACACCCTTTTATTCTTCCTAAATTTCCTGCTTAAGAATATCATACTTTGCTTTAGGAATCCTGACTATCAACCTCATATACTACATGAAGGATTGGAAATTATATGAATCAAACTTTCTTTTTTGGCATCTTTGAATGAGGCTAATTTCTGTTTCCATAGACAAAATAACTTTTATGTCCATAAATGAGTTAATTCTAAAGGATAAGCAGTATTTTAATTTTTATCACTCACTAATCTGATAATTTTCTGTAGTCAGAAGGTATAACTCAATTTTATCTTATTTGGCATTATGTCCTCTAGGTTCATTAATGTTGTTGCAAATGACAATATCTCATTCTCTTTTTATGGCCAAATAATATTCCACCATACACGCATGCGCACACACACACACAAACATAATGCACTTCTCTTTTATCCATATCCTTGCCACTATTTGCCTCCATTTTGATAATAACCCTCTTAACACATTTGATGTGACATCTTGCTTGGTTTTGATTTACATTTTCCTGATTACTGATACTGACTACCTTTCCATGTATCTGTCAGACATCTGCATGTCTTCTTTGGCAAAATGTCTACTCTGTTCCCTTGCCAATTGGGTTATTTGGTTTTCTGCTATTTATTTGTATGAACTAATTATATGTTTTGGATACTGACCTTAGGAAAAGAATAGGAGGCTAGAGTGTATGCATTTAATTCTTAGTATCATGTTTTAGAGGAAGAGAGCTTGTGTATGGCTGTGTTCCCCAAATTACTTGACTTCCCACTTTGCAGGACAAAGAACTTTGGAAAAATATAGTCATGATACAGTTGCCTAGATGAGATACAATTTTTCTTTTCTTCATAACATCTCATTGTTGTTTTGTGTGCAATGTAACCAGCCAGATTTCCCCACTTTCCTTAAAAACAGTACTGGCTCTTTGGGATTAATTCTAGAAAAAAATGTGTCCCTTTCTTGCATACTTCCCTTTTTCTTGTTGCTTAAAATACTGCCATGATGCCTGAAATGTTGAACAATCATATTTTTACAGTAGATTCAGCTAAATTTTGAGGAAAAAATATAAGGATAAATATTATAAGCTAAGAGAAGTGAAGCAGAGGCATGGAATTATGGATGTGGCTGACTCCATTACATTAATTAGGCATTATTGGACACCAACCTCTGGACTTCTTGATATGTGAGAAACAGCTAATACTATTTGTTGGTCCAACATAGTCTGGTGTTTCTTTTCATGCAGCTGACTGAGGTCATGCTTGGGACAACTATCTACTTTTCATTGCCAGTCTCCTCTTCCCACTCAGAATAATTATGTCAGAATATGCTCGCTGGGGAATACACAGTTATTTTATTAATGCTAAATTGGTATTCCAATGTACTGGTGTTGCACTTTTATATGAAGTGGCTCATTATTATTTTCTTACTATATTTAACTGGATAATTAATATATCCAAGTTTGAAAGAATAATTTTGTACACAAGGAAGGATTTGAGTTTATCTAGAAAATATGATTACTCTAACAGACTTAACATTCCTCTACACTTTTGTGAGGAGTAGATAAAGAGGTGGGTTTAGAGTTAGCAAGTAATTGTTTCATGTAAAGCTAATAATTGAGGCAAACTGGTACATATCTTTCTCTGGGTAAAAACAGACAAAAAAATAAAGCAACAAAGAAAACATTATAATAACAAAAACAAAGTCACGTTCTAATTGAATTTTAAACTTGAAATTTAAAAGTTAGATAAAAATCAATATCGAAATGAAATACAAAGAGCTAGTATCTCAAACAATTTTCAACATGCACAATGACTCTTTAAATTGCTAATTTACACCAGGTATACCCATTTTAATAATTTACTCTTTCATAAAATATAGGCTTTACTTTTTAGTTTGGGAAAGACGTAGAATAAACTGTTTATATTTTCTGTTATTAATTTTGGATGTCTCCCACCTTTTACTTAGTGATACTAATTTTCTTCCATCCTTCCATCTGTTGGAGAACTAAATAAAATATAAGCTGTTGTCCATTATGCTTTGTAGAAATGGCAGATGCAAATATTTGGTCTACTCTTTGCAGTGTTAAATATTGTGATTTTTTTTTTTACTTTATGCTTTTATTTTTAGCAAATGTTAACATATAAATTAAGCATTGGATTTTAAGATTTAAAATGTGCTGTCATTAATTATGAAATAACTGAAAAATATTTAATTTTAGATATTCTCCATCATTGCTTTGGATTTGATATTAGAGTAAGCTGGGAAATTATTAATTCCATGGAAGAAAAACCTTAAAAAATACTGTTATTCAAGCTTCAATATTTTTAAAGTAGTGAAAGATTTGTATAAATATGTGCTTGAGAAAGTCCAAATACTCTTTAGAGAAAATAATCCACAGGTAAATACATTTAAAATAATTGAGATGTGATAGATTGTATGAAGACAATTAAGTAAAATCGTGTGTTAGAAAGTATTTTGGGAAGAGCTACTTTTGATAGTGTGCCAAGGGAATGTCTGAATTGTAACTGAGCTAAGGTCTTATGTTAGTTAGGATAAATAAATGACAACCCACTCCAGTATTCTTGCCTGGGGAATCCCATGGACAGGGGAGTCTGGCAGGCTATAGTCCATGGGGTGGCAAAAGATACAGATGTGACTTAGTGAATGAACAATAATAACAACAAATAGCCACTATACTGCTGCTGCTGCTAAGTCGCTTCAGTTGTGTCCGACTCTGTGCGACCCCATGATGGCAGCCCATCAGGCTCCACCATCCCTGGGATTCTCCAGGCAAGAACACTGGAGCGGGTTGCCATTTCCTTCTCCAATGCATGAAAATGAAAAGTGAAAGTGAAGTCGCTCAGTCGTGTCCGACTCTTAGCGACCCCATGGACTGCAGCCTACCAGGCTCCTCCATCCATGGGATTTTCCAGGCGAGAGTACTGGAGTGGAGTGCCATAACTCACAATTAAGTGATAGTAGTTTAAACAGTTTTTTCTCTGCCATGTAGCAGTCCTTGAATTATCAGTCCATGATGCTGAGAATTGTTTTCATTTTTGTGTCAATAAGCACTCAGTACCAGATCAAAAAGATTTACATTTCAGGCAGAGAGAAAAAGAAAAGAAGAAGAAACACGCACCATGTAGTTGCAAAGACATCTCCTAGAAGTCATGCAAATCATGTCTACTTATACTCATTGGCCAGCACATTTATTTAGCCATATCTGGTGCAAATGAAACACGGAAGGATGACTTCACTTCAGCCAGATAACAATACTTGAATTCCATCACTAAGGAAAAACTGGACTTTGGGCAACAGACTGAAATGAAGATTAGGATAAAACTCCTTTAAGATTTTGAGAGTCAGTTTTTAGATCATTATTTCTTCAAATTATTTTTCACTCTGTACCAACTTTTATCTACTCTTTTTAGAGAGCTAATGAAATGACTATCAGATCTTCTAGTTAAGACCCATATGTGCTTGAGCTTTGCTGATTTTTGTTCATTTTTTTTTCTTTTATTAACATTGGAACATTTCTACTGATCTAACTTTAAGTTCACCAAATCTTTCCTATTTAATTTCCGTATCTGCTACTGAGCCCATATAGTGAATCTTTTATGATATACATTGTGTTTTTCATTTATAACATTTCTAATTGGTACCCTATTGTACAATACAGTTTCTATTTCTCTGCTAAAAATTTCCATACTTTTATTAACTTTGAGAGTGATCAACGTTAGTTCACAGGACACAGTGATAAACTGCTTTAAGTATTTTCCTGATAATTTCAAAGTCCAGGTCATCTTGGAATTGGCATTTTAATAATTTTTTCACTGGTGTTGGCCAGATTTTCACAGTTCTTTTGATGGCAAGTGCTTTTGGAATATATCCTGTACAGTCAGTTCAGTGACTCAGTCTTGTCCAACTCTGTGACCCCATGGACTGTAGCATACCTGGCTTCCCTGTCCATCACTAACTCCCGGAACTTGCTCAAACTCATGTCCATTGAGTCAGTGATGCCATCCAACCATCTCATCCTCTGTTCTCCCCTTCTCATCCTGTCTTCGATGTTTCTCAGCTTCAAGGTCTTTTCCAATGAGTCAGTTCTTCACATCAGGTGGCCAAAGTATTGGAGCTTCAGCATGAGTCCTTCCAATGAATATTCAGGACTGAGTTCCTTTAGGATTGACTGGTTTGATCTCCTTGCTGTCCAAGAGACTCTCAAGAGTCTTCTCCAACACCACAGTTCAAAAGCATCAATTCTTCAGTGCTCAGCTTTTTTTATGGTCCTACTCTCACATCCATACATGACTACTGGAAAAACCATTGCTTTTTGACTAGATGGACCTTTGTCGGTAAAGTAATGTCTCTGCTCTTTAATATGCAGTCTAGGTTTGTCATAGCTTTTCTTGAGTATTATATTGTAAAAATCCAAGCCCTGTCAAAATTCTTTGATGATTAAGTGTACTTTTCTTATTATTTTTTTTAGCAGACAGTTGACATGGTTAAGTCCAGATCAGAAGTTTTGATTTGCCTTTTGCAGGCAGTGCTTTCAAAGTCATTATGAGTATTCAAGTCTACTCTCTGTTGCTTGAGAGTATCCAAGTCAACTCTCTGCTGCTTTCTTTTGACTGTTCATTCAGGGATTAACCTAGGACTTACATCTTGGTGTGAACAATAATTCAGTTCTCAAAGCTTTGATCATGTTTACTGGTATCTGTTGTATTGTGCACCAAATGAGCTGGGCCTGGTTCTGGTCAGTTCAGGTATAGTATTTAAAAATCGCCTTTTCCTTTTTATATTTAATCAGTTTCCTAGCCACTCTGTTGGTTCTCTGGGATCCCCTTTTCCCATTCACCAAAATTTCTCTCATGATGTAGCCATTTGGGTTACTGTACAATGTTGCAACACTCTGCCCTTCTCAGGTAAAGTTGAGAGAGAAGTAAGAGACAACATAATGGTGATCTCCCACACACTCTTTGGGCCATTGGTGTTACTTTCTCACTTTCTCTGAATAGAAGGATGTTTTTACCCTGAGATTTAGCTATCCCACCATGGAAGCAGGTCAGCTTGATGACTGGAGCTTCCTCAGGGAAAGGATAAAACAGAAAATCAATAAAAGGAGATCTTCCCTCCAATCCACTCTCTGTCCTTTTGCTTTGAAGACAGAATTTTCCTCCAAAATTTTATTGTTCATCTCTACTTGTACTCTCAGGTAAAAGCCAGGAGATAAAGAGGGGAGGGTAAAAATGAGGAAAGTCTTATCTTTCTTCTTCAAGATTAACTTTCCTCCCATTTCATCTGTGTTATTTACTTTCCAGAGTAAATCTAGTCATTCTTCGAATTCTGCCCAAAGATTTTTGTTGCAGTCATGGGGAAAGATAGGCTGTAGTGAGCTTATTTCATCTCTGTCATGATTGAAACTCTTGCACTAGCCCTTTTTTTTTCTTCCAGTATTATTGACACGTGATCAACATGCAGCACTGTATAAGTTTAAGTTAT
Source organism: Bos indicus x Bos taurus (assembly GCF_003369695.1). Classification (NCBI taxonomy): domain Eukaryota; kingdom Metazoa; phylum Chordata; class Mammalia; order Artiodactyla; family Bovidae; genus Bos; species Bos indicus x Bos taurus. The sequence goes on along the minus strand of NC_040087.1, from coordinate 45,497,318 downwards.
ACAGCATAATGACCTTCTCAGCTGGGGCTAATGGTAAAGAACCTGTCTCCCAATGCAGGAGACATAAGAGACTCGGGTTCGATCCCTGGGTTGGGAAAATCCCCTGGAGGAGGGCATGGCAACCCACTCCAGAATTCTTGCCTGGAGAATCTGTTGACAGAGGAGCCTGGTGGGATACGTTCCATAGGATCGCACAGTCAGAAATGACTGAAGTAACTTAGCATGCATGCATACAGCATAATGGTTTAACTTACATATATCATGAAGTGATTACCACAATAAATTTAGATCATTAAAGAGAAATAGAAAAAAAAACCTTTTATTCTTTTGATGATAACTCTTAGGATTTACTCTCTTGACTTTCATATGTAATATACAGCAGTGTTAATGTTGTACATTATATCTTTAATAATTATTTATCTTATAACTGGAAGTTTGTTAGTTTTGAAGTAGAACTGACTTACAACACTATGTTAGTTTCTGTTACAAAACATAGTGATTCAATATTTACTAATTTCAAGCTAATCACCACAATAAGTCTAATTACAAATGTCACCATACAAAGATATTACATAAGTATTGACTGTATTTCACACAATTTATATGCCATACCCATTACTCCTTTACTTTGCAACTGAAAGAATGTATTTTTTAATCTCCCTCATTTATTTTTCCTGTCTCCCTATCTCCCTCCCCTCTGGAAAATCCCTGTCTATTCTATTTACCTATAACTCTGATTGTGTTTCATTATGTTTGTTCATTGATTTTGCTTTTTCAGACTCCACTTGCAAGTGAATTCATATAGTAATTGTTGTTCTCTGTCTGACTTATTTCACTTAGCATAATACCCTCTATATCCATGTTGCCACAAATAGCAATAATTCATTCCTTTTTATGACTGAGTAATATTCCACATCTTATCCATTCTCTATTGATGGCCTCTTGGTGAATGGGGCTGCATTCTGGGAAGGCTGGCTGAGGGGTGGCATCTTGGAACTGGCAATCACCAGTGAAATCAGGTCCCAGGACCGCTGGCTGAGGGGCTCAAGATGTCCTAGAGCTGGAGTTGTCCTACTGGAGACTGGAGACATGGCTTAGAGGATTCCAGGACTGGTGCACACCCAGTGGTGGATAAAGAAAGGTACTGGGACTAGTAGTAGCCCACTGTCAGGCAGAGTTGAGTCTTGAGCGTTTGCAAATATGGTGTTGGCCCACTGGCTGGTGGGTCCAGACCCCAGGGTAACTGGCTAAGGGAAGGTGTCTTAAAGTTAATGTTTGCTTGCTAGTGGGGAAGGCCAGGGCCCAGGGGTTTCTGGGCTTGTGCTGGCCTGCTCATCACTGAGCTTGACCTGCCAAGGTAGTCTGTGTGGGTGGTTGTCCTGGGAAAGGTGCCCACCCTCTGATGGGTGGGGACAAAGCACTGGGGGTCTTAGGACTGATGCCAGCCCAATGTTGTATAAGACTGGACCAAAGGCTAGTACAACCCACTGGGGTCTCTGACTGCAGGACCCAGGGGTGCCACTGTTGATGTGTTGGCCCTCAGGTGGGGGTGGGGCTAGGGCCCAGAGGGTCCTGGATTAGTGCTGGCCCAGTGGTTTGTAGGCCTGGTCCCTGGCCCTCTGGAGGATAGGGTCATGTCTTGGGATGCTGTTTGGCTCAGGGGTTCTTAAGGCAGTCTGCCTGCTGGTGAGTGCAGTGGTGTCCTCACGGGGCTAGTTACTTGGCTTAAGACCTCTCAGTAATGCTGCTGACACTGGTAGGGGTGGGTGGGCTGAGTCCTGGTGCTAATGAGCTACAGGAAGGATTCCAAAACGGTGCTTGTCAGCATCAGTGTCCACATGGTAGGAAAAGTTCCCCAAGTGACTACCGCCAGCATCTATGTCCCTAGGGTCAGCTCCAGTTGCCCCCTGCCTCTCTGAGAGGCTTTTCAAGATAAGCAGATAGGTCTTACCCAGGCTCCTTTCAAATTACTATTTCTTCCCTGAATCCCAGAGGTTTTGTGTACATCATTTAAGAGTGAGTCTCTATTTCCTGCAGCCCTCTGACTCTACTGAAAATAAGCACTGGAAAAAAGTTAAGAAACATTTGTCTCTCAGGCATGTCTAATTCTTTGCATCCCCATGGACTGTAGCCCACTAGGCTCCTTCATCCATGGAATTCTCCAGATGAGAATACTGGAGTGGGTAGCAATTCCCTTCTCCAAGGGATCTTCCTGTTCCAGGGATCGAACCCCAGTCTCCTGCAGATCAAATCCCAGTCTCTTCAGGAAGATTCTTTCCTGTGTGTGCCACCAGGGAAGCCCCTTGAAAATGTTAGTTGCTGAATCATGTCTGACTCTCTGTGACTCCATGGAGTGTAGCCTGTGAGGCTCTTCTGTCCATGAAATTCTCCAGGCAATAAGCACTCCTGGCCTTCAAAGCCAAACATTCTAAGGCCTCATCTTCCTAGTACAGGACCATTGGACTGGGGATCCTGCTGTGTGTATTGGATTCCCCAGTCCTTGTGGACTCTCTATTTATTATAATTCCTCCTATTTCTGGAATATAGGTCTTGACTATACCACACCTCTACCCCTCTTACCCATCTCAGTGTGGTTCCTTCTTTATATCTTTAGTTGTAGATTTTTTTTCTGAGCGATTTCAGTCTTTATCAATAAGTGAAGTGAGTGAAGTTGCTCAGTCATTTCGGACTCTTTGCGACCCCATTGACTGTGGCCTACCAGGCTCCTCCATCCATGGGATTTTCCAGGCAAGAGTACTGGTGTGGGTTGCCGTTGCCTTCTCCACAGGATCTTCCTGACCCAGGGATCGAACCCAAGTCTCCTGCATTGTAGGCAGACGCTTTACCATCTGAGCCACCAGGGAAGCAGCTGCCCTATAAATAGTTGCAATTTTGGTGTACCTATGGGAGGAGGTGAGCTCAGGGTCTTCCTACTCTGCCAATTCCTCACATGTTAATACTTCACCATTAATATTTATTCATCATGCCACTCTTTGGTTTACATTTTTGGCATGCAGTTTGTCAAGTACACTTTCTGGGCTTCAGTGAAGAAAGGGGAATTTTAAATATTTGGAGAGTAAGGTAGGAAAGTATGGATAAATTTAACATAAATTTCACTTACTTTAGACCTAATACGCATTTAAGTTATTTATATCCACATTTCAGAGACAATGTATGAAATACACATTTACTAGGGTTTCACTAATTTGTGACATCAGTTTGTGGTAGCATTGTGCCTATTTCTCATATTTCTCATTATCTCAATTCAACACTGAGATGATATATATAATATTCAGTTTTGACTTATCAAAGCTTATTTTGTAGAATTAAAAATAACTTTATAGAAGAAATATAGCAGTAATAAAAACACATTAAATGATTCTGCCACTTAATAAAATATTTACCCTACCTGGCCATTTTTGCACTGATTTTACACTCATGTAACCTCCTGGGTGTTCTTTGGAAGGAATGATGCTAAAGCTGAAACTCCAGTACTTTGGCCATCTCATGTGAAGAGTTGACTCATTGGAAAAGACTCTGATGCTGGGAGGGATTGGGGGCAGGAGGAAAAGGGGACGCCAGAGGATGAGGTGGCTGGATGGCATCACCGACTTAATGGACGTGAGTTTGAGTGATTCCGCGAGTTGGTGATGGACAGGCCTGGTGTGCTGTGATTCACGGGGTCGCAAAGAGTTGGACGCGACTGAGCGACTGAACTGAACTGAACCTCCTAAATTTCTTTGGAATATCATGTGTTTTATAGTGCAAAAATACATAGCACCATATAAAATAGACAATAGAAAAGTGGAATAATGCAATGTATACTGCATACATTTTTAATAGCAAATTAAAGTCATATTGCAGAATTTTTCTTGGGCATTTTAGTGTTTGAAGGATGCTTTCAAAGCTAACCTTTCTTTAGTCTATCTCCTCTTGGTAATTATGTGTGAAATATTTTGATACAATGAGGAGGAACATTGTCTAAACAATTACTTTTTCCTGTTAGTAAACTTTGTATGACTCCATTACTCATAATCTAAATTTGGACAAAGCAATGGATATAGCAGACATTCAATACTATTCTGGATGGATATAACCCAATCTATATAGCAGTATATTTCCTGGAATTGTTTTCCAGAAAAATCATGCACTTTTCCATGAACAGCAGTTCTCATGTACAATGTTGACCTCAGAACCTGCAGGTCAAGCATTCCTATCATCTCATGTCATTAATACTGGTTAAAAATTGGAGATTGAATTAACTTCAGTAAAATTCTGTTGGAAAAAACACAAAGAAAACAGATCTGTTTAAGAAATCATCTAAATCTATAACATTAACTCTTATAATAGTTAATAAGCAATGGAATTTAATTTAATGCACTTTATTAAGTGCCGACTCTGTAAGGACTTGCACGGAGATTACCAAGAGGTATATAGAAATATCAGAATTAGAATGTTTGTGCTAAAGAAAGTTATATTTTATAAGGACATATTAAGTAATTAGGAGATTAACTTTTATCACTAGTAGCTGTATAAGAAAATTAATATTTATTGAGGACTTACTATATGCCTGGTCATGATTTCAGGACTTTAACGTTCTTTTGCTATTTTATATGAAGGAAATTTATATTTGTCTGCAATCAAAGAAAAGTACAGACTCAAAAAGAGTTGAGTAATTTTCTAAAATATATTTGGCATCAAATGCCTGTTGGAAGCCTGTGAAACACTATGGAGCCTCACACAGTATTTTGAGGACACTTGCCATTACAGTTGCAAACAGAATGCCACAAGCATTGACTAAAAGGAAAGAAATCTATTTGTTTGATCTCAGGCAGTTCATGGAAGTGGTGGTACTTGATATTGATAGGGTTTCCTTTTATAAAAAAAGTATTTTATATGGGAGTATAATTAATGCACAATGTTGCATTGGTGTCAAGTGAGCAAAATGATTTAGTTGTAAATACACATATATCTATTCTTTTTTATTCTTTTTCAGATTCTTTTCCTCCTTAGGTTACTACAGAAAATTTAATAGAGTTCCCTGTGCTATACAGTAAGTCCTTGTTGGTTATCTCTTTAATATGTTAATACCAACTTCTTAGTTTATAGCCCCCCGCCACCACATTCCCCTTTGCAAATGAGGTCACTCATTATAGTTAGAAAGTGAAAACTGAAGACTAAATTAGAATCTGGATGTTGAAAAGCTCAAGATTTGTTAAAAAAAAAAAAAAAAAGACTTACCAATGCTGGAGCAGTGTATAGAAGAAGCAGAATAAAATAAATTTAGGTTGAGAGGTTTGCTTGTCATTTATTAGGTAGATAAAGTCTACCATGGTTCTTTGAGAGAAAGAACAGAATTATTGTTTATCAAAGTAAATCATAATTCCTTAGTAGGAAATAACATAAAAAAGAAAGACACTGGGGAGAACCCATCTGGTAAGAGTTTAGGCAAGAGGATAATAAGCAGACAAATGTAAGCAGTAGTAGGGGAGACAGTAGATTAAAATCGGCTAAGTATATTTTATAGATCAGAAACATGGAGGTTTAATTAAATAATAAAAGTTGAATCATTAGAATTGAGAGAGCAGAGGTGCCCTTGAGAGAAAAAGAGAGAACAATATAAATGATTTTGAGAAGACGATTTTAGTATTGGGTACATTCAGTTTGAGGGAAGGATGAAGTGCGTATGTACATTTATCTATAAAGACATTGGAGATTCTTTTGGCTTTAGGCTGAAGATCTAGGCACAGCCAAGATACATCGATGTGTGTATCTTGATGTTGTGTATCGAGTATCTATTTATCATTTATCGAGGCAGGCTATTTATCATTGAAACTTTCCAATTGGATGGAGTAACCCAAGAATCAAGTGTGTAGGAAACAGAAAATATTTTAAAAACATTATAAATTTAGGATTTCAAAACCAAAAAATTCAATTGAAAAAAATTAAAAGCTGTGTTTCATACATAATACATATAACTAGAGGGTTTTGTTTTTGTTTTTAAGCAGGAGGATAATTGTAGCTCTCTCTCTTTATGCTTAAGTGCAGCCACATATCACCTCATTTAATATCAACAGCATTCCTCTGAAGCAGGGCTATCATTATCCCTTCATAGAGGGGAAACTTGAAACTGATGGGTTAAGAAGCTGCCCCTTGGTCACAAAGGAAAGAATGGCTGAACCAAGATTCACGCCAAGCAGCCTACCTCTCCACTTTGCATTTTTATGTTATACTGTGTCTTGGTTATAGAAAATAACTTGCTTTAATAATACTCTCTTATTTTCCAAACATGAATAATTGGAGATTTATAGTCACTTTTGTTTAGAAGTCCTTATTTTATTCTTGCTATCTTGGTAAATGAAACTGACCAAGAGACAAAGAATGGTTAAAATTAGAGATTTCCAGATGGGGTGTAATCTCTATGGGATGATACATCAGTGAAATAAATATAGATATGCTGCTGATACTTCATTTTCCAAGACTGACCACTTATAGAACAGATATAGGGCTTCCCTGGCAGCTCAGCTGGCAAAGAATCTGCCTGCAATGCAGGAGACATCGGTTTGATTCCTGGGTCAGGAAGATCCGCTAGAGAAGGGAACGGTTGCCCACTCCAGTATTCTGGCCAGGAGAATTCCAAGGACTATACCCATGAGGTTGCAAAGAGTAGGACATGACTGAGTCACTTTCAAAACAGATGTAAATTAAATTTAAAGTCATCAAACTCCTAATCAGTACATGGAATAATTTCTTAGCTTTCCTGTCAAACACACAGAAATATGGGTCCTCCTAAAAAAAAGGTAATTGTTTTACTTATTGCAAAGAACCTCCATCCATAGTATGATAACTTTTGTCATGTTTGAAGACATTTTTAACGAATAAATTGGGGTCTCTACATTTTGAGATAGATGTTGAGAAAACCATAATGCTGTTTGCTACAAAGACAAACAGAATCAACTAAAATAAATAAATAATTTAAAAAAGAGAGATTTGATAAGAGAATACCAGGAGTTTCTGAGGAAGGTGAAAGGCTGCAGAACAAAAAATAATCAAGAGACCTCAGAACTAACACTCTCAGAAGAAATATTTGGTGATTTCTCTAAAAAAAAAAAATGCTGTGTACATTCAGTAGCTTCAGTTGAATGCAACAAATTCTGGCAAATTCTCTTTTCATTTTTAGTCTGCTAGAAATATTTTCTAATTTTCCTTATGGCTTCTTTGATATACCCATCGTTTAAAAGTGGACATTTAATTTCCAAATACATAGGGTTTTTAAAGTATCTTTGATACTAATTTCTCGTTTTGATATTAATTCCTCATTTAAATGCTTTCTTTCTCTGTAATCACCCTCTGTGTTTTTTTAGTCATCTAACTTTATTGAGGCTTTCAATGGCTAAGTTAAAGATCTCTCTTGGTAATTGTGACATTGCATTGAAAATATGTGGACTATTTTCAAATATATTTTGATACTGATTTATAACATAATTCCACAGTGATAAGGGAACAAATTGTATGATTTCAATACCATCATACTATGGCTTTTTTTAAACTTTACAATATTGTATTGGTTTTGCCATATATCAACATGAATCCGCCACAGGTATACACGTGTTCCTCATCCTGAACCCTCCTCCCTCCCCCTTCCCTGTACTATCCCTCTGGGTCTTCCCAGTGCTTTACACCTTGTTTTATGTCGCTGGGTATGTTCCACTGTCTCCTGGTTTATAGTCTATGGGAACTTGAATAGAATTTGTGTCCCACTGTTGTGTGAAAATTGTATAGTGTGTCAGTTGCTCGGTCATGTCTGACTCTTTGTGACCCCATGGACTGGAACCCCCCAGGCTCCTCTGTCCATGGGATTTTCCAGGCAGGAGTATTGAAGTGGGTTGCCATTTCCTTCTCCAGAAAATTGTATACATCTTATTTATGTTGAATTGGTTCATGGTGCTTTTGAGTTCTACTATATCTATATTGTTCTACCTTTCTCTATATATGTGTGCTGTGTTTAGGCACTCAGTGGTGTCTGATTCCTTTGCGACTCCATAGACTGTAGCTTGCCAAGCTCCTCTGTCCATGCAGATTCTCCAGGCAAGAATACTGGAATGGGTTGCCATCTGAGCCACCAGGGAAGCCTTTTTTTAGAGTTTGATACCGAAACTAAAACTAAAAGTGTTAATTTACCTCAGTTTAAAAAAAAAAATTATAATACATAATGCTTCCCTGGTGGCTCAGACCGTAAAGAATCTTCCTGCAATGCAGGAGACCTGAGTTCGATCCCTGGGTTGGGAAGATCCCTTGGAGGAGGGCATGGCAACCCACTCCACTATTCTTGCCTGGAGAGTCCCCATGGACAGAGGAGCCTGGCGGGCTACAATCTATGGGGTAGCAAAGAGTCGGACACATCTGAGCTACTAAGCCACAGGACATACAGTAGAACTACATGTAACTTTGTTCTGTATTTTCCAAGTCTCTTGTAAATGTGTTATCATACTTTCATAATTTAAAGACTAAAAAAGAAAGAGAAAAGAAAAGAAATGTTGTGTACTCTGCATCATAAACCCCTTGTTCCATTGCACTTCCAGAGGATTCAACAAATTTTAAATGCTCACTATACTCTGGTGATAGTGAAGTTTGCCTTCATTCAAGCCTAAAGAAAAGGACTATGGGATGCTTAAGTATAAGTAGCATACCTAAGGAACCAGTCATCTGCTTCTATTAAGAAAAGGCAGAATAACATGGAAGCTAAGTGCGGGCTCTGGAGCCAGATAGCTTACATTTCAATATTGACTTGGCTGTTTATCCGAGTTATGTTATGGTTGATAAATTTTATGTGATCCACAGTTGTGTGTTATTTGTGAAGATTAAATTAGATTATCCATACATTGGTGCTTAGAAGGGTGCCTAGTGTGTGAGAAATATTCAATAATTTTCCCTTTTCTTAATAAAAATTTTGAATGAATATTTAAAGCATGTTTGCTTAAATCAATGCCCAATTATTCTGCTGTGGCAAGTCATTGGATTAATTATTTATTCTTGATGAATCTTGTTTCAACTAGTTATATTTGGTAATTTTTAAAAATATTTCAATATCTTCATCATAAAAATGTATTATCTTATAGTTTTAATCTCTTCTGTTATAAACATTTTAATTTTAATGCTATCTTTTCCTTGTTATAGTTCTCTTATACAAATTTGCAAAAATTTGCCTATTATATCAGTCTTTTTCAAAGAATCTACTTTTGGTGATATTCATGAAACCATTTTCCTTATTATTTTCTATTCCATTATTGTTTATATTTATCTCTATTTTTAATTGCTTTTACTTCTTGATACTGAAGAATAGGTGGATTCCTTTATTTTCAGTTCCTCTTAATTTGAAATTAACATACATGTTTTCTTTTTTCTTTTTTAATCTATTTTAATTGGAGGCTAATTACTTTACAATATTGTGATGGTTTTTGCCATACATTCACATGAATCAGCCATGGGTGTATATATGTTCCCCATCCTGACCCTCCCTTCCACCTCCCTCCTCATCCCATCACTCAGGGTCATCCCAGTGCACCAGCCATGAGCACCCTGTCTCATGCATCGAACCTGAACTGGTGATCTATTTCACATATGATAATATACATGTTTCAGTGCTATTCTCTCAAATTATCCCACCCTCACCTTCTCCCACAGAGTCCAAAAGTCTGTTCTTTACATCTGTGTCTCTTTTGCTGTCTCGCATATAGGGTCATCATTACTGTCTTTCTAAATTCCATATATATACATTAATATACTGTATTAGTGTTTTTCTTTCTGACTTACTTCACTGTGTATAATAGGCTCCAGTTTCATTCACCTCATTAGAACTGATTCAAATGCATTTTTTTAATAGCTGAGTAATATTCCATTGTGTATATGTACCACAACTTTCTTATCCATTCATCTGCCGATGGACATCTAGGTTGCTTCCATGTCCTGGCTATTATAAACAGTGCTGTGATGGACATTGGGGTACACGTGTCTCTTTCAATCTGGTTTCCTCAGTGTGTATGCACAGCAGTGGGATTGCTGGGTCATATGGCAGTTCTATTTCCAGTTTTTTAAGGAATCTCCACACTGTTCTCCATAGTAGCTGTACTAGTTTGCATTCCCACCAACAGTGTTAAGAGGGTTCCCTTCTCTCCACACCCTCTCCAGCAATTATTGCTTGTAGACTTTTGGATCGCAGCCATTCTGACTGGCGTGAAATGGTACCTCATAGTGGTTTTGATTTGTATTTCTCTGATAATGAGTGATGTTGAGCATCTTTTCATGTGTTTGTTAGTCATCTGTACATACATATTTTAACATATTAAAAATAATACTTTGTCTACATAATATAGCCTTTTTTTTAAAATGAGAAACACCATTAGTTGTTATCTGAGGTATAGTTCATAAAATATATTTTTTTATTTTACTTTATTGAGGTTTTCATTTGGGTTATAAGGTAAATTTTTGTAAACAAATTAGTGCATTTTGAATGAATGCATTGGGTATATAAGTCAACAAAATTTTGTTATTTATATCTTAATATTTCCTACCTTTCCTTAGTTTGGGGATTTTGATAAGTCAATTCCAGAGGGAAATTTGTTGTATCTTTCAGTATACTTATTACGTATTTGTCATTTGGCTCTTTCTCACTTTCTTTTCTCCTTAATATTTCAAAATATATATTGGATAACAATACTTTTTAGCAAAATAAAATCTGTAGTCTAATTTTTGTCCTGAATTTTATTCACCTGACTCGAATTCCAGTTCTAGTGCTAAACTTTCTTTCCATTAGTGAAATTTTCTTGATAGGCTTATTTTTCAAATCTATTGTATTCATTTGTTGAGAAATTGTATATAATTTTGCTTTTTAAAACTTTTCATATATAGATTTTTATATTTCTATATATGGATTTACCTTTAATAATATTGGATAACTTGTATTTTTAATGAAAATATGAACTCAATCTTATTTTTTAGGATCACGCATAAATATGGGTTTATTAAAATGCTATACTATCATTTTTTTTTTTTTTAAGATTTAGCATTTTCACCACCTTCCTTCTTCCCTTTATTTATTTTTCTAGTGGTTTAGGTGATGCGTCTCCTATTTTTAGTTTCCTTGTCACTATTTTCCAATATGTAGCAGACACAAATTTTTGATCAATATATAAATAGCGATTATCTATATCTTTCTTCTGAATAAGACAAGAACTTTGCTATTAACTTTTCCCCTACCTTCCACCCATATCCTGCCTTGAATACTACCCATGATCATTTGGAGAGTTAGTGACAGAATTATAACAATGTTTAAACCGAGTATTGTATGAAGTACTAAACTTGAGTATTTTCTTTGTCTAAAATATCTTTATTTTGTTACTTTTGTTATTTTCACATATATATGAAAGTTTAGGTAATTAATGAAGCAGGTTTAAAATTATGATTTCTAACAGGTTTAAAATTATGATTTCTTACAAATTGGTTAAGTGCTTTTTTAGAATCCTGAAAACCTTTTTTCTTTTCACTCTATGAACGTTTAGGATCTTCTCTTTATCCACACAATGCTGAAATGTCATGATTTATCTAATTACATGCTTTTTCAATGAGGGCTTCTCAGATGGTACAGTGATAAAGAATCCACCTGCCCACGCAGGAGATGCAAGAGATTCTAGTTTGATCCTTAGGTCAGGAAGATCCCCTGGTGTAGGAAATGTCAAGCCACTCCAGTATTGTTGCCTGGAAAATTCCATGGAAAGAGGAGCATGGTGGGCTACAGTCCATGGGGTTGCAAAAGAGTCAGATACAAATGAGCACATACACACACACACACACACACACATGCCTTTTTCATTAATCTTGTACTGTATTTTTTGCACCCTATAATCTGAAGACTTATGATTTAGTTATCAACTGTTGTCTACTATTATTTCCTTGATTATTTCTACTCTTTTATTTTTGGGAATTTTAACTTTTTAATTTATTTAAGAAATTTTAAGTTTATAGCAAAATTGAACAGAAGACATAGAAATTTCCATATAGCACTTATCCCTCACACATGCATAGGCTCCCCTTTTATCAACATCCCCCACCAGAGTAGTACACTTGCTACAATCAACAAAGCTGTATTGACTCATTATAACCACTCTAAGTCCATATTTTCTCTTCTTTTCATAGCTGTTTGTAAGCCATCCCCAGACAGCCATTTTGCTTTTTTGCATTTCTTTTCCATGGGAATGGTCTTGATCCCTGTCTCCAGTATAATGTCACGAACCTCTGTCCATAGTTCATCAGGAACTCTATCTGTCAGATCTAGTCCCTTAAATCTATTTCTCACTTCCACTGTATAATCATAACTGAACAGCAAAGCAGAAAAGGAAAGATAAGCATCTGAATGAAGAGTTCCAAAGAATAGCAAGGAGAGATAAGAAAGCCTTTCTCAGCGATCAATGCAAAGAAATAGAGGAAAACAACAGAATGGGAAAGACTAGAGATCTCCTCAAGAAAATTAGAGATACCAAGGGAACATTTCATGCAAAGATGGGCTCGATAAAGGACAGAAGTGGTATGGACCTAACAGAAGCAGAAGATATTAAGAAGAGGTAGCAAGAATACACAGAAAACTATCCAAAAAAGATCTTCACAACCCAGATAATTACGATGGTGTGATCTCTCACTTAGAGCCAGATATCCTGGAATGTGAAGTCAAGTGGGCCTTAGAAAGCATTACTATGAACAAAGCTAGTGGAGGTGATGGAATTCCAGTTGAGCTATTTCAAATCCTGAAAGATGATGCTGTGAAAGTGTTGCATTCAATATGCCAGCAAATTTGGAAAACTCAGCAGTGGCCACAGGACTGGAAAAGGTCAGTTTTCATTCCAATCCCAAAGAAAAGCAATGCCAAAGAATGCTCAAACTACTGCACAAATGTACTCATCTCACACGCTAGTAAAGTAATGCTCAAAATTTTCCAAGCCAAGCTTTAGAAATACATGAACCGTGAACTTCCTGATGTTCAAGGTGGTTTTAGAAAAAGCAGAGGAACCAGAGATGAAATTGCCAACATCTGCTGGATCATGGAAAAAGCAAGAGAGTTCCAGAAAAACATCTATTTCTGCTTTATTGACTATGCCAAAGCCTTTGACTGTGTGGATCACAATAAACTGTGGAAAATTCTGAAAGAGATGGGAATACCAGACCACCTGACCTGCCTCTTGAGAAATCTGTATTCAGGTCAGGAAGCAACAGTTAGAAATGGACAAGGACAACAGACTGGCTCCAAATAGGAAAAGGAATACGTCAAGGCTGTATATTACCACCATGCTAATTTAACTTATATGCAGAATACATCATGAGAAATGCTGGGCTGGACGAAGCACAAGCTGGAATAAAGATTGCCGGGAGAAATATCGATAACCTCAGATATGCAGATGACAACACCATTGTGGCAGAAAGTGAAGAGGAACTAAAAAGCCTCTTGATGAAAGTGAAAGAGGAGAGTGAAAAAGTTGGCTTAAAGCTCAACATTCAGAAAACTAAGATCATGGCATCTAGTCCCATCACTTCATGGGAAATAGATGCAAACAGTGTCAGGCTTAATTTTGGGGGGCTCCAAAATCACTGCAGATGGTGATTGCAGCCATAAAATTAAAAGACGCTTACTCCTTGGAAGGAAAGTTATGTCCAACCTAGATAGCATATTCAAAAGCAGAGACATTACTTTGCCAACAAAGGCCCATCTAGTCAAGGCTGTGGTTTTTTCAGTGGTGATGTATGTATGTGAGAGTTGGACTGTGAAGAAAGCTGAGCACTGAAGAATTGATTCTTTTGAACTGTGGTGTTGGAGAAGACTCTTGAGAGTCCCTTGGACTGCAAGGAGATCCAACCAGTCCATTCTAAAGGAGATCAGTCCTGGGTGTTCATTGGAAGGATAGATGTTGAAGCTGAAACTCCAATACTTTGGTCACCTCATGTGAAGAGTTGACTCATTGGAAAAGACCCTGATGCCTGGAGGGATTGGGGGCAGGAGGAAAAGGGGACAACACAGGATGAGATGGCTCGATGGCATCACTGACTCTATGGACGTGAATTTGAGTTAACCCCAGGAGTTGGTGATGGACAGGGAGGCCTGGTAGCAAAGAGTTGGACACAACTGATTGACTGAACTGAACTGAAGTCCATATTTTATCTTAGAGTTCTCTGCTGGTTGTATATTCTATGCATATGCACAAACATCTAAATAACGTGTATCCATACTTATAGTGTTATATGGAGGATTTTTACTGCCTTCAGTATTCTCTGTGCTTCACCTATCCATCCTTCCCTTGGTCACAACAGCTCCTGTCAATAAGGAATCTTTTTTGTATTAATATCTCTATCATTTTGCTTTTTCCAGAACATCATATTCTTAGAATCATACAGCCTGAAGTGTTTCCAGACTAACTTTTTTCACTTAGTACCATGCATTAAAGACTCCTCCATGTCTTTTTATGGCTGGATAGCTCATTTTTTTTAGTATTGAATCTTATTTCACTATATGGATGTACCATAGTTTAGTCATTCATTCATCTACTGAAGGAGCTCTTGGTTGCTCCTAAGTTTAGGTGGTGATGAAGAAAGCTGCTATAAACAACTGCATGCAAGTCTTTGTGTGTACATGTTTTCAAATACTTTGGTTAAATGCTCAGAGTGTAATTACTGGATCGTATATGGTAAGTATTCTTTTGGAACTTTTATGAGGTAAAGGTTCGAGTAAATGGCCTATCATGTTCTTCATCCCTTCTGTTTCAGAGCCATCCTGAGATGATCCAGAATTCTGATACACCATCAAATATGGCTGCTAAGAGGTCTGACACTCTGGGGTCAGGTTGGGGTCAAATGCCAGTTAGTTCTCCTACTTTTTACCTGTATGACCTGAGGATTATTATTTCATCTTTCAAGCAGAAAATTTCTCACTTGTGTTAAAAGAAAGTGGAACTACTGATATTTGTTATAATTATTGTAGATACTAAATCAGATAATGCATATAAAGTACATAGCACAGTGCCTATCACATACATTTTTGGTATCTGTTAACTATTATTGTTGTTGGATAATTTTTGTCAAAATTTGGAGATCCTTAATATGGGCTAATGACCTCTAGTGTGGATGTGTGAATTATCTTTTTTGGAAATTATGGTCACCTAACCATGTTGACACCTATTTTTCCACATGCGGTTGATCCACTGCTACAATTTGTCTATAAATATCACTATTACTAATGCTTGGGACTATT
The DNA here is from genome assembly GCF_003369695.1 of Bos indicus x Bos taurus. Classification (NCBI taxonomy): domain Eukaryota; kingdom Metazoa; phylum Chordata; class Mammalia; order Artiodactyla; family Bovidae; genus Bos; species Bos indicus x Bos taurus. The sequence goes on along the minus strand of NC_040087.1, from coordinate 45,482,029 downwards.
ACTAATGCTCAGGGAAAGAAGGAGAATCTGGACCACCCAGCTGCAGCAAATGCATCTCTAATTTATCACCCCCAAGCCAATGACACTGCTTATTGATCAAGACCTGGTCTTCCTCTAATGTTCCTACTTTTTCATATTACAGCTTGCATGTGTTTAGGGCTTTTTTCCTCCAGTTTTGTTCCCCAATATAGTGATAGTCATATATTTTCTAACTTTAAGAATTCTTCATTATTTATGAACAGGTAAAAATGTACTTATCAGATTCAGCATGAATTTAGTCTTCTTTAAAATAGTTTCTATTGTATCATGGGATTTGTGGTAGAAGGAAGTCGTTGACTGCCTTAAACCAATCTCAATAGTTTTTTGAGAGTGTCTTGAATTAAGTTTTTCAGTCTATGTTTGATGTTCTGTCCATCCTCCATGCCTGGCTCCTATGATCTATTCTAAGTGAGAGGCTCTTATGGAAGTATACCCTTGGATATGTGGACTTTTATCATGATTCCCAGCCAGTCACAGGCACCAGAATTTCAGCAGTGTTCCAAGGAGAGTTGTCCTGCTTGAAGACCATTATAAACCTGCTTATTTTCTGGTTTCAAGGATTCAAATATTTTTCCAAACTACTCTCCTTTCTTTCAACTCTTGCTGTTCCTCCTCATAAGTGGTAATGCTATTGCAACTATATTAATATTAGTCACAGCTTGAAAAAACATTAGGCCATATTTTTTATAAATCTACATTATAACATAGGACATAATGCTTTCTTTCTTAAGCTAACCTTGACAAAAAATACAGTATCCATTCATTGCTGTAAAAATATAAGCTATTTTTTAAATAATCCACTACTATTTAATCTTACTTTAAAAATTCTGATTCCATTTAGCCATTAATTGTGAAAAGTAAAATAAAGGGGCCAACAAATATACTTGGAGGTCTTACTTGAAAAGCACTTGAAAATATTGTATTCTTTAATCTTCAAAATAATCCTATGAAGTAAATGTACTCTCATATTACCAAAGAAATAGTTGAGGTTCAAAAATATAAGTAACTTGTCAAGACACCAGGGAAGGCTACACGATGGATCAGAGATATAAAGTCTGCTGGACAACAAAGTCAATTTCACATAATTTCACAGTTACACATAAGCAATTGGTAAGTGAGAACTTAAAGAAATAGAAGTTACTTGCTTCTTTTCAAGATTTTCATGAGTATCATATATTGCAATGGAAAAATATGTATGACTATGAAAAAGACTCAAAGATAAATAATTAGAGAGTATGACATTTCTACATCAGGGGAGGAGCTAAATGAAAATACATACCTAAATCTTTACCCTGAGACTAAAAAAAAAGGTTAGACATTATTCCATTATCTGGTTATCTTTAATGATGAAATCCTAATATATTTAATTCATTTTTCTTTTTAAATTGAAGCATAGAAAAGGATTAATAGTTTAAATAGAACACTCTTAAATTCTTCCACTTGCTCCTCTATAAAAATAAACTGGATTATAGGGGTTAAAAGTACAATGCCTGTAAAATTAATTTGTATTATTGGACAAGTTATGTTTTAGCTAAAGCACTGAGTGATGTTAATACGTGCAGAATGGTATCATAATATTTATAGCAAACAGAGTTGAGCTTTGGTACAAAGAGGGAAATGAGATTCCCAGATCAATTTCAAACTGTTGTATTGTTTGAGTCATTTCAAATGCCTCCTCTGGGACTGTCTAGATTGTGGGGTTCAGGGTAACGGTGCCTTCAGTACACATGAACTTTTTTAGGATATAATAATTAGTCAACATGGCTTATGTGATTTCTCATTTGTTAAGGAAAAAAATAATCACTGGAAAATTAAACAATAAAAAACCATGTTTCTCTATAACTTAATAACATCAGTTCAAATTAGATAATTTGGTGGCAATTACATATGTGGGTTAACACTGAAGAATGTCAGTCCAGGCTATTATTTTTTAAATTGCCATAACTCGAAGGGATTCAAACTATATTTGCTGAATCAATTTAGTTTTTGAATCAGTTACAGTATATTCCTTGAAAAATTATTTATTTTGTTTTAAAAAATTTTATTCTTTACAGAATGCAGAATCAGAGATGAATATGATATCTTCCAATCCTGCAGTATTTGGTTTTTAATTTAGATGACTGAAATAAAGATGATTTATAGTAATCCAAACAAACAAAAAAACATTTTATCCAAGAATGTTTGTCCTATAGGGCAGAAAGTGGGAATGTTTATTTAAAAATTTCATTGAGAGTACCATTGTGCTGTGATGTGAGTAATTTGCACTTCGGGCTAAAGGTAGGGTCTCTTTATCACATCTTCAACCAATTAATTACTTAATTTTCAAAAATCTTGAAATAAGTTTGGAAATATGAATGCATTATTAACCAAAAAGATTTTTTTTCCTTTTCTATAACATAATTTAAACTTGTTAAGCTTATTTAACTTACATGAAAGCTTTGTTCATGATATGTGTTCTGAAGTATGGAGGGGATTCTAGTTCAAACCAACCACTAGCTTTACCTAAACTGAAGAAAGTGAAAGCATTCTTAAAAATAATATTGCCAGAGACTAAACTGTTAACTTCCACTTCAGCTGGCAGATCCTGTATTTTATTGTTCTCAGTGTACTAAGGCACAATTGTGTAACTGCGTTCCCTCTGGAACCTCTATAAAAATAGATGCCTATCTTAAAAAGCTGTCTAAGGAAGCAGAATTTTAAGTAAACAATATGATAACTTGTCTTAAGGCTAATCAGAGTTTTCAAATATCTGAAAAGAGGCGGTTGAATTGAATTTTTAGTTACTGTTTCTTTAAGTGAAACAAATATTAAATCTTTTGAAATGTAAAATAATATAGCTTATTTGAAATTTATAATTACAAAGGACTAAAATTATGTATGTATAATCTCAATTCTCCTTTTAAGTATCTCTAGCACACACTATAAGCTAATGGACAATTCATTTATGAATGTGTGGAATCACAAATAAGTTAGGAAACACAGAAAGCATTTTGAGAAGCACTCAAATATAATAGATATGTAGATAATGACACATTTCAACTGCGAGTTTGCAATAGTTATCTTCCAAGCAAAGTGGAAAGCTTGATTGAACAAAAGATAAAGTTAATACTATCTAATAAGAACAGACCATTATAGATCAGTGAAACTGCAAAACAGAGTTATAAGACAAGGGGCAAGCCACATTATCTAAATTAACATTTTTCCAGCTTGAACAAGAAGGGCCACTGTAGGCAAGCAAGAACTAAATAGTATGGCCTGCATTTAGTCAACCTGAAGTAATTATTAATTTATGGTTGTCTGTGATTTTAATGAAAATGAAAGCTATGAGGAAAGAATTGAGAGAGATAATGTGCCGTGAAATTGAGTTTCATTTACTTAGGGGCCACCTTTTCCTTTTTTGTTGTTAAAGGAAAGAAAGTTAATGCAAGATGTCCACATTAAAATTTCACTAGGATTATGTAACCACCTAGTTAACTGGTAATCATTATATTCAAGGCAGAGTTAATGCAAAAGAAATTGAAGACTGGATTTAGAGCCTATTGGCAAGGGCAGAGTAAAAAACCACCAATGGGCTACAATTAATGTCAAATTTATAATTATTGTCTTTATAAATATGAAGAATCCAATAGCTATTTCATTAGGCATTTTATTCTTATTGTCATCATGAAATGCCCCTTTTGGTGATGCCATTGCTGGGAAGAATATATGTCAAGAGTAAGGAGGAAGCCACAGGAGGCAAAACAAATCATCAAAATGCAACCTCTTTCTTTGACCTCAAACAAAGTGTTTCTAAATGGTCATAAGAATGACAAGCCTTCCAGAGAGTAACAGACATGTCTAGTGTAATAGTGTGGAAAGAACAACAGTTCATGAATTGAATTTTGTAGCTTCCCACTACAAAAATAGCAACTCTGTTTCAAGAAACATCTGCAATGAGAAGTCAAATGATAGGTGTAAATCCCTCTTACAAATTGTAATAGAAAAAATAAAACTCAATGGTTTTTCAACCTTTTTTCCTTTCATGAAAGAAAAGCTTATTTTCTGATAGTTTATTTTTCAGTGTTAAGAAATAATAAGAAAATAGTCTAAAATTGAGATAATGTCAATATTTATTCCCATCTTAGACTTGAAAGGTTATCTTTGCTCTAGAAAATCTTAGGTGAAGTTCATGGAATGGAATGTATTTGATGACATTTGATTATGAAAAGATTATTATAAATATATTTTACCACATATATGTTATATCTTTTAATTAGGCATTTATTCAGTGTTTGACATTGTGTTGAAGTGTTGAATGCAAAATTAAATAAGCATTACCTCTATTATTAAGGAGTCTGTACTGCACTAAGTCACTTCAGTCATGTCTGACTCTGTTTGCCCATATGGACTATAGGACAAGGCTCCTCTGTCCATAGGATTTCCCAGGCAAGAATACTGGAGTGAGTTGCCATGTCCTCCTCCAGGGGATCTTCCCCACCCAGGGGCTGAACCTCGGTTTTCTGCATTGCAGGCAGAATCTTTACCACTGAGACACCAGGGCAGCCCATTAAGAAGCCTACATGTATGCAGATTATTCAGTGCTGCATATGGTGCTCTCTCTCACTGTAGGCAGATTCTTTACCATCTGATCCACCAGGGAAGCCCAAAGGACTAAATGAAACTTAATAAATGCAGCATATTTTTTTCTGAGGTGAGAGGATAGGATTTATGTAAGTATGAGCATTTGAAGAGCACAAACTCTGGGAGGATAGAGCAATTGAGGATGTTTAAAGTAGACGGTAGAGAATGAATGTTTATTTCTAAATGAAAGAAGTGGAATTCAGATTAGTATCCTGCAGGAATTAACAAGTGAAAGTGAAAGTGACTAACACTGAGTGACTAACACTCAGTCTTGTCTGACTGTTTGTGACCCCATGAACTGTAGACTGCCAGGCTCTTCTGTCCATGGAATTTTCCAGGCAAGAATATTGGAATGGGTTGCCATTCCCTTTTCCATGGGATGTTACTGACCCAGGGATCAAACTCAGGTCTCCTGCATTGCAGGCAGAATTGCCAAAGACCTATGATATTTTGAGTAATACTTACTAAAGTACTAATAAAGCTACAGTAGCAAATGAATTCTGGAATTTGAGAAATAGCTATAAAGCAGCCAGATTTAAGTGGAGGTTGGTAGAGATGGGGTATAAATTTCCTTTCGTGTGGAAGGAAAGGAAATATTAGCCATTTCTTGTTTGTTTTATGTAAATTATCTACTGGGATTAAAGTTCAGGGAGAGCAATGTGAAGGCAAAAACCAACAAATACCTTTACTCTGTGAAGCCTAGACAACTCTGTTTCCTCACATAGCCTGTGTGCTCGGTTGCTCAGCTGTGTCTGACTCTTTTCTGACCCCATGGACAGTAGCCCGCCAGGCTCCTATTCAGAAATCCTAAGGGGATTTCCCAGGCAAGAATACTGGAGTGGGTTGCCATTTCCTCCTCAGTGGATCTTCTCTACCCAGGGGTCAAACCCACTTCTCCTTCGGCCCCTCCATTTGCAGGCAGATTCTCTACCACTGATCCACCTGGGAATCTTTCAAACAGCCTAGTCAGACTAAAATAGCAGATTCTGGATTGTTCTGAACTCAAAGATCCAAAGCGTCTAGATTACTATATAATGCTCCAATTCAAAAAGGATAGTTTGATTTAACATGTTCTTATTACAAATTCCACATGTATTTTGTTTTTACATTTGAAGAACTCTATAAGATTGATATTTAAAATCCTATATTGATTTGGAATATTTGACCAATTGTCAAATGTTATGCTAACTACTACAGTATTCCAAAATTCCAGGCATTAGATGCTCCTGAAGTAATAGCTATTAAACCCAAAAGAGAGTTGTCATATTTGATACAATCTATGGAGTATATTCGGAGAAGGCAATGGCACCCCACTCCAGTACTCTTGCCTGGAAAATCCCATGGACGGAGGAGCCTGGTAGGCTGCAGTCCATGTGGTCGCTAGGAGTCGGACACAACTGAGCAACTTCACTTTCTCTTTTCACTTTCATGCATTGGAGAAGGAAATGGCAACCCACTCTAATGTTCTTGCCTGGAGAATCCCAGGGACGGAGGAGCCTGGTGGGCTGCCGTCTGCTGGGTCGCACAGAGTCGGACACGACTGAAGTGACTTAGCATGGAATATATTATATTCCATTTGACCAGAAAACATTCCTTTGACTATAAAACCAGAACAAATAGAACATTTTCCTTAAAATGAAAAATAAAATGATTTTGTAATACCACCTCAGTTGATGTTACCTATAATATGATTTGACTAAGACACAGATCAAACAAACAAACAAAATCAGAAACTTGGCAGCAGTAACATAGAAAAATTCACAACCTCTTTCCAAACTTCTTTCATTTTTTCCTTATGCCTTATCATCACCTGGTAACATCTCTTGCTTCTAGAAAAAGCAGCTCCTGATTTCCTGAACAAACAATGCAATTTGAACCTTCTTTCTCAGTTTCCTGCTCATTTTGGACATGTCCCTATTGAAAACTTTCTTAGGATTCCCTCTCAAAGTAGGAACTCTCTCTCTCTGGGCTTTCTTTCTGAAAATATAACCATATCAATTTTGTTCATTAGTGGTACATAAGGTCTTTCCAAGTTCCAGCCATGTTTTATTCATTTTAAGGTATGGACCCATTTTTATCATTTAAAATAAGTGTGCAATATATACAGGCTGAGTGCTGAAACTAAAGAAACCATACTATAAAATACAATTTAAAGCTCAGTAGAAAATGCCTAGGCAATGCTATGGATTTGGAACACTCATGACTCATCTTAAAATCAAAACAAAGAGCTGTCATAATTCTTTAAAGACTAAGTACATCTGTCCATCTACGAGAACATCATTGACTGGGAAGGGCAAACATTTCTAATAGAAAGCATTCTCCAAAATATTAATACATCTGCTATTATTTCCATCATTCCACAAAGTTTTATCAATAAAACAATAGAAAATAAATATAAAGCCTTTTCAATGAGAAAAATTACTAAAAAAGCAGTAATTTTGAAGATTGAATAATTCATCAGGAAACGATAGGACTGATTTGCATTAGCAATGTGCATTTTCTTTAGAATACTTCCCTATTGAGGAGAAAGAAATAATGTCTGTGTTGTTTTAATCATCAATAGGTCATATTCTAACATGAATTTAATGTTTATTTTCACACAATGATAAATGGAAAGGAATTCTTACACTGTTATGTATTTCAGTCCAAGAGAAGATCTATTTCATGTTCCTGAGTCAAAGTGCAGAAATCTGATGTATCTGCGAATACCAGGAAATAAAAAAAAGTGGTCCACAGCAATAATTTTGTTTTTCATTCTTATATTCCATTATGAATACTTCCAAAAGGATTTCCCCTCTGGATTTGCCTACCTGCTAGAGTTCAAACACCTCTTAAACAAAGTGGTAATAAAAAGCTTTAATAAGTGCAAGACTTGCTGAGTGAGGAATCATTAGTGTAGAGGTGCAGAAAAACACACTTTTCTTATTTGTAGAAAAGTGTTAGGAAAGCAGAGTGTAGAAATAAGAGTCATCAAAATGCAAATATAATAAGCCATTTAAATAAGCAAATGTCACACTAATATTGTGCACTAAATTTTCTTTTCCCTAGCCTCCCTCCAAGTAGAGATTTCATTTCTTCTTCTATCTTAATAGACATTCTTATTTACTTTAGAATCTGTTGAAATGCTTCTGCCTTAGCAAGGTCCCTATGTGAATAAATTGCAGAGTTTGATCTTCTAACTCTGATAATTTCTTATTTATTTTACAGATATCTCTTAAAGGGGGCAGGGATTTTACTCTTGTTATTGGCCTTCTTAACAGACACCTATCTTACAGAGTCTTGAGGAAAAGAAAAGCATGACACTTGAAATGAAACAGTTTAAGAAAAGTGATTTTTACTAGTTCCACCAGGTCAGAGGTTAAGAAATATAATTAACATGATAGCTCTAAATCTTTCTGGATATAATAAAATAAAATGAAACAAAATTTTTAAATCAAACAAATAACAGTATTTTGCCACCTTCATAATCTCAGTTAACTTTTCATTTCATGTAAATGGTTGGTGCACAGAAAATGATGCTTAAATAATAACCCACATAGTTCAGTTCAGTTCAGTCGCTCAGTTGTGTCCAACTCTTTGTGACCCCATGAATTGCAGCACGCCAGGCCTCCCTGTCCATCACCAACTCCCGGAGTCCACCCAAACCCATGTCCATCGAGACGGTGATACCATCCAACCATCTTATCCTCTGTTGTCCCCTCCTCCTGCCCTCAATCTTTCCCAGCATCAGGGTCTTTTCAAATGAGTCAGCTCTTCGCATCAGGTGGCCAAAGATATATAACCACATAGCTGACTATCAAAATAAAGAGAGATCATTGCTCCTGTTGGAGAAGGAAATGGCAACCCACTCCAGTATTCTTGCCTGGAGAATCCCATGGACAGAGGAACCTGGTGGGCTACAGTCCATGGGGTCACAAGAGTCAGACACAAGTTAGCGACTAAACCACCACCATTGCTCCTATTAGAGCAAGGGATAGAGAGATTTGAAAGTAAACAGTGAAGTTAAAAAAGCTTGAAAGATGTTTTAAAAGATATTTGCCACTGAGATACAGATCTGGTCGTGTGTATTAGGAATTACTTTATAAAAAGTCCTGAGATAGAAACACAATCTGAGAAGAAATTATTTTTTATAGATATAATTCATGGAAATACATAATTTTTTCTTAGGCCTGAATGGTAATTTCTTACTGGAAATTTCCAACAAGGTACAGAATGGTATCATTCTTCCTTTTTGTAGGTAAAATGATAGAGAGAGATGGACTAGAAAGGTAGATTGGTGTTTGAAAGTGACACACTTCTCAATTGCTATTATTTTAAGATAATATTTATGTCCCCTCTCATTTGATTAGGATATAAAATTATGAATGCCAAAGTTATGAATTGGATTCCTATGTAATTTTTATTTATTTACTTTTCTGCTTAGTCATTGATTATTATTCAAAGCATTTTTTTAATTCTTAGAATAATTCTCTGATACAGGTATTACAATTATTTTTTCCAATTTATAGAAGGAAAATACTCAGATTAGTAACATTTTAAAATTTGAATTATGTTTTAAAATTACTCAATGAAAGAGCTCTAGAATATGAAACTATGCTGTTCAGTATGAACCTATGTCAGAGAAGGTGATGGCAACCCACTCCAATATTCTTGCCTGGCAGATCCCATGGACGGAGGAGCCTGATAGGCTGCAGTCCATGCGGTTGCTAAGAGTCGGACATGACTGAACAACTTCATTTTCACTTCTCACTTTCAAGCATTGGAGAAGGAAATAGCAACCCACTCCAGTGTTCTTGCCTGGAGAATCCCAGGGATGGGGGAGCCTGGTGGGCTGCCATCTATGGGATCGCACAGAGTCGGGCATGTCTGAAACGACTTAGCAGCAGCAGCATAAACCTATGTTGTCCAGTGTGATATCCAACCTCTTGACTAGAACTATACAGCTACTGCTACCAAAAACAAATCTAAAAAACAAGAAAATTTTAATAGTGCTATAAAAGTTAGAACTAGGGTAAATTAAACTATAAAGTATTAAAAATTAACAAAACATGTTGGTGGCTGTATTTTCCAGCAATTCAACTGACAACATAAGAGCTGAAAAACATTGGTTTAAAAAAGAGAGTGGCTTAAAGACAGCAATTTTTATTTATTTTTCTCTGGTACAATAAGTGTAAGTGTAGACAGTCCAGCACTAATAAGAAGGCTCTCCTGGCTGACCTCATAAATGTTCTGAATGCCTTCAGTCTTTTGTCTCTCTATCATGCCTGAAGCCTGGATTTTATATTCAATCTGTGGTTACAATATGGAAGCTCAAACAATTACATCCATATTCCAAGTAAAAAGGATTAAAACCAAAAAGGAAATAGATGGACTAAAGCTACCTGTCAGTTAAGCCATATATCTTTAAAAGGAGTTATCTAGGAAGTGCCTATTAAAACCTTAACCAATATCACACAAATAAGAAGTTGGTCACATGGCCTCCTCTGTCTATAATGATAGGAGTCAAATGAAATTTTTCAGGGGGGCATGTTTCTTATTCACTAGTACCAAAAAAGTGTGTTGGTGAAGAAGACTGAATGCCTGTCTTGTAAATAATCAACAGAATCTTTCTAACTTCAAAAATTATTTGTAAATATGTATACATACTTAAAAACTATATGTAAATATGTGTGTGTGTGTGTATATATATATATATATATATATATATATAACTGTGTATTTGTATGTTTCAAGTCATTTTTTTCCTCCTTAGGTAAGACCCAACAAATTGTGTATTTCCTTGTATTTTAAATATAGTGTAAAGAATGAATTATAAGGAAATCTAAATTCTTATAAAAGAAAAATTCTGTAAAGGCTATCCTACATCCAGAAAAAGGCAACTTTCCTCAGGATTCACCAATTCTTGATTTCTCCAGTAGGATCCTGTTCTGAAACTGTCTGGGAAATCAGGAGGACATAGCTGAGTGATGGCCAATTCAATGTGGGATCACAGAGAAAAAGACACATTAGCTTTTTAATTTTATTATTATTTTTATCATATTTTAAAAACTCACTCAGGGAGCACTAAATTTGAATATAATAAATACACTCAATTTATAGTAGTCAACACATACACATTCTGTCTTCGACTTAATAAATTGTCACTGTAATTATTTTGATGCACACAATGTTAACCACCTCATGCCTCTTCTGGTTCTTTTGTTTGGGAAGAAGTTAACTTTGGATAGCTTAAGTAAACAGAATAACTTATGAGAAAATTATGAGCCTAAATGAAGGCAAAGAGGAGTGGAAAAGTTTGAGAAGTACTGAAATCAGGACAAGTTCACAGAACTGAGGGACAAGACTTTAAGATGATATCAGCCCCCAAATCTCCAGTTTTTGTTATTATTATTGGAAGATAGTTGAATTGTGTGTGTGTGTGTGTGTGGGCACGTGTGCGTGCACCCTGGGTCACTCAGTCATGTCCGATTATTTTGCGACTTCCTATACTATAGCCCCGCCATGCTTTTCTGTCCATGGCATTTCCCAGGCAAGAATACTGGAATGAGTTGCTATTTCCTCGTCCAGGGGATCTTCCTGACCCAGAGATTGAACCCACATCTCCTGTGTCTCCTGTAGTGGCAGGCAGATTATTTACAACTGATCCACCTAGGAAGACCCTATAGTTGACATACAATGTATTAGTTTTATGTGTTCAGCAAGTGGTTCCTAAGTTTGGGTAACCGGGAGTTGGTGATGGACAGGGAGGCCTGGCATCCTGCGATTCATGGGGTTGCAAGAGTCGGACACGCCTGAGTGACTGAACTGAACTGAAGGTGGTTCAACTACACATATATATCTCTCTATATATCTATATATGTATATGTGTATATATTAGTTTCCCTGGGGGCTCAGTGGTAAAAAATATCTGCCTACTAATGCAGGAGACACAGATTCGACCCTTGGGTCAGACAAATCCCCTGGGGAAAGAAATGGCAACCTACTCTGTTACCCTTGCCTGGGAAATCCCATGAACGGAGGAGCTTGGCAGGTTACAGAAGATGGGTTCGCAAAAGAGTCAGACATGAATTGGTGACTAAACAACAACAACTATATATATATATATATACATTCTGTATATATATATATATATATATATAGTATATATATAAACATTCTGTGTGTATATATATGTATGTATATACATATGTATGTGTATATATATGTATGTATATACATATGTATGTGTATATATATATACATTCTGGTCTTTTTTTACATTCTCTTCCATTATAGGCTATTAAAAAATATTGAGTATAAGTCCCTGTGCTATACAGTAGTTTCTTATTGGTTATCTATTTTATATATAGTAGTGTGCATATTTTAACTCCAAACTCCTAATTTATCCTCCAAATTTGGTAACCATAAGTTTGTTTATGTCTGTGAGTCTCTTTCTGTTTTGTAAGTTCATTTGTACCTTTTTTTTTTTTTTAAAGATTCAACATTCTAGTGCTATTATATGATGTTTGTCTCTCTCTGGCTTACTTCACTTCATATGATAATCTCTAGAAAATTTCAGTTCCAGGAAGACAGAAGCCAATTAGCTTATTGAACATCACTCCTTGGTATGGATAATCACTTGGACTGGCAAAAAGACCAGACCATGACCCATGGAAGACAGATGGTTTTCCAATACAAATTCACTCGCTTTTATCCAAAGTGGCAAAAACGACTCATGTTGAGTGTAGCTTCTTAAGATTTGTCTTTCTCTTAAGTAGCATAGTGAGTTTTCAGTGACTCAAAAGTGTGAATATTGGGAATTTTTGGAAACACAAAATAATAATTAGGTCCATTATAAAAGAATAGGTTGTCCTTACAACTTCCTTTAATGTTTAAATGCCAGGTGCTGTGGAAACTTTTTATTTGTTTTATTATATCAAGACGAAGGTCACATTTTAATGACCACTGATGTCACCCTGTTTTTCTCTTCACTGCTTGTATATTTTCATGCACTTTGGCCAAAAATGAAAAGCACTTCCCTTCTATTTCCTACAGGATCCCATACAACACAACAGTGGCAAAGGACGCAAGCGACTTTTTCCTACTGTGAATCTGGCAACCGAAACTGTTTCATCTCAAGCAATTGCAATCAAAATTGCTTTTTGATCCACAGATACATTTGTTTTCCTATTTTATTCTTGCTATTGCTTTTGTTTCTCCTCAAACACACAAATATAATACAGGTATTTAAATTCACCTCTGAAAAGAAAGCACATATGCCTATTGCATAAACTGGGTGAACAAGTTAGCATTTTTATTTGTAGGAATGATAGGCAGAAACCAACATTAAACTTTTCATTTCTTCACGTTTGTCTTATTTTATTTCTGTACACCTAAACTGATGCATTCAAGTGCATTTCTGATTTTTTTCAACCATTTCAGACAAGTATTTCATAGATGAAGTTCTGATAACTTCAATCATCCACTATTACAAATTTTAATTTTATGAAAATCACAAGGAAAATCTGAAAGTTAACTTTCAGTGATTTAACTCTGTTGATAGAAAGCTCTAGTGGTTGACCTTGGACCTGGAACATGTTTAAAAAAATGACTATTAAGAAATTAAATTAAGGAGATGTATGAAATGTATTCATGTGTAAAGACACAGATGACCAGGGCCTGAAATATATTTATCAACATATTTGATTATTTATATATTTGCTATCATCTTATATCTTTTTTTGTCAGAAAGTTAATTCCACTAATTTGAGTGCTGTAGGTCCTTTTAGGATGACAATCAAGAGCTCCTCTGGATATATATATCCCAATCACTTATAATCCAAATTATAAAGTTACCAGATAAATGAGATGGCTTGAAATATCTGCTAAATATTTTTGCTAAAATCCTTTCTGGATTGTCTTTCCCAAAAAACTTTTAATTAATTATCAATATAATATCTTTTTTGGATATCAAAAATACAAACAGTAATTATTTCATGGTCTACAGATAGATGATTAGGCATAACAAGATTAAACCTAAACAAACATGGTTAGCTGGCTCACAGTTTGAGTGAGGTCATGAGCCCAAACCATTTTCTTAGACATTATTATCAATAGTACTTTAAAAATGAAGGCAAAATTTTTCACAAAATGTCACAATTTATATGCACGGTAACACAATAATACTGAATATAGATGCCATACTTCCTTTTTAGTGGTAGAAAGCAAGATTTGCTCATAAAATCATTTATTGAACTCATGGGTTTTGAGAAGCTGCAAAGAAGTGCTAGTGTGCAGACTATGGCCCAAGGGATTTGAGTAGAAACTACTCTAAGCAGAGGGCAGTGATGGGGTAATGACATAAATATTTGCAAGTGGTAATGTAAATGATGTGTCCTATTCAGGCTAGTTGCTAACGACATTATTGTTACACATTTAGTCTGGAGGAACAAGTTGTGGAGAAGTAAAATCATACCTACTCTCTGAGCTGGACTTGCTTCTGAAGAACTACTCTTGTCCTTTATCCTCTTACCCCATTTGCCTAAGATTCAGTATTAACTGTTGACTGTTTCTATAATATGCCATTGAAAGCTCTGTGTGTGTGTGTGTGTGTGTGTGTGTGTGTGTGTGTATGTGTTTGGGGTGTGCTTGTGAGTGTTTACATTTAAAGCCTGTGTAAAGACTCCCTAATCCAGAGTCAGCAGAACCAGGTTTTACTTTTGTCAGAAGTGGTTCAGGACCTTGATGAGCATGTTGAAAACTGTGTAGATAGAGAAGCTCCCTGTGTAGATTAATTCAGTGCACAGCTGGGGCTGGGATGGCAAGCCCATTCTAGGGAATGAAGAATGGCCGATCAGGGGTGGAGCTGTCCGCCTCCCTCTCCACAATATACTAATCCTCAATTTGGCACTGCTTTAAAAGAAAAGAAATCTAAATTGAGGCCAGCTGATTTCTTACTGAATCAGCCAGCTGGATGTGGAGCCAATTTCCGCAGCTTCCACGCTGTGGTAGCCAGGAAATATTTTAATTGAAAGAACTCTATGTTGACAAATACCGAACACAGCCTATTTATAACTTTTAGCCAATATTTATGGAATTCCCTGATTTAATAACATTTCCCTTTAAACCCAACTGAAAAATAGAAAAAAATGTTAGGGCAGAACCAGAGCTAAATGATGTGGAAGGATAATAAGTAAAATCAGAGAAGAGGCAAAGGAAAGAATAACTAGTAAATGTTGTACACAAATCAATAGGCATATGTAACTGAGGCCAATAATATACATAGGTATGTAAATATGTATTCATATACACTCAGTAAAAATAGTGTCAAATTGTAATTAAAATATAACTTATAAAACAATGTAAAATAAGTGATGCTATGATTTTTAACATATACAGTCATATGAGGTATGTCTTTATTATATATATATTAGGAAGGGGATTTTATTTTTATATACAATCAAAAAAACTTGGCTTTCTCATTTCTTTTTGAAGAGGAACCAACTTGAACTTAAATAATTTCAAAACACAAACAAAATACAATATAAAATTTCTCTATTAACAGTGATTGGAAAGTGCCAACCTTGATTATAAGGATGATATCATATTATAATTTAAAAAATGTTTCCTCCATTATTAAAAATTGTGTAGGAGTTTATTTGCCCTGTTCCATGGTTAAAGCTACTTAGTTCTAGCAGTTGTTTTTTCATCAATATTTCTTAATGTTTAAAAGCAATTCTTTGCTTTTAGCTGCTACTTCATCTTTATGTAAATCTATTTTATTTTAAAAAACTTTTTATAATTCTCAAAGTGATGCACGCGATAATCTTCTTTTTTCTTATAATTGGAAATACTATCATATACTTTTGCTCAGTCAAAGAGGAGTGAGCATTTGGACAATAAATATGGTTTGGAACAGTGTTCTTTCCATATTGAAATGGCAGCAAACCCCAAAGTTGATGATTTCTGTTGTTCCGGATACCTGTAAATCAAAATCAACACTATGATATGGAATGTTGGGAAGATGGTATTACTAATTCACCTGGTTGGGAAAGCTACTGTTATCATTATTATTTTTCCATTACTGTTACTGATGGAGTATTATCAAGTGTGGCTGTGCTGGTAGCTCTGGTATGTTGTAAGGCAGCTCTCCCTAGTGGACACTTTGCTATAACTGTGCTCAGTCTATGCCTCAAGAGTGAAGAACATCCCCATGAAATTTCTGAGTATAGATCTATCTATCTACGTATCTATAAAGATAGATTTCAAACATGTTAGGTATAGTGTATATACATTTAAGAATATTATCTCAAATGATAAATTAATTTGAGGATGGAGATATTAAAATCCAATGTCATTAATCTCTCAAAGTAGGCAAAATATTTTGAGCACTGTCACCCTTCAAAATAGTTATTGTTTATGAAAGTAAATAGTAAGTGGTGATAAGAGAAATATTTGAGTTCATTCATGGGCGAGATAAGAGAAATATTTGAGTTCATAGAATCTGGAATAAAAGCATTCACAAATAAAACCCAAGTGTAAATTTTTTTAAAAAGAACTTGGCAGAAAACTATTCAGAATTATTTTATCATAGAGGAATATGCCTGCCATAGAATTTCATAAGTAATCATAGTGGGGAGATAGATGCACCTCATTACTCACTTTCCATTTTTATGAAAGGTTCATCCACATGTGCAATGATGCATTTAAAGGTTCACACCCTCTCTGGAAAAAAAAAAAAGGCATTTTGCATTTAAATTGCCCTTCCTATTCCTAAAGCAGCTCTAAGGAGAAAAGTAGGAACCTTAAAATAATATGTAATAAAAATAGTTAGTACAATGCTGAACATAGTTTGAAACAGTATAATATATTTTGATTTCACATAATTCATTTTGTAATGCTGTTTACTTTTCATTCTATGAGGTCATGAGGTAATAATTATAAGGGAAACAATCTCTTCTATAGAACTCAAGGCAAAGTGATGGTTACTGGTGTGGTCTGTGGGTTCCAGTCTGCTAGTGAAAGTGTGAAAGTGTTAGTTACTCAGATGTATCCAACTCCTTGCAACCTCATGGACTATAGCCCACCGGTCTCCTCTGTCCATGGGATTCTCCAGACAAGAATACTGGAGTGGGTAGCCATTCTCTTCTCCAGGATCTTCCCAACCTAGAGATAGAACCTGGGTCTCCCACATTGCGGGCAGATTCTTTACCATCTGAGCCACCAGGGAAGCCCACAGTCTTCTAGAGAGAAACCTAGTTACACACAGAGTCTATGCTCACTGCTTCATTCTCACCTATTCTCATTTAGAAGATAAGGAGAAATTTAAAAAACATAAAAAATATCACTCTATGTGTTATCCTTGATAATTCCATTCCTGGAATACCTTAATCATTTTTTCTGAGGAGGCATAGTTACAGAAGTTATAGGCTTTGTTCCCATCTCGTCATCAAGGGAAGTAGTAGAGTTAATATTATTTTGGGGGAGTAGCAGTCTACATGAGCTCCAAGGATGATCAAATAATACTTGAATAGTAGTCCATATGTGCTTCTTGCCGAGGTGACAGTCTAAATATGTGACTATATTAATACTACCTAGGGAAAGAAAATATTCCATTTCCAAATCTGCCTCTGCATTTATGTAGATTTTTTTTTTAGATCTCTGCTTCAATTAAAGAACAGATTAGAAGAATAGAGGTCACCATTAAAGTTGTAGCCTCTCATTCAAAGTAATACAGGAGCCTCAAATTAGCTAATCATTAAAAAACACCAGGAGACATAAAATTGATACTGCAATAAATGCTCATTTTTGTACTTAAAGTCCTGGGCTAGCTAATTTTTACTAAGAGAGAAAATGAAGAGTCCAAGAGTAGTGTACAGATAGGTTGGGAGGGGAGAGAGAAAGTTTTGAAAGAGGGATATGCTGAACTCAGTTGTGGCTGTGGCTTAGCTAAAATTGAAACCCTCCACAGATTTCTGAGGTTGTAATTCTGATATGCAGAAACCGAAAGAAAAACAGCAGATTCATATTATCAACTTAGAAGGACTAAGTGACTGGTGAGCTAACATTCTCTGGAAAGGTTTGTTTTCTTCCTATATCTGCATGGGTAATAAGAGCAAACTTTGCATAACAGCTGAGGGAAAACAGCACATGTTACAGACAGGAGCTGGAAAAGACAGATACACTAGACAGACACAGTAGATAAATAGTTGTCACCATCCTTGTAAAGAAGACTTACTTCTCCATTGTGTTTATATATTGAACTTTTAGAGATCAAATCAAAATTAAAAAGGAAAAAAAGGAAAATATCATGAGATGAGCTTGGACGCCTCACTTGCGCTTATTTAGAATGATGTTTCAGTTCAGTTCAGTCACTCAGTCATGTCTGACTCTTTGCAATCCCATGAATCACAGCACGCCAGGCCTCCCTGTCCATCACCAACTCCCAGAGTTCACTCAGACTCATGTCCATCAAGTCAGTGATGCCATCCAGCCATCTCATCCTCTGTTGTCCCCTTCTCCTCCTGCCCCCAATCCCTCCCAGCATCAGGATCTTTTCCAATGAGTCAACTCTTTGCATGAGGTGGCCAAAGTACTGGAGTTTCAGCTTTAGCATAAGTCCTTCCAATGAACACCCAGGACTGATCTCCTTCAGAATGGACTGGTTAGATCTCCTTACTGTTCAAGGGACTCACAAGAGTCTTCTCCAGCACCACAGTTCAAAAGCATCAATTCTTCCACACTCAGCTTTCTTCACAGTCCAATTCTCACATCCATACATGACCACTGGAAAAACCATAGCCTTGACTAGATGGACCTTTGTTGGCAAAGTAATGTCTCTGCTTTTGAATATGCTATCTAGGTTGGTCATAACTTTCCTTCCAAGGAGTAAGCTTCTTTTAATTTCATGGCTGCAATCACCGTCTGCAGTGATTTTGGGTCCCCCCAAAATTAAGTCTGACACTGTTTCCACTGTTTCCCCATCTATTTCCCATGAAGTGATGGGGCCAGATGCCATGATCTCGTTTTCTGAATGTTGAGCTTTAAGCCAATTTTTTCACTCTCCTCTTTCACTTTCATCAAGAGGCTTTTTAGTTCTTCCTCACTTTCTGCCATAAGGGTGGTGTCATCTGCATATCTGAGGTTATTGATATTTCTCCCGGCAATTTTGATTCCAGCTTGTGATTCTTGCAGCCCAGCGTTTCTCATGATGTACTCTGCATATATGTTAAATAAGCAGGATGACAATGTACAGCCTTGATGTACTCCTTTTCCTATTTGGAACCAGTCTGTTGTTCCATGTCCAGTTCTAACTGCTGCTTCCTGACCTGCATATAGGTTTCTCAAGAGGCAGGTCAGGTGGTCTGGTATTCCCATCTCTTTCAGAATTTTCCACAGTTTATTGTGATCCACATAGTCAAAGGCTTTGGCATAGTCATAAAGCAGAAATAGATGTTTTTCTGGAGCTCTCTTGCTTTTTCAATGATCCAGCGGATGTTGGCAATTTGATCTCTGGTTCCTCTGCCTTTTCTAAAACCAGCTTGAACATCAGGAAGTTCATGGTTCACGTATTGCTGAAGCCTGGCTTAGAGAATGTTGAGCATCACTTTACTAGCGTGTGAGAACAGTGCAATTCTCAGTAGTTTGAGCATTCTTTGGCATTGTCTTTCTTTGGGATTGGAATGAAAACTGACCTTTTCCAGTCCTGTGGCCACTGCTGAGTTTCCCAAATTTGCTGGCATATTGAGTGCAGCACTTTCACAGCATCATCTTTCAGGATTTGAAATAGTTCAACTAGAATTCCATCACCTCCGCTAGCTTTGTTCATAGTAATGCTTTCTAAGGCTCACTTGACTTCACATTCCAGGATGTCTGGCTCTAGGTGAGTGATCACACCATCGTGATTAACTTGGTCCCATTATATTTAATTTCTTTTATCAATGCATTTTTCCTGATTGAATTTTTAATTGTTTTAAATATAAGAATCAAAGCAACAACTGAACTTCATTGTATATTCATTATATGTGCAAATTTGTTGTCTTTATTGGTATTGTCATAAAATTTAGGATTATCGAACAGTTTCTAGATACTACGTTTTCTAGCTAAATTCATACATTTGTCCCACTGTCTATAAAGTTATATGATTTTAAATGTAAGAATATAACCTATATTCAAATTGTCTACCTCTCTGACTATGGCTATACTCATCACATTTCATATATGTTTTATAACTTGTTGTCTAAATGTCATTTAAGTTTATCATTTCATTAAATTATGTGTTACAACTACTTCCTTTCCAAGTGCTAGATTTAGTAGCAATTTCTGCATATCCAGGTTAGTGTGATTCAGAGAAATTATACCATTTTTCTGTTTTCAGAAATTTATATTTTATTGTATTTATATAATACTATTTACATCAGTAGGCACATGATAATTTTCAGTAATACTGACATTATGTGGGTCCAGTTATCTGTTCTAAATATGGCAGGTGTAGAACTAAAGCTTCATTCACCCACAAAGGAATAACTTGTTCTCATAAACTGTCTTCACCATAAACTATGTTGTTACTTTTGACTCCCATGAAAAATCCCTTGGTGTTTCCTGAATCAATTGTATCCTTTTTCAAACAATGGGAAGCAAAGTGTTATTATATAAGGCAGTGTATCCAAATGATGGCAAATGCTTATAAGTATTACTAAATATGGGAACTTCTGAATGATTAATAAAAAATACATCTTACCAATTTTGTAAGTAAGTATTATTTTTAGATATGAATATAAGTTTTCATCTGACAGTATTCTATGATAATATAGTGCTTCTATTTCACATATTTGTTTAAAATGTTGAAATCTTTCAGTACTACTGCAAGAAAATTGAGAGAAAATCTAAATTGCTCTCTGAGGAATTAATAATTCTATAGAATTATTGAATGAATAATTTTGTTTTGGCTATTAGTGACACTGGCGCTTTAAAGGCCAATAACACATAATCAGCCATTCCTTGACCATTCAAACAGAAATCTAAGGATGTTTTCAGTTGAATAGTTGCATCGCAATGTGAAATGGGGTGTATCAACAGAAATAACCCTTTTCATTTGATCTAATCCCAGGAAATAAAAGCTTTAGCTAATAATAACCCACCCTTACATTAGAAATGTAATTTTAGTAATGGAAAAATCTGAAATAGTTGACCACATACCATTCATTGTGGAAGTTCAAGAATAGACTTGAAGTGTCAGACTAGTATATATGAAGATTTATATGCAGGTACTCTTCCTGTGAAAAGAAAACAATGGAAAGCTTCCAATACACCTCCTTTAAAATTTTAGCATTGGTGTTAGAGTTAGAAATATCAAGCATGCAAAATCAAACTTGATTTCTTCTATTTAATATCTTTAAACACTTTATGTGAAATTTATATTCAAAACTAGGCAAACCAAACTGTATTAAAACAAACTTCAGTATAAGAACATAACTACTATGTAACCTGAGAAAACAAATTTGCTGAGAAAGCAAAAGTATCTTCCATCTCATTCACAAAAGGCTTATAGGTTAGTCCACTGAATAGTAAAAATATTTATTTTAAGATTTATATATAAGTATCATCTTAATAATTTATATGATTATATACATTTTAGCAATTGATGTATGTCACTGGAAAATATATGTCTATATGTGGTCCATATTAAATAACTTTATATACAGTTGGAAACTAGATGAGTATAGTGTTAACCTGTAGTTATATATATATATATAAAGTTGTTTAATATGGACCATATATATACAATATATATATATATAACCACAGGTTAATATACTCATCTAGTTTCCAAAAAGCAGACAGTCAATACAAGTATGAAGAGTAACAGAAGTGTTTTATCAAGGATTTTCACTTTAAAATGAATGTCATAGTTTAAAATTTTATAACACTAATCCAAGTTAATATCAAAAAGGTGAATAATTAAGAAACCATGTACAGTTTAGTAGCTTTTCCACAGTCTGTTTTTTTCTTTTTTTCAAAGAATTCCTTCTTGCCAAGGCATTGGCCTTTACATTAAAAATTTTGTTTTCTTCCAAAACATGCTTTTAGCATTTATGAAAATATCCTCAAATAATATGGTTTAGTTTTATCTGTTCTCAGAACTTGTAAAAGTGGGATCACATTGTAATTATCTTTTGTGTCTTGATTGTCCTTTTCAATATTTCATTTGTAAGAGTCATCAACGTTGTTGGTGTAGTTCTAGCTGATTCATTTACATTGCTATAAGAAATATACAGGGAAATATTGTGGAGCACAATTTACTTATCCATTCTACAACTGAAGGCCATGTAACTTGTTTCCAGTTTCAAAGACAATTAGAAACAATTCTTCTTTGGATATTCTTTTACCTATATCTCAGGATATGTAAGATGTATTTATTATGATTCTATATTTGGAAGCACAATGATTTGATCGATCATAGCATGCACATTTTTTCAATATTATGAAATATTTCACACAGAATTTAAAGTGTTTATTATAATTTGACTTCTCACTAGCAGTGAATTCCTAATGTTAACAAAAAATTTAACAAATGTATAACCTGTGTAGGTTGAACCTCTTCTGTGTATAAACTCTTATTATTACCCCAGGAAGTTCCCTCCTGCCTCTTTCCAACTAATATTTACCTATATCCCCATACAGGTATATATTGCTGTGATTTTTTTTTCCAAAAAGTAGTTATATCTGCTCTAGAAATTCATATATGTGGAATTCTGTGGTATATATTGTTTTAATGTAAAGATTCTTTTTCCTTTACTTGGCATATCATTTGGAGATTCACCTAAACTGTTGTGTGTATTTGAATTTTTTTTATTACTAGGTGATATTCCATTGTGTGAATATACAAATATTTTTATTTGATTATTCATTCTCTTCCCAATGGATATCAGGGCTCTTTTCAATTTTGAGGCATTTGAATATAGTTGTTATGAATATTCATTGTCAAGATCTTTTTTTTTTTTTTGCTCGTTTGCTTTTGTATGTATAGCATTAAATTTTCTTAGAAACCTAGGAGTGGAATTTTGGGACTATAATGAGTATATATTTTTTTTTACAAAAGAACTACAGATCATTTTGCATAGTGCTAGTTCCTCTTTATTCTTATTAGCAATGTATGAAAATTTGCACTACTCCATATTCTTTTCAGAATTTGGTGTTGTCAATCTTAATTTTATCTATTTTTATTGGCATGTTGTGGTAACTCATAGTTTAAATTTGCAATTCCCTGATGACTAATTATTTGACTATTTCTTCATGCAATTTTTGGATATTGTACATTTTATTTTCTGAAGAGTCTATTCAATTGTTTTATCCATTTTTTTTTGAAAATGATTTCAAAGTTAGCAATGAAAGGCTATATGTCTAAAATGGTAAATAATAAGACAGGCAAAATTATTCTATTCTGTTAGAAGTTATAAGAGAGGAGGTGAAATAAATCTAGCTCAAAGGTGACATCACGAGCATTAGTAATGTTCTTTTTTTGATATGGTTGCTTACTTTATGAGCATATAAAAGTTTGTGATAGTTCAAAAATTGTGCAATTATATTTTCACTTTCCGTAAGTAGAATATACACATGTGTATCTATATTCTAAATTAGAAAAGTTGCATGTATTAGAAGAAACAAAAGAGAAATGTGGATTACAATTAGGAAGTTCTTGTAATAATCAAGAAATAAATGATTTCATGTAGACCCAAGATGATAGGAAATGTGATGAGAAGAAATGAATGACTTGTACTATTCTTTGAAAGTAAAATTTATAGGGCTTGATGGCAGAATTGGGAAAAAGAGTATTGTCTCAATTGTAATGCAGGTTTTGCATGACATGTTACATGACAGTTTTTGAGACTATTATGTAAACAACACACTTTTGGACTCAGTGTGAGAAAGTGAGGGTGGGATGATTTGAGAGAATAGCATTGAAGCATTTAGTGTTTAAAATAAATAACTAGTGCAAATTAAATGTATGAAGCAGGGCACCCAAAGCTGGTGCTATGGGACAACCCAGAAGGATAGGGTAAGGAGGGACATGGGAGGGGTTCAGGATGGAGGGAACACATGTATAACCATGGCTGATTCATGTTATGTATGGAAAAAACCATACATGAGTCAAGGTAAATTGGAAGTGGTCAAACAGGAGATGGCAAGAGTGAACACTGACATTTTAGGAATCAGTGAACTAAAACAGATTGGAATGGGCAAATTTAATTCAGATGATTATTAATCTACTATTGTGGGCAAGAATGCCTAAGGAGAAATGGAGTAGCTCTCTTTATCAACAAAGAGTCCAAAATGCAGTAATTGGGTGCAGTGTCAAAATGATAGAATGATCTCTGTTTCCAAGGCAAACCATTCAATTTCATGGTAATCCAAATCTATGCCCCAACCACTAATGCCAAAATAGCTAAAATTGAACAGTTCTATGAAAACCTACAAAATCTTTTAGATCTAACACCAAAAAAAAAAAAAAAAAAATGTCTTTTTCATCATGGGGAATGGAATGCAAAAGTAGGAAGTCAAGGGATACCTGGAGTAACAGGAAGTTTGGCCATGAAGTACAAAATGAAGCAGGGCAAAGACTAACAGAGTTTGCACTGGTCATAGCAAACACCCTCTTCCAACAACACAAGAGATGACTCTGCACATGGACATCACCAGATGGTCAATACCAAAATCAGATTGATTGATTAAATTCTTTGCAGCCAAAGATGGAGAAGCTTGGTACAGTCAGCAAAAACAAGACCGGGAGCTGACTGTGGCTCAGATCATGAACTCCTTATTGCCAAATTCAGACTTAAGTTGAAGAAAGTAGGGAAAACCACTAGAGCATTCAGGTATGACCTAAATCAGATCCCTTACAGCTATACAGTGGAAGTGAAAAATGAACTCAAGGCATTAGATCTGATAGATAGAGTGCCTTAAGAACTATGGATGGAGGTATGTAACATTGTACAGGAGGCAGTGATCAAAACCATCCTCAAGAAGAAGAAATGCAAAAAGGCAAAATGGTTGTCTCAGAAGACCTTAAAAATAGCTTAGAAAAGAAGAGAAGCAAAAGGCAAAGGAGAAAAGGAGAGATATCCATCTGAATGCAAAGTTCCAAAGAATAGCAAGGAAAGATAAGAACGCCTTCCTCAGCAATGAATGCAAAAAAATAGAGGAAAACAATAGAATGAGAAAGACTAGAGATTTCTGCAAGAAAATTAAAGATACCAAGGGAACATTTCATGTAAAGATGGGCACAAAAAGGACTGAAATGGTATGGACCTAAAAAGAGCAGAAGGTATTAAGAAGAGGTGCAAGAATACACAGAACTATACAGAAAAGATCTTTATCACCCAGATAACCACAATGGTGTTATCATTCACCTACAGCCAGACATCCTGGAATGCAAAGTCAAGTGGGCCTTAGGAAACACCACTATGAACAAAGCTAGTGGAGGTGATGGAATTCCAGTTGAGTGATTTCAAATCCTAAAAGATGATGCTGTGAAAGTGCTGCACTCAATATGCCAGCAAATTTGGAAAACTCAGCAGTGGCCACAGGACTGGAAAAGGTCAGTTTTCATTCCAATCCCAAGAAAGGCAATACCAAAAAAGTGTTCAAATTACCTCACATTTTCACTCATCTTACGTGCTAGCTCAAAGTAATGTTCAAAATTCTCCAAGCTAGGCTTTAACAGTATGTGAACTGAAAACTTCCAGATGTTCAAGCTAGATTTAGAAAAGGAAGAGAAACCAGATATCAAATTGCCAAAGCCCACTGGATCATAGAAAAAGCAAGAGAATTCAAGAAAAGCATCTACTTCTGCTTCACTGACTACACTGAAGCCTTTGACTGTATGGATTACGACAAACTGTGGAAAACTAAAAGATATGAGAATACCAGACCACTTTTCCTGCCTCCTGAGAAATCTGTATGCAGGTCACAAAAAAACAGTTAGAACTAGAAATGGAACAACTGACTGGTTCCAAATTGGAAAGGAGTACGTCAAGGCTGTATACTGTCACCTTGCTTATTTAACTTATATGCAGAATACATCATGCAAAATGCTGGAGTGGATGAAGCAAAGGCTGGAATCATGATTGCCAGACAAGTATCAATAACCTCATCTACAGAGTAGACACCACTCATATGGCAGAAAGTGAAGAGGAATTGAAGAGAGTCTTGATGATAGTGAAAGAAGAGAGTGAAAAAGCTTAAAGCTCAACATTCAGAAAACGAAGATCATGGCATCCGGTCCCATCACTTCATGGGAAATAGATGGGGAAACAGTGGAAACAGTGTCACACTTTGTATTTTGGGGCTCCAAAATCACTGCAGATGGTGACTGCAGCCATGAAATTAAAAGATGCTTACTCCTTGGAGGGAAAGTTATGACCAGCCTAGGTAGCATATTGAAAAGCAGAGACATTACTTTGCCAACAAAGGTGTGTCTAGTCAAGGCTATGGTTTTTCCAATGGTCATGTATGGATGTGAGAGTTGGACTGTGAAGAAAGGTGAGCACCAAAGAATTGATGCTTTTGAACTGTGGTGTTGGAGAAGACTCTTAAGGGTCTCTTGGACTGCAAGGAGATCCAACCAGTCCATTCTGAAGGAGATCAGCCCTGGGATTTCTTTGGAGGGAATGATGCTAAAGCTGAAATTCCAGGACTTTGGCCACCTCATGCAAAGAGTTGACTCATTGGAAAAGACTCTGATGCTGGGAGGGATTGAGGGCAGGAGGAGAAGGGGACGACAGAGGATGAGATGGTTGGATGGCATCACTGACTCGATGGACGTGAGTCTCAGTGAACTCCGGGAATTGGTGATGGACAGAGAGGCCTGGCGTGCTGCTATTCATGGGGTCCCAAAGAGTCGGACACGACTGAGCGACTGAACTGAACTGATCATCATATTTAACTGTATGCAGAGTACATCATGAGAAACGCTGGGCTGGAAGAAGCACAAGCTGGAATGAAGATTGCCAGGAGAAATATCAATAAACTCAGATATGCAGATGACACCACCCTTATGGCAGAAAGTGAAGATGAACTAAAAAGCCTCTTGATGAAAGTGAAAGAGGAGAGTGAAAAAGTTGGCTTAAAGCTCAACATTCAGAAAACTAAGATCATGGCGTCCGGTCCCATCACTTCATGGGAAATAGATGGGGAAACAGTGTCAGACTTTATTTTTTGGGGCTCCAAAATCACTGCAGATGGTGACTGCAGCCATGAAATTAAACGACGCTTACTCCTTGGAAGGAAAGTTATGACCAACCTAGATAGCATAGTCAAAAGCAGAGATATTACTTTGCCAACAAAGGTTCATCTAGTCAAGGCTATGGTTTTTCCTGTGGTCATGTATGGATGTGAGAGTTGGACTGTGAAGAAGGCTGAGTGCTGAAGAATTGATGCTTTTGAACTGTGGTGTTGGAGAAGACTCTTGAGAGTCCCTTGGACTGCAAGGAGATCCAACCAGTCCATTCTAAAGGAGATCAGCCCGAGGTGTTCATTGAAAGGACTGATGCTGAAGCTGAAACTCCAATACTTTGGGCACCTCATGCAAAGAGTTGACTCATTGGAAAAGACCCTGATGCTGGGAGGGGTTGGGGGCAGGAGGAGAAGGGGATGACAGAGGATGAGATGGCTGGATGGCATCACCGACTCGATAGACATGAGTTTGAGTGAACTCCGGGAGTTGGTGATGGACAGGGAGGCCTGGCGTGCTGCGATTCATGGGGTTGCCAGGAGTTGGACATGACTGAGTGACTGAACTGAAGTGAACTGATGATCAGTTGATCTATGATTTGTATCTATGATCAATTGAGAGGCATGATGAAGAGATATCAAATAATCAGCTTTATGTATTAATATAACATTCAAAAGGGGTGTTTAGCCTAGAAGTAAAATATTTTAAGTTATTCATGTGCAGATAATATACCAACAGGGGAACTAATGAAGTTACTATGTAGTTCATGAAACTAAGAAGAAATCGAGTCACAAAATGAAATCTGAGTAATTTTAAGACAATAGGTAGAAGAAAATGAGCAATGGGGGAGAGTGGCAAAGGTATGGCAAGTGGTGAATGTAAGGAATCACAGCTGAGGAAGCTTCCTGATGGTCCAGTCCTTAGGACTTCACAATCTAACCAAGACATGAATTTATTGGGAATGGAGGGGAGATGAAGAAGAGAAAGTGTATATAGTGCAAAATTTGTTAGCTTTTGTAATAGAGGTAAAACAGTCATAAGAGCTTAATGTGTGATGCTTAAAAATAATGTTTAAATGCTGGCAGGAAGGATTTTTGATAAGTTGAAATTATAGAAGAGTGAAAGAATAAAAATGAATATAATATTTGAAGAGACAGGATTCTGGCATTCAGAACAAATACAAAGGGTTACCTTTGTTAGGAAAAAGTAAATTTCTTAATTTTTTTTTTTAAAGAAGACAGAAAATTTGTTTAATTGCAAGTGGTTTTGAATATTTTTGGAGGGTGAGAAAGTTTCCATCTGATAGCTCTCAAATTAGAGAACAATTGAATGGGGGTAATGATGGATAGGGATGTGGTTTAAGAGAGTGCATACTGTATTGATTAGTCATAGTGGTGAATAAATCCTTAGGAATAAATAGATGGAAGGAAAGCTAAGTCCCTTGAGATGATGAAGGCAAGGAGCTGAGAGATTAGTCAAATGGGAGAGCACTGAATCCTAACCACTAGGCCACCAGGGACAGTTCAGGGAAATGGATATTTATTTATTGTGGCCTTGGAAAATCTTCATAATAATACCAAGATTTGGGGAGAAAAATTACAGTCATCTTCAGTGAATTGGATGTGGATAACATAGTCCATAGATGATAACAGTGAGGAGGGGGAATTGTAAACGAGCCTAATAAGCTAAAATTCAAAAGAGGAGGAACTTTATTTTTTGTTTTTGTTCTTTAATTGAAGTGTAGTTAATTTACAGTGTTGTGTTAGTATCTGGTGTAAGCAAAATGATTCAATTACACTTATTCTTTCTCGTATTTTTTTTTCATTGTAGGTTATTACAAGATCTTGAATATAAATCCCTGTGCTCTAGAGTAGAACCTTGTTGTTTATCTATTTTATATATAGAAGTCTGTATCTGCTAATCCCAAACTCCTTAAAGTATCCTTCCCTACCTCTCCCCTTTAGTAACCATAAATTGGTTATTTATGTCTGTGAGTTTCTTTCTGTTTTGTAAATAAGTTTATTTGTATCCTTTTATATATTTCATATATATGATATCATAGGATATTTGTCTTTGTCTGACTTACTTCACTTAGTATGATAATCTCTAGGTTCATCCAAGCTGCTGCCAATGTATGAAAGTGAAAGTCACTCATTTGTGTCTAACTCTTTGTGACTCAAAGGACTATGCATCCATGGAATTCTCCATGCCAGAATACTGGAGTGGATAGCCTTTCCCTTCTCCAGAAGATCTTCCCAGCCCAGGGATCAAAACGAGGTCGGCCCCCCCCCACCCCACACACACATATACTGCATCTTCTTCATTCATCTGTTGATGGACATTTCATGTTTTGGCCATTGTAAATATTGGAGTACATGTATGATTTCAAACTAGAGTTTCTTAGGACATATGCTAGGATGGGATTGCAGAATCATATAGTAGTTCTATTTTTAGCTTTTGGGGGAACTTCCATACTGTTCTCCAATAGTGGCTGTATGAATTTACATTCCCACCAGCAGTGTAGGAGGGATACCTTTTCTCCACACCAAAAGAGTAGGAATTTTCACATGGCTGAGGACATTTTATGACCTGGGACAATAAACAGAAAAAATGACACAATACCATTTTCATACCAAAGGTAAAGAAAAAAATTCCTTTGAAGAAGCCTATAAGGAAGCAGTATTATTTCCACAAAGATGTGGTAGTGTTCAAAGAGTTTCAAAGTGAGGAAGTATAGGAAAAACACAGAACCAGAGTTCAGGGAATACAGTAACAGGGTGTGCTGTGCTATGTACTTAGTCGATGCTTCGTGACCCCAAGTATCCAACTTTTTGTGACCCCACAGACCCCTCCAGGTTCCTCTGTCCATGGGATTCTCCAGGCAAGAATACTGGAGCGGGTTGCCATGCCCTCTTCCAGAGGATCTTCCCAACCCAGAAATCAAACCCAAGTCTCTTTCATTGCAGGCAGATTCTTTACCATCTGAGCCACCAGGGAGGCCCAAGAATACTGGAGTGGGTAACCGAGGATCCTTGAATCCTTTCTCCAGGGGATCTTCCCTACCCAGGAATTGAGCTCAGGTCTACTGCATTGCAGGTAGATTCTTTATCTGCTGAGCTGATAAATAGGGTGTGAGAGGGAGGCAAAAGTGGAAAGCTTGGGTCAAAAGAACAGATGTGTGAAGTATTACAGGGTGAAGGATAATGAGTTGATTATGATAAGGATGGTTTTATTTGGGCGATGAGAAACATAAATACGCACATGAGGCCTGATGCATTCAGTGGAGATTATGTCTTAGAACAAAGGCTTTCCTTTCTATATGTTTGTTTCAAACATAGAAATTTGTCTGGTGTTGCTTATTTCTTTTTGTTTGTATGTAGTCAGGAGTTCTTCACTAATAGCATATATAAGAAAGAAAGAGGAAAGAGTGACTGAGATTAATAAATATTGATCACGATCATAAAGAATTTAGGTATCAACAGTTAGTTTAACAGACTCAAACTTCATCCTATAGGTCAGTTTTTAACCTGACAGTTGGGTCTGGATGGTGCTTGATGATCTGTCTCTGTATACAGGAGGATATAGTTTTAGGTTGAAAAAATTTGAGGATTGTGAGAGACAATGTTGGTACTAACTTATGGGGAAATTTTTTCTTCCCAAAGGATAAAATTTTGTGCTCTAATAAGATAAAGATAGAACTTTAAACTCTGCCTCATTCCCCCGAGAGCTTTGCAAAATCATTTTTAACTGTTCTCCAATATTTTAATTTATTTTCAATGAAAAGGAAAATACATGAGTACATACTCTCTTTAAGATATAAAAAGAAAGGAGTAAGATTTAGAATTATTTTCTAAGACAGAAATAGGAGTAAGTGGGGGTTATCTACAATTTAAAGCCCAAACATCACCAAGAATCTGACTTTTTCCCCACCACTGGTTCACTGGTATACATCAGTCTGACAGTAAAAGGACATTTTAATTCCTGTATAATACCCTGGGGAGTGACATTTGTGTGGAATGTCAAGTTCTCAGGACTTGCTGTTAATTACTATGCTTTTCAAGATATTTTTATTTTAATATGAAATAGTAGATTTGTGTCAGTATCTCCTTTCTTTACATGATACAATATCATTTCCAACTTATCCCATGCTTTACCTCCCATCAGATTTCGAAGTGACCTTTTGTTGCACTGGCAGATCTAAGATTATATCAATTATGAATTGCAATGTATTATCAATCAAATGTTGCTCATTAGGCTGCTTTTCTGCTCACATCAAATACATTCCTCAGAAGTTATAATTTTATATTTGAAAATATGATATGAAGAATTTTATTCTCCTATCAATGAATGCACATAAATTTTTATTCCCACTAATAGTTATAAGTTATATAAGTTATAAGTATGTGTCAAGTATAGAATAAATCTTAAAAAAAGAATATTAGATAAAGATTTATCATTAAATTTTTTAAAGAGGATTAAAAGGTGAAATACCCTAGCCTAGTTTTAATACAAAAGATAACCATACTTAAAGATGTTTATGGTTTTGATAAATGCATTTTTAATATTATAACTATTCTAGTTGAAGTTATTGTAATGCTTGCTATTATCTAGTATCTCAAAATTGGACTAAAACACTACATACATGATCATTTACTTAGAGACTGAAAACTTCATTTCCAAACAAAATTGATCACTCTGACAAGATGAATGGTCACACAAATGCTGTGTTGAAAGTGTACCTTGTTATACACAAAAGTAAATAGAGGTAAGTGTATTTATTTTTCTATTTGTGTAGCATTTTCTTTCTAATTCAATGTTTCTCAAAGTTTGATCTGTAGCAGAATATTCTGTAGGATTTGTAAAAAGAGGAAAGGCAATGTCTCCTATCTCACTTTCATGTGTGTCATCTAGGGATTCATAACAAATTGTAAGAACCAATGCTCTGAAAGACTTCTGTTTGGTATAACTTCTGTATTTCTTTAACTCAAATAAATATATATTTTTTCTATTTTCTTCCTCTGTTCCAACTATTTTCAAAGAAATCAGGCATTCTATAATCAGGGGTGCATTCAAATTTAAATGTGGGGAACACCCAAGGAAACAGCACCAATACTCTCCCATT
This sequence comes from Bos indicus x Bos taurus, assembly GCF_003369695.1. Taxonomy (NCBI): domain Eukaryota; kingdom Metazoa; phylum Chordata; class Mammalia; order Artiodactyla; family Bovidae; genus Bos; species Bos indicus x Bos taurus. Next base: position 45,450,038 of record NC_040087.1, on the reverse strand, counting down.
GCCTTTATAAGCAACATACTGCACAACCCTTTTGGCTACTGAAAATAACAAAATGGGTGAATCTTGTAAAAATGTAATTTCTCCTTCAATTATGTAAATAGATGTTTAAGGACTGGGCTGATGGCTATTACTGTAAAGAATCCACCTGCAATTCGGGAGACCTGGGTTCAATCCCTGGGTTGGGAAGATCTACTGGAGGAGGGAATGGCAACTCACTCTAGTATTCTTGCCTGGAGAGTCCCCATGGAAAGAGGAGCCTGGTAAGCTATAATACATGGGGTCACAAAGAGTTGGACAATACTGAGTAACTAAGACATAGCATTTAAGGCCTAATTGAATTCTCAAGTTAAAATTCCCTTACCTGATTTCTCATTTTCTAATCATTTGCTAGTATCTCAGAAAAAAGAAAATAGTTTTCACTATTGTCTTTGTTAACAGAATGATCAGCTAAGACCTCCATGGATGTTAAAGTTTGAGGTAGGGTGAAACTCTTCTTGGACTTCCCAGGTGGTGCTGGTGGTAAAGACCATACCTGCCAACTCAGCAGATGTAAGACATGTGGGTTTGATCCCTGGGTCAGGAAGATCCTCTGGAGGAGGAAATGGCAACCCTCTCCAGTTAGCTTGCCTGGAGAACCTCATGGACAGAGAAGCCTGGCGGGCTATAGTCCATAGGGTCACAAAGAGTCAGATATGACTGAAGCGAATTGGCACGCACGCACACATGCCAAACTCTTCCCAGTGTCTGCAAGTTCTTAGAAAAATGCTAAGTATGAGGTGCAGTTTTAGTAGTTCTAAATGTATTCTCTGATATTCATGTCTGTGGTATTCCCACTTGGACTACTCTCAGAAATAAAACTCCTGTGTAGGAGTCATGTCTATCCTCAACCCTCCAAGCAAACCCAGACTTTGAAGATCAGCTCTGGTATTTTGTCCATGAGCCACAGTCAGCCTTTCCCCATAGCTCTGTGGTTTGCTTAGTCACTGCTGCAGCCAACCCACACTGTACTTTTTTGTACTCTACTCATCAGTTTCACATGACACTGTATTACTGCCTATCTGGAATCCTTTGGTCCCCTGGTTGCAATCTCAAAACCACAGCAAGTAAGCCACTAAGAATTCCATTAAAATATAGAGTGAACATAATCATATTGTTCCTAGATGTAAAAATCTATGTAATACCTACTGTATAACATAGGTAACTATATTCAATATCCTGTGACAAACCATAATGGAAAAGAATATGAATATATATATATATATATATACACACATTTTTCAAGGCACTTGCTGTACAGAAAAATTGAATACAATGTTATAAATCAATTATGCTTCAAAAAATTTTTTAAAAGAGAAAATTACAGTATCAGTTGTCATGACAGAACAGTATTAAGTGCATATTAATAGAGTAAAACTGAATCCTTCCCCAGGTTGCCACCCCCAATTTACAGGTTAGCACACTGAGGCTCAGAGGCATTAAGTTCTTGTTGAAAGCTGTCCAGATAAGCAAGTGGCCAAGCTTTGATTTGAGTCCAAATCTCTGCAATCCCAGAGCCGATCTCTTAATGCCCAGAGTACACTCCAGCGTGTAAAGATGCATGTAAGTAATGGTCATGGGGGAAAAACTGGGGGAGAAGCCAGGTGGGAGACAGCAGCCACTGTCCAGTGAGAGTGGAGACGTCTGAGGGAGCTGTGGCAGAAGCATTGGAGGGGATGGGATTGCTGATAGCAGCTCTTTGGAGAAAGAATGATAAGCAAGAAAAAATAATGCAAAAAGACGAAATAAAATAAAAAGGAAAGGAAATTGAAAAGGGATAAAGAAGGAAAGGGCTCTCCTAGTGGATCAGATGGTAATGAATCTGCCTGGATTACAGGAGACCTGGATTCGACCTCTGGGTTGGGAAGATCCCCTGGAGAGGGAAATGGCAACCCACTCCAGTATTTTGGCCTGGAGAATTCCATGGACAGAAGAGCCAGCCAGGTTACAGCCTGGGGTTGCAAAGAGTTGGACATGACTGAGCAACTTTCACTTCACTTCACTTCAAAGAAGGAAAACCAAAGAGAGAGAATGCATGGTGAGGATCTGGCACCTGTATACAGGTCGAGGTGTGCCATTTCCTCTACACATGTATCTCTGATAACCCACTCAGAACTACCCACCCAGAACTTAATCTCCAGTTAGGAATATGATACTGCTTACTTCTCTGCAGTAAGTGTTAGCTAAATAATGCCATGGATTTATTTCTCTAGCATTTTCCTTCTCTAATGCTGCCACCACTGGTGTCAAATGAAATATGGAAGTCCTTTTGCCGCTGGCAAAAGGGGATGATAAAATAGTGTTTCCATTTCCTCTTGGATATGCTAGCATGACAGGTGCTCAATAGCTCTGTAAAAATGGGGAATGTCCTTTGAGGAGCAGCAAAGCTAAGGTGAAGAATCAGAAGACTAGGAGAATTTGAGTTTGAAACAGTCATAACAATATCATGCATTGAACCTAAAGAACAGAACAAGAACAGAAATAGATGAGCAAGTATATACAACAGGCAAGAGCAAAACAAGAACAGATTTGAGGAATACATCCAAAAATTGGTGCAACCCATACTGTGAGTCAGGTGAATCCCTGAGCACCTTTTTACTTCCTGTCCTGTGGGAGTATATAAGACCTTGCAGTCAGAGAAACCATGCTAAGCTAAACATTGAATTTTCTCCCTTAGACAATTTTGTCATTATTGGTGACTTCAGTTTCTCCTTGTCTACTAAGCCCTTCTTCTCGCAGATATTTCAGGTGATCCTCAAAGTGACTAGCTCATTGTTTTTAGTTATACATTTTTTTTATTTGTCAAACTCTGATTGGATCCATTCAAAATATTAGTGATGAAAATCAATGTCTTCCCTTTGTGGCTTTCAGTCAATTTCAAACACACATCTCAACATTGAAAACACTCTTGTATCCTGTATCCATTATTTCCCCCCTTTTTTCCCCCCTAGTAGTGTCTCTGATCAAATGTTTGCTTTTTTCCCCTTCTCATCTTTACTCTTTTTCCTCTTGAGTAAATCATTTTTTTCTGCACATCTGTCAAATCCTCTGTCATTTCTCCTTTAGTTCTTTACTGCCACAGATCTTAGTCTTACACATCTAAAGACCAATGTTGAATCAGCTGAGATGAATGAAGAATCAAAGAAATGAGACTCTACACCTCCACGGACTTGTCTTTTCCACCCATTATTTTTACTGCTTTTTATTCTTTTAATCATGAGTATGCAAATATCTTCATTGCTACTCTTCACACAACAGGAGAGAGCATCTCCCATTTAATTTCAGTTTTTGGCTACTTGTTTTTATATTAAAATTTTATTATTTCTATATGTTCTTTTCTGGGGAAACACACATGCATGCACGCGTACACACACAGACACACACACACACACATTTTAAAGTGCCGAACAAAAGAAAACTGCTAAGCCAAACACAAGTAATAGAGAATAAGTTTAGTGTTTGAGTATAATGTAATAACATGCTAGATTTAGAGGTATTTTTAATAAGATTATTCTATCAAAACCTGTGTTAAAAAAAAGTATAAAAGTAAGCTAAGATAATATAAATGGTATGCCTAAGGTGAATGGTAGGAGACTGTTTCTCTTGATTTTAACTCACTGTTTCAGAAAATAACAGAAATTGAGCATAAAATATATTTAAGTAATAAGTTATAATATAAAAAAGTAATTTTTGAGTATAAAAATTCATGATCAAATTTCAGTGTGGGAAGTAAACATAAGTTGTTGGTATTATAAGCAGTGTCATGTTTGTGTTTTAAAAACAATTTGGGTCAATATTAACTGAAAATTAATTTCACTGACCTTAGGCAAGAATAGTCACAAGACCCAACATTGACTAAAAAATAATGATGAATGGCTATTTATTGAGCTGAGATGCTAGATATCTAGTTGAGTGAAGTGAGAATCAATGTAAGATAGGTTTTATTTAATATCTTCATTATGCTTGAAAATTGTAGGGACAAAAATGACAATCTTCAAGGATTGATTCATGAGAGAAAGATTAAAATTACATAGTATTTATAGCTTTGCCAAAAAATGACTTGCAAGTAATGGTAAATATTTACAGTGACTGAGATTAATTATTTAATGGGAGAAAATTAGATAAAAATAAGCTAATTTGTTCTCCAATTATTTTTAGTGAGCTAAAACATAATGTATCTACTCCAACTCCCAACTGTAGAGAACACCATTGCTTTAAAAATGAAGATTATAATAAAAATTAGTGTTCATTGTGTTATTGCTATGTACTAGGTATTGTTCTCAAGTGTCTTTTATTGACTCCATTAGCCCTCACGATAACCCTCAGGTGGGCTCTATCATTGTAATTACAGAGTATACCAAGGAATAGAATATTAATATGACTTTTCAAAGGTATCACACCTTGAATGAGGTGGTCAGGACTTATAATTAGTGTTTAATAGTGTTAGTAGCTCAGTTGTGACCGACTCTTTGTGACCCCACAGACTGTAGCCTGCCAGGGTCCTCTGTCCATAGGATTCACCAGGCCAGATTACTGGAGTGGGTTGCCATTCCCTTCTCCAGGGGACCTTCCTGATCCAGGGATCAGACCTGGGTCTCCTGCATTGCAGGCAGATTCTTTACCATCTGAGCTATAGGGAAGTCCTTAAAAGGAAGACTTAAAATTGTTGGGACAATTAACCTCTACTCTCTACTGTCTCAGATTAGATTTCAAAATAACTATAAAGTCATTTCAGGAATTATGTGGTGCCAGATATGGGAGATTTAATGCATTCTATTCAGAAAATATCTATTGAACACACACTATACTCTAGGAATTGATAGGCACCACAGAGACCCTGAGAGAAAAATGAAATTGCAACTATTTCCTTTTCTTTCATTTTCTTCTCCCTCTAGCCTAATACATTTGATTATTGACTGCTTATTGAACTCATGATGTTTTAAACTTCCCTCTAGCAAAACCCACCCCCAATTAATTGCCATGTTATATCTGATATATGAAGTCACACCAAGGGGAAATAACAAATTAAAAAATCACATTTTTATTTTAATAACCTGTAGCTACTTTTCTTGAGGACGTTACACCTGAACCCAATATCATTAACTGTGGAGAGAGATTTTTGAGTTAGGGTCTTTCTAGGCTTCCGTATGCTTATAACTTTAATAGTAAAAAGAATATGATTTTCAATAAATTAGCTCTCTGCACTTGGAAAATTCTGGGATGGCTTGAGCAACTCTAGCATAGTCCCAACTGGGTTCCTTTCTAAGCAACTTGGTAATTTGATTTGATACATTTTGCACCTTACATCCTAAGGAGAAGGGAGTTATGAAATTCATAGAGAATATTATTTTTAATTGAATGCTCCCTCTTAAAAGAGCATTTTAATTGAGATTTAATAACTCCATAAAAGATAAATCTAGTTGCCATGTAATAAACAGTAATTAATTAGTTAATATCAATTAGATACTAAAAATATTAATTTACATTTAACATCTAACTACTATAATTTGCTATAGCATCTTATTAAATGCTAATTAAATTCCTAAATATTCTTACAAATTTAATGCATTAATAACAAGAACATAAGTACGTATTTACTGTATCTGCACTTCTGAGTTCATTACATGGCAATGAGATTTATCTCTTTTACAGTAATTAAATATACTAAGCAAACCTCAGTAACTTTTCCTAACACATACCATAACTGTTTTATTAATTTCAAATTAAATGCTCATTTAAGGTTTTTAAACTACAGCTGCCCCAAACAATTTTCTACAGGCTGAGAAAAGGTTATTATATGTGTAGTTAAACTTTAGTTTTTAAATTTTGGGCTAAAGCTTTCTAAATATGACCTTTGGTTTCTCAGGGCATTCAATATTAACTTTTGATAATAATATTTATTCACATTTTCTATATCTACCATGTTTTTCCTTTGCCCTATCTTTATACATTTGTTCTCCATTTACTAAGTGTAACTACTTTTTCCTCTGTTTAATACAGGCCAGCGAAGTGTTTTTTTTTTTTCTTTTTCTATCATTAAAGAGCAGAGTTTTTACTAGCATCCTCTTCAAGTATCTTTTATTTCCATTAATTACCACTTCATTTTTAGAGAAACACCCTCATCAGGAATATTAAAAAAAAAAAAAGAAACAAAGAAAGAAAAGAAAGAAGACAAGTGTTTTGTGATATTTGTGAGCAAAAGTGAGTCTGATTGGAAAGGCTGAAAGAGAAAGTTCTGCCAAGGTTCCAGCCTCAGGATGGTTTTTGAAAGACTAAGAGAAAATACAGTCCTTGCATGTATCAAATGATTTAGAATCTACAATCCTTCCAGATATGATGGGGATGTCATAAAGACAGGAGGCGGCTGAACAGCAAGGAAAGCACATTAGCTATTAACCTTCCCCCAGCCGATCAACTTTATTTTGCAATCTTCCCTCAGAACCATTAGAATACCCTGAAGAAATAACTTTCCAATTAAAAAGGATCTCAGAGAACAAAGCCATTTTATCTCTGACTCCTGGTGTTCTTTATTCCAATAATTTAAATTGGAATTGATTTTTCAATTTAGCCGTTGACTTGCTATGGACACACAGCTGAAAAGGCCGAATGGAATTGCATGGCTGAAATATTTGTCTTCGTGATGCACTTCTCATAAATTCACAGGAGCCCTTTTTTTTTTTTTTAATGCATTTTCTTCTGCTGCTTTTGCCTTAGACAACAGCTTTTTAGCACAGCATGGGCAAAGCTGAGAAAACACGTCCACCATGACCTCCAGGGCCTCATCCTCCATTCCTCATAGATCTATCTCATTGTTACACCTCTTAGAAAATATATAAACCCAATGTATCAAAATGATCAGCCTTCTTGAATCCTGAATGTTTGTTTTCTAATTTACATAGAAGATTTAATTTTTTTGAAAAAGGATAATACCTTTCTTAGGATCTTTTACCTCAAAATACAAGTAGTGAGTATTGAACTTGCCTTTATTGCTTTAATTATTAGTAGCTAAAAATAATGAATTTTCAATTAACACTTGATAAGTTTGAATTAAATACCACAAATATTAAATTGTTTTTATTACCCTTTTATATTTTATAATAAAATCACTAGTAATATCCAGTTATTAAGGCTCTTGATCAGCAGTCACAACTTTCCTGTCTATTCACACTTCTGACCCTTTGCTTTCTGTGACCTCAGATGAAATGCCACAGTCTTTGTCACCAGGTCCTTCCTGTTTCCTCACCCTGTCACTCCAGCAGGTGTCTCTACTTTCCTTTGTCTTAAAGACTCAAGTCCTGTTCTGCAATCAGTACTGATGTGAATAGCAGGTATGGAAGGAAATCCTGAGCTCAAAACATTGTTTAATTTTTACTAAACACCATATTGCTTATTACTCACACGCCTTGTGGTTTTGCTATGCATTGTCTTTCTCAGAAGTGTCCGAATGCATGATCTCAGACCTGGCCTTGAATGCTGGCACAGCAATCTCTTTTATAATATCGAGAGCAAAAGAGATCACGGAAACCTTAGACTGTGAAGGCCATAAGAACACAATTCTTACAGGTATTTCTTATTCACTGTTCTAGTCCTTACACCAAAACACTGCTTGGCACCTACTTGGTACTCAAAAATCTGCTGAATTAATGAATTATACTCTGGGTCCTGTCAAATCTTCTCCCTGCCACCACTTATGAATTAGCACAGGAAGACATAATATTTATAGTAAATATATATACTTTTGTGCTTACTGTTATAAGAGAGTAGCTATTAGTTATTAACATTAAAAGAGATTTTCCATAGTATTTTGATAAGGTATTGGTACTGGTTCTTTATCTCGGGCTATTGTATGGTTCCCGACACTTTTAAAGTCATCATAAGTAAAATAACAACACGGTACCACTGGTCACAGTCCTAAGAGAAGCAAGAGTTTCTCACCAACTAACATCAGAAAAGATGTTTTTACAGCATTCATTCATTTAACAAATTGATTATGTCCTGTTATGTGCTTGGCACTGTTCTGAGCACTATGGGTACACCTACAAATATACTGGACTGAAATGCCTATCCTTATGGAGCTTAGTCTAATGAGAAAAGTGAAAGTCACTCAGTTGTGTCCAATTCTTTGTGAGCCCATGGACTGTCCTTGGAATTCTCCAGGTCAGAATACTGGAGTGGGTAGCCTTTCCCTTTTCCAGGCGATATTCCCAACCCAGGGATTGAACCCAGGTCTCCCGTATTGCAGGTGGATTCTTTAACAGCTGAGCCACAAGGGAAGCTCATGGACACTGGAGTGGGTAGCCTTTCCCTTCTTCAAGGGATCTTCCTGACCCAGGAATCCAACAGGGGTCTTCCGCAATGCAGGCGGATTCTTTACCAACTGAGCTATCAGGCAAGGAAACACATAAAGAACAAGCATAATTTTAAAAATGATATAGTTGGTTAAATCATTATGAGATGAGAGATGTAGTAGTAGGTTAAAATGTGAAGAGATCAGTGTAAGGGGGCTCTCCAAGGGGAAGGGGCAGAGCAGCAATTTAAAGGATAGTTAGAAAAGGCTTTTTCAAAAGGGATTTGAATTCTGGTTTTCTCAGGATATATGCCCATCAGTGGGGTTGCTGGGTCATAGGATAGTTCTATTTTTACTTTTTTAAGGAACCTCCATATTGTTTTCCATAGTAACTGAATTAATTTACATTCTTACCAAGACTGCAAGAGGGTTCCCTTTTCTCTACAAGCTCGCCAGCATTTATTGTTTGTAGATTTTTTAATGATGGCCATTTTGACTGGTTTGAGGTGGATGGACCTAGAGGCTGTTACACAAAGTGAAGTAAGTCAGAAAGAGAAAAACAAACATGGTATATTAACACATATATATGCAATCTAGAAAAATGGTACAGATGAACCTATTTGCAGCAGGAATAGAGACATGGAAGTAGAGCATAGACATGTGGACACAGGGAAGGAGAGGACAGGATGAATTGGGAGAGTGGGACTGACATATGCAAACTACCATGAGTAAAACAGATAGCTAGTGGGAACCTGCTGTATAGCACAGGGAGCTCAACTCAGTGCTCTGTGATGACCTAGAAGGGTGGGATGGGGCGTGGGAGGAGGCTCTACAGGAAGGGGATATATGTGTATGTATGCTGATTCACTTTGTTGTACAGCAGAAACTAATATAACATTGTAAAGCAATTATACTCCGGAAAAAAGAAAGAAAAAGGATTAGAGCAAAGACTTGGGGGAGGTGAAGCAGGGAGCCATGCACAATCTTGGTCAAGCACCTTTCAGGAAGGAAAAGCAGATTCCTAGGGATCTAACCAAGAAGTGTTCTTGGAAGGCTTGGCAGTTGGAAGCCAGGCTGGCTGGAGCAGAGTGAATGTGGTGGGAGAGTTTAGTGAGAGGAACTGACACCAAATCCTATAAAGTGACTGCAGGGACTTTGGAGCTTATCCTGTGAAAGAATCAAAGAGCCACTGCCAGCTGCTCCCATTCTGACTCTACTTGAATAAATGGAGCATTCTCTGCAGTGACAACTGATTGTACACTGCCTTGCTTTTGGAGGTGGGGGTGGATTGAGACATTTCTCAAAAAAAGACTTGTATCTTCATTTTGATCTTAAGTTTTACAGAGATCACATCTCTCATTTCCAGTTTCCTCTTGACTTTAAGCATTTACTGTGTCCAACTACATCTGTCACCTAAGATTATGAGAATTGTTTCCAGGCTTTCCCCACTGAAATGTAGGTAACTTGAGGACAGCCTTGCTTCTTTGTATTGATCTGTTTTTGGGGTCTGTCACAGGATAAAGACTCTACAAAAGTTTGATGAAACATTGAGCTTAACAGAGCTAGCAGAAAAAGAAGCCAATTTATAGAATTAAAGTATTACTGGTTTCTTTTTACAATAACTTGGATTCCTTCTGCTTAAATTCCTGTACGAGATTTTTGTCATGAAAGCAGTATAGTAAGAAAGTTGGAGTCTTCCTAATGTAGACAGTAGTTATAGTTCAAAAATTATTCATCATTCTCTCAGAAAATCTACTAATTTAAGATTTCCTTAACTTTGACAGTTTTGGGAAATTTGTCTGATATATGTATGCATTCAAATGTACCCCTGCACATACGAAGTCTCTATCTGCTTGTCTCTGAGAGAATTCTCTATTCAGTCTACTGAAGTGAAAATCAAAATTTCCGTATTCTTCTAAGGACTCTGTGAAATCTTCAATCTTTAGAATATCTCTCCAACGTAGAGGACAGATGGGGAAAACAAAAACAATAGTCTTTTGCCTTATGCGTATTAATATCTGAAGTAACCTAAATGCACATGTGTGCTCACTCATACCCACTTTGAAAAAATTCAGCCTCTAACTTGCTTATACTGAAAGTTGTTTCCCTGTCCAATATTCAATCGTGTGGACCATCAGCGGGTGAGAGGCTATTTGCTGGACATTACCACAGCATGGAATAGCCTGTCACAGATGGTGACTGCAGCCATGAAATTAAAAGACACTTACTCCTTGGAAGGAAAGTTATAACTGACCTAGATAGCATATTCAAAAGCAAAGACATTACTTTGCCAACAAAGGTTCATCTAGTCAAGGCTATGGTTTTTCCTGTGGTCATGTATGGATGTGAGAGTTGGACTGTGAAGAAGGCTGAGCACTGAAGAATTGATGCTTTTGAAGTGTGGTGTTGGAGAAGACTCTTGAGAGTCCCTTGCACTGCAAGGAGATCCAACCAGTCCATTCTGAAGGAGATCAGCCCTGGGATTTCTTTGGAAGGAATGATGCTAAAACTGAAACTCCAGTACTTTGGCCACCTCATGCAAAGAGTTGACTCATTGGAAAAGACTCTGATGCTGGGAGGGATTGGGGGCAGGAGGAGAAGGGGACGACAGAGGATGAGATGGCTGGATGGCATCACAGACTCGATGGACCTGAGTCTCAGTGAACTCCGGGAGTTGGTGATGGACAGGGAGGCCTGGCGTGCTGGGATTCATGGGGTGACGAAGAGTCGGACAGGACTGAGTGACTGATCTGATCTGATAATGATTTTCAGAGAAGGCAATGGCACCCAACTCCAGTACTCTTGCCTGGAAAATCCCATGGGCAGAGGAGCCTGATAGGCTGCAGTCCATGGTGTCGCAAAGAGTTGGACATGACTGAGTGACTTCACTTTCACTTTTCACTTTCATGCATTGGAGAAGGAAATGGCAACCCACTCCAGTGTTCTTGCCTGGAGAATCCCAGGGACGGGGGAGCCTGGTGGGCTGTCGTCTATGGGGTCGCACAGAGTCGGATACGACTGAAGTGACTTAGCAGCAGCATAATGATTTTTGGAGAAGGCAATGGCAACCCACTCCAGTACTCTTGCCTAGAAAATCCCATGGGTGGAGGAGCCTGGTAGGCTGCAGTCCATGGGGTCACAAAGAGTCGGACATGACTGAGCAACTTCACTTTCACTTTTCAATTTCATGCACTGGAGAAGGAAAATGCAACCCACTCCAGTGTTCTTACCTGAAGAATCCCAGGGATGGTGGAGCTTGGTGGGCTGCCATCTATGGGGTCGCATGGAGTCGGACAGGACTAAAGTGACTTAGCAGCAGCAGCAGCAGCAGCAGCATAATGATTTTCATGTTACAACATTTCATCGTATTTCATGAGACATGCTTAACTCCATCCAAAATAGTTTTTAGAGAGTCATTTACAAATTGAGTCTTATGAATTTAAGAGGATCAGGCAGGAGAAACTGCACTTACCACACCACTGATAATCTATTTTCATTGTATTAATCTTATCATTGGAATTTCAAGTAGAAATAATGTTAAAAAGTGGGTTTTGAGATATATATATATCTCCACTCTACTACAAAGGAGTAATCCTAAACCATGATGTGGAGTTGAAGATTTATCTAAGTCTATAATGAGCTCTTGTCTGAATCATTCATAATACAGACTCTGCTATTCTTCATCCTGTGCTTCATAGAAGTTCCTCATATGATTGTGTCCATGATATAGCAAATCCCCTCTTCTCTTGACTTCTTCAGAGATGCTCCTCCAATATCTTTCCATCTTTGTGCTGAATCATAATAATTTTCCCCTCTTAACTGGATCATCTTCACTATAATTCAAAGATACTATGGATGAAATTTCAACACTAAACCAAAATATATTATAACTCCATATTATCCTCTAGCTATTCTCCTACCCTCTGCTTATTTTTATAGCAAAGTTCCTTAAAAAAGTTGTTTATAATTTCCGTAATCAATCTGTTTTGTTCTATTCCATATTCCAATCAAGCTTTGTTCCAACTACTTTACTGAAAACGCTCTTGTCATGGTAATCAATGGTCCAATTTATCTTACTGACCATCAATCAAGTTGTGTTTGAACCAGCTGACCACTCTTTCTTCATTAATACATTTTTTTTTTTTTTTAATCACTGTGGTTTCTCAGATACCGGGTATTCCTGATTCCTTCTTTCTTAGTAACCACACCTCCATGACCGTGAAAGCTGGGTGTAACTGGAAGCTTTTCTTTCCTTTATTGGATGCATTGTGTCGATGATCTCATTATTTCTCATGGTTTTAAGTGTGCTGCATACACAGATGCTCCCAGTTTAGACAACTCCCCTGGACTCTAGAATAATGTTTAATTGCCTACTTGCCATCACTACACGGTTTGCTAGAAGACATCTCCATATTAACATGACTAAAATTTAACACCTTATCTGTCTTTCTAGATTAGGAGTGAGAGATCTCTTCCATAATCTCCCACATCTAAGGAAATGGTAGCTCCATTCTTTTTGTTGCTAATAACAGTAAATCTGAGTCATCCTTAAGTTTTCTCTTTTTTTCACATATAATCTTTCAGGAAATTATGCTGTCTCTACTTTCAAAATTTACACAGAATCCAACCATTTACAACCTTAATTGTTGCTACCTTAATGCAAGTTACCAACATTTCTCTGTCTGACTAGGGGGCTTCCCCAGTGGCTCAGCCATAAAGAAACTGCTTGCAATGCAGGGGACACAGAAGACATCCGTTAGATCCCTGCCTCGGGAAGATGCCCTGGAGAAGGGAATGGCAACCCACTCCAGTATTCTCAGTTCAGTTCAGTCGCTCAGTCGTGTCCGACTCTTTGCGACCCCATGAATCGCTGCATGCCAGGCCTCCCTGTCCATCATCAACTGCCGGAGTTCACTCAGACTCACGTCCATCGCGTTAGTGATGTCACCTGGAGAATCCCATGGACAGAGGATTCTCTGGTGGGCTAGAGTCCACAGGGGTGCAAAGAGTCAGACATGACTAGAGCGATTTAGCATACACGCACGTTCTGTTTAACTACTGCAATGATCTTCTAATTGATGTCCCTGTTCAAAACTGTCAAATATTTTAAATATGTAAAAGGAATACCAGATTTCTTCTCTGCTCAAAACTATCAAGGGTTTTCCATCTCATTTAAAGTGGAAATCAAATTCTTACAATGCCTTTAGATTATTTGGTTATACTATGTGTAGCTTACATTAATGTGATAAGAAATATGGGGGAAATAGTGAGGGAAAAACCCAAGTTGCCACAGTGTTCATTTAGCTACCCAGAACCTGCTTTTCTTTAAACAGGTCTGGATGTGTCAACAGCCATCCATTGGCTGTTCTCTCTTCCTTGCATGCAATTCCTTCACCTGCCTTGACTCATTCCCTCATTTTCTAAGGACTTTTTTTTCAAGCGTCTCTTCTTAAGTAATATCTTCTCTGATCACCTGATTCAAAGTGCACCCCATTTCCATCCACTTTCTTGCATCATATTTTCTTCATAACATTGATCACCATCTGCCACACTGTGTATTTTCCTTATTTATTTCATAATTACTTATCTGTGTCACTAAGTATAAAGTACAGGAGGACAGAGGCACTTGTGTTCTTTTTCTTTGGGATAAGTATTTGTTAAAAGAGTAAATGATCAAATATTAGTTTCTGGCTTAAAGGTATTTATTACTATTTGTATATTATTCATATTTACATCTAAAGTAATTTCAAATTACTTTATTTATTTTAAATTTAAAATTTATTTTAAATAAGAATGTTTAAAAAATCTCTTTAGATTCTTCCAAAAATCTCTTGTTTCTTCTCATGTGTTCAATAAATACCTGCTAAAATGTATATGTTAATCTAAATTATTTCTCTCTAATACTTTTACTTGAACACACATTTGCATTGCTCTGTTATAAGCTCATTTTGATATGGAGAATCAAGTTACATCAATATTTGGGGTTGAAATAAGATATAAACTTTTCTATTAGGCAGAAAACTACATTTTGGTAGCTCAGATTTTTCTTTGATAAGCCATTTCCCACCAAATTTGTGTTGACTCTATTAAAATTATATCCTGCTAATATTAATTAGCTCTTACATTTGCAACAGGGCTTTATGTTTTGTTGTTTTGGAGGCCTTTCTATACAACTATTTATTAATTGCTTGGGGGTTATTTCAGTCATCTAATGGTAAATGTTTGGCTAAAAAATAACAAATACATCTAAAACCCTTGCAAGTCAAATTCTTTTAAGTTTAAAGTAATAATGAAATGGTTCACTTAAAGAAGGACAATATCATTCATCTTAAAATCACACACAAAAATACTGTCCCATATTTCCTAACTTTTGAGCTATTAACAGTGGGAGCTATTGCTTAAATGAAGAAAAACTTCACTGAAAAAGATGCTCAAGTATTGATTGTAACTATTTACTTTGAAAATGGAACTGATATACTCTTCAAAAATAAGATTATCATATGTTCATTGACATTTTAGACACACTGTTATAAACAAAGCTTGATAGTTAATGACTGACAAAAAGTGAGGTGAAAATATCAGTCTTGATAATGTAGACATAAACAGCTGGTGGGCAGAATTTGGGAAATAGAAGAAAGAAAAGGTAGAGTGAGGAGTAGAAGCATAAATATCCTCAAAATATTTAATTTGAGAGAGATAGTAAATTTTATTTATTTTTGAGGAAACAAGAAAATTTTTTTTAAATCTTTAAAAATTAAAATTTCAGAAAAATAGAATATATTAATAGATCTATTAGAAGTAGAAAAAGATGATGAGGACAGTTTAAGTGATCTAAGTCATCTCTTTTTTGGACCATAAATGTGATCTAAACTGGATAAATTAATTAATACATATTAAAGAATGCTGTCTAGTGTTATAAAGAAAATAAAAAAATATATATATCCAGGTGTCATTTAAACAATGGGTTTTGGGACTAAAATGGCAGAGTGGAATGAAATAGTTTTATTTCGCTTTTCATTGTCATCCTCAACCCTGAGATTTCTGTTTTCTATGGGCATACTATTATTTGGGAATACCAGACCACCTGACCTGCTTCTTGAGAAATCTGTATGCAAGTCAGGAAGCAACATTTAGAACTGGACATGGAACAACAGACTGGTTCCAAATAGGAAAAGGAGTTCATCAAGGCTGTATATTGTCATCCTGCTTATTTAACTTATATGCAGAGTACATCATGAGAAACGCTGGACTGGAAGAAACACAAGCTGGAATCAAGATTGCCGGGAGAAATATCAATAACCTCAGATATGCAGATGACACCACCCTTATGGCAGAAAGTGAAGAGGAACTAAAAAGCCTCTTGATGAAAGTGAAAGAGGAGAGTGAAAAAGTTGCCTTAAACCTCAACATTCAGAAAACTAAGATCATGGCATCTGGTCCCATCACTTCATAGGAAATAGATGGGGAAGCAGTGGAAACAGTGTCAGACTTTATTTTTCTGGGCTCCAGAATCACTGCAGATGGTGACTGCAGCCATGAAATTAAAAGACACTTACTCCTTGGAAGGAAGGTTATGACCAACCTAGATAGCATATTCAAAAGCAGAGACATTACTTTGCCAACAAAGGTTCATCTAGTCAAGGCTATGGTTTTTCCAGTGGTCATGTATGGATGTGAGAGTTGGACTGTGAAGAAGGCTGAGCACTGAAGAATTGATGCTTTTGAACTGTGGTGTTGGAGAAGACTCTTGAGAATCCCTTGGACTGCAAGGAGATCAAACCAGTCCATTCTGAAGGAGATCAACCCTGGATTTCTTTGGAAGGAATGATGCTAAAGCTGAACCTCCAGTACTTTGGCCACCTCATGCGAAGAGTTGACTCATTGGAAAAGACTCTGATGCTGGGAGGGATTGGGGTTAGGAGGAGAAGGAGAAGACAGAGGATGAGATGGCTGGATGGCATCACTGACTTGATGGATGTGAGTCTGAGTGAACTCTGGGAGTTGGTGATGGACAGGGAGGCCTGGCGTGCTGCGATTCATGAGGTCGCAAAGAGTTGGACATGACTGAGCGACTAAACTGACTGAACTATTATTTGACAGATACTTTAAAATAACAAAAAAAAGCTATGGAAGTAGTACCATTACCTAAATGACAAAATATATCCAAAATAAAAGTGTGTTGAGAACGAGAAATCTAAGTGCAAATATACATGAAGAGCATACTGATAATAATGTCATTCTCCCTTTGTACAATGTTTGTGAATATATGTTAATGTGAGAATCTCCATCAATCTTTAAATTTGTTTTAATCATGAGTTGTGTCTTTTTCACCAAACTCTAAATGTAGAGAGAGAAAAAAATCCCTGCTTATAATTATGTTCACTGACTGCCAAGAAAAATATTGGGTTTGGATCAGATATCTAGCAACAGAAAGCATTAGAGTTGCTCCAAAAAAATGATTTGGCAGTATATTTTTAGAAGAAAAGTAGGGAATGACTTGGAAAATAAACATTAAAATAGCAAAAATTGAAAACAACAGCTGGATTGTTTGATCCTCAATGAACTTCTCCATTGAAGTCTCAGTGAATGATAGAAAGGAGAAGAAGAAAGCTGAGCTGAGATATAAAATTAGAAGAGAAAGGAAGCTTTTATTTGCATGTTTCATCAGAGTGAACTTGAAGACTATTATGACATTTTCTTACAGATACTTAAAAGTAAAGTTAAGTTTAGAAAGAAAAAAGAAAATTCAATGAATAAAGCTCTTTACATAGGCTTAAAATTATTCAAATCCTTAGAAGAAACTTGTACTTTTCCTTTATTTCAAAAAATGAAAAATTTGAAATATCTGATGTTCTTTCCAAATAATTTTAGCACATAAAAAAAAATCATCAAATAAGCAAGAAATGTCTGCTGCTCTTATTCCACAGAGACCTACTTGTCTACTTTAAAATGTCTGCTTTTCTAAACGTTTATTATGCTCACAATCTACTGTTGCACTGAACCTGTCAGTAGTGTTAAGTGACTAGCAGGGGAGCAGAGGGATATTTTAAGACACTGAAGAATGTAAGGGGAAAGAGATTATAAGCATGTGTAGGACTGTAAACACAGATGAGTTAATGCAGCTAAAGATTACCTCCCAGATACAAACCTAGAATACACTGGGGAACAGGGTTAGAGTACGTGATTCATCTTCCAGTGAAAATGATGTGGCTACTTCCTATTTACTGGGGTACCTTCAATTCAAGTGCATTTTCTATCTGTAGGTATCAAAATTTTGGTTAGATTTCTAATTGCCAGCTCTTGATGTCCCCTGGGCCTATAAAAATAAGTCTTAAGTTGTCACTTTCCCTATCCCACCTCATATCTGCAACCCTTCAATTTCTGTTATAGATTATATTATTTCCCATCACTTCTCTTCTTCTTTCTAAGTACTTTATATATCCACAACTTTGTTGTGGAATTTTGCATTGTTTTACCTCTAGGCAGAGAAAGCTTGTCTATTCCACTGCTGTTCAGCCTGGTCATCTGACTTGCCTTTGCTAAGGGAATGTGAGCATACATGAAGCTAAACCAAGACAGCAGAGTTCAGGTGAATAGTCAAGTCCAGCCAAGTCCAGTCAAGCCTAATGGAATCCAGCCAAATCCAACAGCGGCCAGCCAATCTCCTAAAAACACAGGTCAAATACAACATGAGCAAAAAACAAATGCTTGATGCTATAAACCATGAAAATCTTGGGGCTGTTTGTTAGTGTAGCAAATGCTAACTATTTCATGCTGCTGTTTCTGTAAATGTTGACAGTTGATGAATACAGGGAAGCAAGGTTATAAAAATTCGCTAAGAATAAGTTTAGGATAGAGATTGATAGAGAGGCATTGTCTCACTATATCTCATTGTTCACTAAACCCAGGGTAGGCAAGGCATGAGAGGCAAAGCTGGGAGAAAATGCGAGGAGTCTTAGGCATTGCAGACATTCACATTTAATCACTGTGGCAAGGCAGACACGCTTTACTCTCTAATGGCTGACACAGCAGCAACAATGACTACACGACTGGACTCACCTTGACTGGACTTGACTTCACTTGACTTCAAGAAATCTTCAGGTGGTGCTTATATAGGACCACACCATGATCATAGCTGTAGGATGTGAGTAGAGTGAGGCGAGAGAGCCTGACCAATGCCACCTTGGCCAATTTTCTCTTTGCCTACAGAGATAATGATTTTTAAAGCTGTCAGAAGCTATTGTTCTTAATTTTTATTCAAATATGAATATCAAAGATTTTGCTCCTAAATTCCTTTTTAAAGAATTTGACCCAGCAATCCCACTGCTGGGCATACACACTGAGGAAACCAAAGTTGAAAGACACAAATGTACCCCAGTGCTCATTGCAGCACTGTCTATAACAGCCAGGACATGGAAGCAACCTAGATGTCCATCAGCAGATGAATGGATAAGAAAGCTGTGGTACATATACACAATGGAGTATTACTTAGCCATTAAAAAGAATACATTTGAATCAGTTCTAATGAGGTGGATGAAACTGGAGCCTATTATACAGAGTGAAGTAAGCCAGAAAGAAAAACACCAATACAGTATACTAACGCATGTATATAGAATTTAGAAAGATGGTAACAATAACCCTGTATATGAGACAGCAAAAGAGACACTGATGTATAGAACAGTCTTTTGGACTCTGTGGGACAGGGAGAGGGTGGGGTGATTTGGGAGAATGACATTGAAACATATATAATATCATATATGAAACAAGTCGCCAGTCCAAGTTTGATGCACGATACTAGATGCTTGGGGCTGGTGCACTGGGACGACCCAGAGGGATGGTACGGGGAGGGAGGAGGGAGGAGGGTTCAAGATAGGGAACACGTATATACCTGTGGTGGATTCATGTTGATATATGGCAAAACCAAAACAATACTGTAAAGTTTAAAAATAAAATAAAATAAATAAAAAAGAAAAAAAAAAGAATTTTATGGGAAACTGCTTCTAATTGAAAGTGAACCTGCCTAACACTATGAATTGGAAACAACACTAAGACATGTAAATGTTGGCTTGAGGTGGGTGTGAATTTACAAACTGCTAAGGTTACCTAAGTTGTCAGGTAACTGACGTACGTGAAACCCACTTCTTAGGTACCACACATAGTAGGTACTTTGTTTCTCTTTACTTGTTCAGGGAGTCTTTCCTTGATTCTGTATGCTAAATATGAACAGTCCATGGCTGCAAGAATCAGAACTTTTGTTAGTAAGTTACAGAACTCAACTCATCCTAGTTCTTACACAACTAGACATTTCCCTGGATCACATACTTGAGAAATTCAGAGGGCATCTTTTAAAAAATAATGATCTCTCTCTCTCCTAAATCTTAGATGTCTTTGTCTTCCCTTCTCTTTGCATGCTGACCTCATTCTTCCCTATCAAAGTGTGACTCTGTCCATATAATGTGAAAGATAGCTGCTGAGCCCAATGCCCACAGATGTAGGTCCCTATTTCAAAGTTAATGACAGTCTTTTTTATTGGCTTTAGGGGAAAGCCCAAGGAGAATCTCTGATTGGCTTAGGGTGGGCCTTTTTTTTCCACCAACCTTGCCCTTTTATTTTCCTTGATTGTCACAATAAAAACACATAGAGGGACTGAGAATTTTCATAGGAAGGAGAAAAACAGGGATCTTGCATTTTTTTAACCCATTTTGTGTGTGTGTGTGTGTTTATCTATCTCTTTGACCTCTGAGAATCATGCCTTTACCCCAACCTGAGTTCCTTTTTTATTTTGCTTTGCTAAAGCTACCTTGAGGTGATGAGAAGAGTTTTAAGCTATATTGTTGTCTTATGGAATGAGAGAAAATGTTTATAAATGACTGTCACTAAATTCTTTGTATAAGGATGAAAGTGAAAGTTGCTCAGCCATGTGCACCTCTTTGCATCCCCATGACCTAACAGTCCATATAATTCTCCAGGCCAGAATACTAGAGTGGGTAGCTGTTCCCTTCTCCAGGGGATCTTCCCAACCCAGGGGTCGAACCCAGGTCTCCCACATTGCAACTGGATTCTTTACCAGCTGAGCCACTAGGGAAGCCCTAAAAGATTATAAGTGTTTGGAAATTGAAAATGAGATTCTGAGAGATTAGAATAAGTGAAAAATTTGACATCTATCAAGAAAGAGGAGAGAAGAATGTGGAAAGGAAGTGAAAAAAAAAGTGAAATGTGCAATGAGGTAATGGAACCAGCTTAATCTCTAGAGACTTTATGCTCTAAGATACAATTCTTCCCTATGACCCTCAGATATTTAATAAAGTCATTAAAATCATGAGATGACAAAAATATATAGACTGTGTACAGAATGCATACTGTATATATGGATTGTTTGTATGGGAACTTTTGAAGGAAGTCCCCATTATCTTCATTGTTTCCATCAGTTTGGTCCCAAGTAAATAACTGGGACAGAACACAGCCTCACCCATCAACAGGAAATTGGATTAAAAAGACTTACCCTGGGACTGCCCATCAGAACAAGACTCAGTTTCCCAGTCAGTCAGTTTCTCCCATTAGGAAGCTTCCATAAGCCTCTTAAACTTCTCCATCAGAAGGCAGACAGACTGAAAACCACAATCACAGAAAACTAAACAATTTGATTACATGGACCACAGCCTTGTCTAACTCAATGAAACTAAGAGCCATGCCATGTAGGGCCACCCAAGATGGACGGGTCATGGTGGAGAGTTCTGACAAAACGTGGTCCACTGGAGAAAGGAATGGCAAACCACTTCAGTATTCTTGTCTTGAGAACCCCATGAACAGTATGAAAATGTAAAAAAAGTAGGACACTAAAAGATGAATGCTCCCTGATCTCCCCAATATGCTACTGGAGATCAGTGGAGAAATAACTCCAGGAAGAATGAAGAGACAGAGCCAAAGCAAAAATAACATCCAGTTGTGGATGTGACTTGTGATGGAAGTAAAGTCTGATGCTATAAAGAGCAATATTGCATAGGAACCTGGAATGTTAGGTCCATGAATCAAGGCAAATTGGAAGTGGTCAAATAGGATATGGTAAGATTGAACATCAACATTTTAGGAATCCGTGAACTAAAATTGATTGGAATGGGTGAATTTAACTCAGATGACCATTATATCTACTACTGTGGGCAGGAATCCCTTAGAAGAAATGGAGTAGCCATCATAGTCAACAAAAGAGTCCAAAATTCAGTACTTGCTTGGATGCAGTCTCAAAAATGACAGAATGATCTCTGTTCGTTTCTAAGGCAAACCATCCAACATCACAGTAATCCAAGTGTATGCCTTGACAAGTAATGCTGAAGAAGCTGAAGTGGAATGGTTCTAAGAAGACCTATAAAACCTTCTAGAACTAACACCACAAAAAGATATCCTCTTCATTATAGGGGACTGGAATGCAAAAGTAGGAAGTCAAGAAATATCTGGAGTTAACAGGCAAATTTGGCCGTGGAGTACAGAATGAAGCAGGGCAAAGGCTAATGGAGTTTTGCCGAGAGAATGCACTGGTCATAGCAAACACCCTCTTCCAACAACACAAGAGAAGACTCTACACGTAGACATTGCCAGATGGTCAATACTAAAGTCAGATTGATTATATTCTTTGCAGCCAAAGATGGAGAAGCTCTATACAGTCAGCAAAAACAAGACCAGAAGCTGACTGTGGCTCAGATCATGAACTCCTTATTGCCAAATACAGGCTAAAATTGAAGACAGTAGGGAAAAACCACTAGATCATTCAGATATGACCTGAATCAAATCCCTTACAATTATACAGTAGAAATGAGAAATAGATTCAAGGTAGTAGATCTGATAGACAGAGTACCTGAAGAACTATATATGGAGGTTCGTGACATTGTACAGGAGGCAGTGTTCAAGACCATTCACAGAAAAAGAAATGGAAAAAGGCAAAATGGTTGTCTGAAGAGGCCTTACAAATAGCTGTGAAAAGAAGAGAAGCAAAAGGCAAAGGGGAAAAGGAAAGATATACCCATCTGAATGCAGAGTTCCAAAGAAGAGCAAGGAGAGATAAGAAAGCCTTCCTCAGTGATCAATGCAAAGAAATAGAGGAAAACAACAGAATGGGAAAGACTAGAGACCCCTTTAAGAAAAGTAGACATACTAAGGGAACATTTCATGCAAAGATGGTCACGATAAAGGAAAGAAATGGCATGGACCTAACAGAAGCAGAAGATATTAAGAAGAGGTGGCAAGAATACACAGAAGAACTATAAAAAAAAGACCTTTATGACACAGATAATCACGATGGTGTGATCACTCAACTAGAGCCAGAAATCCTGGAATGTAAAGTTAAGTGGGACTCAAGCATCACTATGAACAAAACTAGTGGAGGTGATGGAATTTCAGTTGAGTAATTTCAAATCCTGAAAGATGATGCTGTGAAAGTGCTGCACTCAATATGCCAGCAAATTTGGAAAACTCAGCAGTGTCCACAGGACTGGAAAAGGTCAGTTTTCATTCCAATCCCAAAGAAAGGCAATGCCGAAGAATGTTCAAATTACCACACAATTGCATTCATATCACATGCTAGTAAAGTAATGCTCAAAATTCTCCAAGCTAGGCTTCAATAGTATGTGAACTGTGAACTTCCAGATGTTCAAGCTGGATTTAGAAAAAGCAGAGGAGCCAGAGATCAAATTGCCAACATCCGTTGGATCATTGAAAAAGCAAGAGAGTTTCAGAAAAACGTCTACTTCTGCTTTGTTGACTGTGCCAAAGCCTTTGAATGTGTGGACCACACAAACTCAGGAAAATTCTGAAATAGATGGGAATACCAGACCACCTGACCTGCCTCTTCAGAAATCTATATGTGCGTCAGGAAGCAACAGTTAGAGCTGGACATGGTACAGCAGACTGGTTCCAAATCGGGAAAGGAGTACCTCAAGGCTGTATATTGTCATCATGCTTATTTAACTTCTATGCAGAGTACATCATGAGAAATGCCACATCTGATGAAGCACAAAGTGGAATCAAGATTGCCGGGAGAAATATCAATAACCTCAGATATGCAGATGACACCACCCTTATTGCAGAAAGTGGAGAATAAATAAAGAGCCTCTTGATGAAAGTGAAAGAAGAGAGTGAAAAAATTGGCTTAAAACTCAACATTCAGAAAATGATGATCATGGCGTCTGGTCCCATCACTTCATGTCAAATAGATGTGGGAACAGTGGAAACAGTGACAGACTTTATTTTGGGGGGATCCAAAATCACTGCAGATAGTGACTGCCACCATGAAATTAAAAGACATTTGCTCCTTGGAAGAAAAGTTATGACCAACCTAGACAGCCTATTTAAAACCAAAGGCAATGCTTTGCCAACAAAGTCAATGTAGTCAAAGCTATGGTTTTTCCAGTAGTCGTATATTGATATGGACTCTAAAGAAAGCTGAGAGCACTGTGGTGTTGGATAAGACTCTTGAGAGTCCCTTGGACTGTAAGGAGATCCAACCAGTCCACCCTAAAGGAAATCCGTCCTCAATATTCATTGGAAGGACTGATGTTGAAACTGAAACTCCAATACTTTGGCCACCTGATGCGAATAATTGATTCATTTAAAAGACCCTGATCCTCGGAAGGATTGAAGGTGGGAGGAGAAGGGGACCACAGAGGATGAATTGGTTGGATGGCCTCACTGACACAATGGACATGAGTTGAGTAAACTCCAGGAGTTGGTGATGGCCAGGGAGGCCTGACGTGCTGCCTTCCATGGGGTCGCAAAGAGTTGGACACGAGTGAGTGACTGAATTGAATGGAACAAGGAAAAAGGGTCTGAGTTTTGCATTTAGTTTGAGGTAAGCTGAGGTGCCATATGTGGACAACATGGGGGTCCTTGGAGTTGCAAAGAGCACAGAGAAAGTATAAACTGCATATAGTTTTCAGAATGGTGTGGCAGACTCTGCATTCTCCTGATTTGTAAGTTTGAGATATTGTAAAAGCCAACCTAAATACCTGAGGAGTAAGAAAGTCATAACATTATCTAGGATAAGAGCTTCTTATATCAATATCCTTATAGACTGATCAGGGAAATAATTTGAATATTTTTAATTCCAAGAATGCAAGTATTTTAACTCATTTCCTAGCACCCTATATAGTGGAAACACCCCACAAATTTGGTTGAATGACAAAGGAATCCTCTTTTGTGAATTGCATGTTGTTTCTGTCACACTAAGTCTGGTGTCATCCACTCTACTATAATGGTGTGTTTAATTTTTCAGCTTAACACACCATTTATTTGCTCATGATTATGGGGGTCAGTAATTTAGTTGGATTCAATCACAGTCACTTATATATTTGGAGCTTGACTAGGATGGAAAAATCTGGGTCCTTTCTCTCCATATCCACTCTCATTCTTAACATACTAGCCTGGGATTTATTAAAAAAAAAAATCCATAACAGAAGTGTTCCCCTGCAGCATGAAAAGGCAAGACCAAGTATACAAGTACTTTTCAAGTCTCTAATTGGATCCCAATTGTAATATCTCATTGGTTAAATTACGCCACATGCTCAAGCCCAGAATCAATGTGGGTGAAGTCTACTTACCATACACTGGAAGTCATCAGTGTAACAATCTACCATAGAAACCTTAGTAATACTGATTATGAAAAGTTTTGAGTCTATGCTATAAGCTTAGTGTCTTTAATGAAGACTGTGGATCAGTATGTGTGTATAAATTCTCTCCTGTTATTAGAAACAGACATTCAGTTAAACCCTCTTCTAAAAGGCTTTGTAAAAGTTTCAACTTTGGCCTAGATTAAGAAATGGAATTTGCCCCTGTGAAGTTTATATATTTTTCAGAAATAATTACAGGGATATTCTCTTTTCCCATATTATTCTAGAACCTTGCTACTGCTCCAATAAGAAGACTAGTCTCCCCTTGTAGCTGGACACAACTTTGTGGCTCCCTCATTGTGGTGTTGGAGAAGACTCTTGAGAGTCCCTTGGACTGAAAGGAGATCCAACCAGTCCATCCTAAAGGAGATCAGTCCTGGGTGTTCATTGGAAGGACAGATGTTGAAGCTGAAGCTTCAGTACTTTGGCCACCTGATGCAAAGAGGTGACTCATCTGAAAAGACCTTGATGCTGGGAAAGATTGAGGGCGGGAGGAGAAGGGGACGACAGAGGATGAGATGGTTGGATGGCATCACTTAATTAATGGACATGGGTTTGGGTGGACTCCGGGAGTTGGTGATGGACAGGGAGGCCTGGCGTGCTGCGGTTCATGGGGTTTCAAAGAGTCGGACACAACTGAGTGACTGAACTGAACTGAACTGAACATTGGATAGAATGCACCAAAGTGGTGCTATGTAACTTTCAATACTGGATCATAGAAGATGATAATGTCTCATTTTCTCCACTTTCACTTATAGAACCTCAAACCTAGGCATCATTCTGCAAGGAAGCCTCAGCTATGTGTGGAGGTCATGTGTAAAGGTTCTAACCAGTTGTACAGCTAAGGTTCTAGCCAACATCCAGCCAATCAACATCTAGTACCAACTAACAAAAATGTAAATCAATTAACCTTCAGATAATTCTAGAACTGAGCTTGTGAGCCATCTCTTGCTTGTGTATGCATGCTCAATCGTGTCAGACTCTTGGTGACCCCATGGACTGTAGCTCACCAGGCTCCTCTGCCCATGGGATTTCCCAGGCAAAAATACTGGAGTGGATTACCATTTCCTTCTCCAGGGAATCTTCCCAGTCCAGGGATCAAAGCCAAGTCTCTTGAACTGGCAAGATTCTTTACCTCTGAGCTACCTGAGGAAAAAATAGCAAAGCACAAATTCAGGCCGTATATAAAATAATATAAAAATGTTGTTAGTCAGACAGAGTTAAGGGAAGGTAAGACTTCATGTAATTAATGCATTTTTTTCAATTTGATTGAAAAACTCCATTGTTTTTCACAATTTTTGAATTTACAAGTACAAATCAGTGTCATACATCAAGCCATTGTCAACATGAAATATATCTCTTTCAGTGTTTGTAATATCAAGAAAGGTAATGCACAGGTTCAGAAGCAATTTCAGAGATAATCTAAGTTAAAGATAGGAAGTCCATGTGTAATGAATAAAGTAGCAGTGCAAAGAATTACATTCACACCTTTGCTTGACATATACAGTTTATACTATGACTCTTACATTTTTATTTATTTTCTGATTTATTAAAAAGCATAGTATTTATTTTTAGTTATTGGAAGATCTTAGATTGAACATTTTTTAAAAATATGGAGCCTAAAATACATTTGCAATTTAGTATAATTTTAAGGATTAAGTAATTAATTTATCTATTTTTTTTGTATAATCTCTAGGAATGGTAGGAAAATTGTGTCAATACAATTGGATATTTTAAACCTCTTTGAGAAATGAACCAAGTCATTCATTTTCTTTAATGAAGTCTAACCTATTTTTCTAATCTATGCAGCACTTTAAGAAAGCTCAGCCTTCTTACCCTAATTGGACCTATCTATATCAGTGAAGTATTTAGCTAGGGTGTAAATTAAACAAGTTATATGACATGATGTCATTGGCCTTACAAAGAGATGTTTGCTGACATAGAAATAAGTGTTGGTTAAACAGTGCTTCTTAAACTTTGATGTGTATACAAATAAGTTACTGGGTTTGTTAATATGTTAACCAGATTAAGTTGACCTGGGGTGGAACCTAGAGGTTCTGACTTTCTAAGAGTCTGCCAGGCAAGGGCATGTTACTGGTCACTGGGCCACACTGTGAATGGTAAAGGTTTAGAGGTGTGAGTTCAGACTGAAGTGTTGCCACAGTGAAGAATCAGTCCAGTAGAGAAAATAAGGGATACTTTTGCAAGTAATGCTCAGAAGAGTTGTAAAAGTACTTTGCTTCTCTAACCAGGAGTGATAGAAAAAATTAGAAGCATTTTATCAAAATCTGGACTAGCCAACTTTATCAGAAGCAAACTCAGCAGATGGTTCAGTAGATTCTGATCACCTTATCTGAGAAACTCACTCCTCATCTATCTGGGATCTCTCTGCATTCACTTCTGTGAATATGTAATACTATGTTTTCAGTATATTTATTTCTCTCTTTGTAGAAACACAGATGCCCTTGACTTTCTGCAATCTAGTTCCTGAGGATATTCCTTTTTTTGCCTCCACTATTTCTCCTCTTTCCTTCCTACCTTGTGTTTCCCAGGTGCCTCAGAAGTAAAGAATCCGCCTGCAATGCTGGAGATGCAGGAGACACAAGTTGAATCCGTGGGTTGGGAAGATGCCCTGGATGAGGGCATGGCTTCTTGCCTGAAGAATTCCATGGACAGAGGAGCCTGGTGGGCTACAGTCCACTGAGTTGCAGAGAGTTGGACACAACTGAAGCAACTGAGCACACACACATGCTTCCCTCCTCCATCTCCTTATTATATAATCATTGCAGCTGATTGTCTAATAAAAATGAAACATCATTTAATTTGCTTCTCACAAAACCAGAATAAGGTAGGTCTTATTCTCAAGATGAGAACAGAGGAAATTGAGGCCTAGAGAGTTTGATTTCATGTTTAGAGTCTCATGTTATCAAGAACAGAGGAATATTTGAGTTCCACATCTGATATCCACACTTGTCCACTCCAATCCACTTCCTTAATCTTCATTGCCCATATATAATTAGTCCTGCTAACAAATGTCTGTCATAATTATTCTTTACCAAATATCTCCATGGTCATTATCTTTGTTTGAAACTTTAGTATCTCTCTATTTTTTTAAGTAAATAAAACATGAAAAACCCACTTAACACATTCTTCTTAATCTAGTCAGTCCTTCTTTCACAGTTCTGCCAGAATAATCTTCTTAAACATTAGTCTGGTTGTGTCTTTCCCCTTCTAAATGTATCTAATCATCATAGTCCTTCTAGAAATAAGTCACTAACCTTTCTTATTATATAGGTACTTTGTCATCTGAACTAAGCCTACAGCTGCAGACTCCATCAATTATTTTTTTCCTCTAGAAACACACATAGTAACAAGACAGGAATGTTTTTCTCCATATTTCTCATGCACTGGTACCATTGTTCTCTCTGCCAAAAATGCTTTACTCAATTCTACTTGTCCACTACTCACTATAAGTGTAAATGCTAATATTATCATACTCACACTGCCCTTCTGCTTATTTAGAGGATTCTTTATATGCCTGTGATGATCCACATTTGTTTATACTCATCTCATTGTTTTGTGATTATTTGTGCACATGTCTGTTCCCTTGATTTCTTACTGAAGTTGTAAAGTACATTGATTGTTGTATCAGTCAGAGTTCCACAAAAGGAACAGAACCAGTAAGAAATATATATTGAGATTTATGATAAGGGATTAGCTTACACATTTGGGGAGACTGGCAATATTAGTTCCAAGTCCATAGGGTTAGCTATAAAAAGGGAAGACTGGAAATCTTGGGCCCTGGATGAAGTTGCTGTTCAGAAATAAAATTTCTACTACAACTTGGAAGCCTGAACTCTGTTCTTTTTTTTTTTCATAATTAATTTTTATTGGGGTATAGTTGCTTTATAATGTTGTATTAGTTTCTACTGTACAGCAAAATGAATCAGCTATATGTATATATTTATCTCCTCTCTTTTGGATGTCCTTCCCATTTAGGTCACCACTGAGGACTGATTAGGCCCTGTAGCTCAAATGGTAAAGAATCTGTCTGCAATGAAGGAGACCAGGGTTAAATCCCTGTGTCAGGAAGATCCTCTGGAGAAGGGAAAGGCAATCCACTCCAGTATTCTTGCCTAGACAATCCCATGGACAGAGGAGCCTGGTGGGCTACTGTTCATGGGGTCACAAAGAGTTAGATATGACTGAGCGACTAACATACACACAGAGCACTGATTAGAGTTCTCTGTGCTATATAGTAGGTTCTCATTTATTATCTATTTTATACACAGTAAAGTATGAATGTCAGTCCCAATCTCCCAATTCATTCCACTCCCTCACCTTCTCCCTTGGTATCCATTCATTTGTTCTCTATGTGTGTGTCTCTATTTTTGCTTTGCAAAGAAGATCATCTATACTAGTGTTCTAGATTCTACATATATGCATTAATATATGATATTTTTCTCTTTCTGACTACTGCACTCTGTATGAGAATTTCTAGGTCCATCCATGTCTCTACAAATGAACCATATGCAATGGAATAGTACTAAGCTGTGTTCTTAAGGCTTTTCAATTGTTTGACTAAGGTCCAACGAGAATACCTAGGATGATTTCATTTACAATTATGATTATAATTACTGATTATCAACTTATTATGATTACTTTAATCACATTAACAAAATATCTTCATAGTGACACTGAGATCATAGTTTAATTGTGAACTACAGCCTAGTCAAGTGGAACATCAAAAGATCATCAAAACTGCTAATATAACTTTATTACAGCCAGTAACATCTTAGGATGAGAGAACTGAAACAAGGAAGATGGGATAACTTTTGTACCTAGAGATGATTATGCCTTAATCTTAAAAGAGAGAAACAATTATGCTATTGATTGTTTTGATATTTTTAAACTATTCAATTTAAAACACCATTAAGTCATTTTTGTTAGTTCAGTTCAGTCGCTCAGTTGTGTCTGACTCTTTGTGACCTCATGAATCGCAGCACGCCAGGCCTCCCTGTCCATCACCAACTCCTGGAGTTGACCCAGACTCACGTCCATCGAGTCAGTGATGCCATCCAGCCATCTCATCCTCTGTCGTCCCCTTCTCCTCCTGCCCCCAATCCCTCCCAGGATCAGAGTCTTTTCCAATGAGTCAACTCTTCGCATGAGGTGGCCAAAGTACTGGAGGTTCAGCTTTAGCATCATTCCTTCCAAAGAAATCCCAGGGCTGATCTCCTTCAGAATGGACTGGTTGGATCTCCTTGCAGTCCAAGAGACCCTCAAGAGTCGTCTCCAACACCACAGTTCAAAAGCATCAATTCTTTGGCGCTCAGCTTTCTTCACAGTCCAACTCTCACATCCATACATGACCATTGGAAAAACCATAGCCTTGACTAGACAGACCTTTGTTGGCAAAGTAATGTCTCTGCTTTTGAATATGCTATCTAGGTTGGTCATTACTTTTCTTCTAAGGAGGAAACTTCTTTTAATTTCATGGCTGCAGTCACCATCTGCAATGATTTTGGAGCCCCCAAAAATGAAGTCTGACACTGTTTCCACTGTTTCCCCATCTATTTACCATGAAATGATGAGACCAGATGCCATGATCTTCGTTTTCTGAATGTTGAACTTTAAGCCAACTTTTTAACTCTCCACTTTCACTTTCATCAAGAGGCTTTTTAGTTCCTCTTCACTTTCTGCCATAAGGACAGAACATTCAATTCAATTAAATTTAGAACACCATTAAGTCATTTTTGTTAAGGCTACAGTAAATAAGACTGGAAAAGATCAGTTTTCATTCCAATCCAAAAGAAAGGCAATGCCAAAGAATGCTCAAACTACTGTACAATTGCACTCATCTTACACGCTAGTAAAGTAATGCTCAAAATTCCCCAAGCTAGGCTTCAATAGAATGCAAACCTTGAACTTCCTGATGTACAAGCTAGTTTTAGAAAAGGCAGAGGAAACAGAGATCAAATTGCTAACTTTCGTTGGATCATCAAAAAAGCAAAAGCATTCCATAGAAATATCTACTTCTGCTTTATTGACTATGCCAAAGCTTTTGACTGTGTGGACCACAATAAACTCTGGAAAATTCTGAGAGAGATGGGAATACCAGACCACCTCACCTGCCTCTTGAGAAATCTGTATACTGGTCAAGAAGCAAGAGTTAGAACTGGATATGGAACAACAGATTGGTCCCAAATAGGGAAAAGAGTACATCAAGGCTGTATATTGTCACCCTGCTTATTTAACTTATATGCAGAGTACATTATGAGAAATGCTGGGCTGGATGAAGCACAAACTGGAATGAAGTTTGCTGGGAGAAATATCGATAACCTCGATTATGCAGATGACACCACCCTTATGGCAGAACATGAAAAAGAACTAAAGATCTTCTTGATGAAAGTGAAATAAGAGAGAGAAAATGTTGGCTTAAAACTCAACATTCAGAAAACAAAGATCATGGCATCTGGTCCTATCACTTCATGGCAAATAGATGGGGAAACACTGACAAACTTTACCTTTTGGGGCTCCAAAATCACTGCAGATGGTGACTGCCACCATGGAATTAAAAGACACTTGCTCCTTGGAGGAAAAGTTATGACCAACCTAAACAGCATATTTAAAAGCAGAGACAATACTTTGCCAACAAAGGTCCATCTAGTCAAAGCTATGGTTTTTCCAGTAGTCATGGATGGATGTGAGAGTTGGAATATAAAGAAAGCTGAGCACCACAGAATTGCTGCTTCTGAACTGTGGTGTTGGAGAAGACTCTTGGGAGTCCCTTGGTCTGCAAGGAGATCCAACCAGTTCACCCTAAAGGAAATCAGTCCTGAATATTCATTGGAAGGACTGATGCTGAAGCTGAAACTCCAATACTTTGGCCACCTGATGAGAAGAACTGACTCATTTGAAAAGACTCTGATGCTGGGAAGGATTGAAAGTGGGAGGAGAAGGGGACAACAGAGGATGAGATGGTTGGATGGCATCACTGACACACTGAACATGAGTTTGAGTAAACACTGAGAGCTGGCGATGGACAGGGAGGCCTGGCGTGCTGCAGTCCAAGTGGTTGCAAAGAGTCAGACACAACTGAGCAACTGAACTGAACTGACTGAACTGAAATGACGTTTTACAAGCAGTGAGTTCATTAGAGTTGTTTAAAATAGTGGGATGTATGGAAGTACATATGTAAGAAAGTATGAAATATTGTCTGGTTTGATATGGCAGAGAATTAAGTGTAGAAATTAAATGTAGGATATGGGCAATACATATTTGGAATGTTAATCTTTTGAAGCACTTTTCTTTGATAAAAGCTTTTCACTAAAGATATATTGATTGTGTGAAGTAATTGTAAAATACAATAGTTCCACACCTTGTTTGTGGTTTTGCTTTTTGCCTTTTCTGTTACATAATCAACTGGGGTCTGGAATATTAAATGGAAAATTCCAGAAATAAACAATTCATAAATTTTAAATTGCACATCCTTCTAAGAGGATGACAAAATCTGCTGTCATTCCCTTCCATCCTGCCCTGGACCTGAATCATTCTTTTGTCCACAGTATTCCACCCATTAGCCTCTAAGTAGCCTTCTAGCTTATCAGCTTAACTGTTGTGGTATGGTAGTGCTTGTGCTCAAGTGACCCTTATTTTATTTAATAGTGTCCCCAAAGTACAAGAGTAGTGATGCTGGATATTCAGATATGCCAAAGAGGAGTGATAAAGTACTTCCTTTAAGTAAAATGTGAAAGTTCTTTAGTTAGGAAAGAAATCGTATGCTTAGGTTGCTAAGATCTATGATAAGAATGAATCTTCTATCCATGTAATTGTGAAGAAGGAAAAAGAAATTCATGCTAATTTTGCTGCTGCACCTCAAACTGCAATAGCTATGGCTACAGTGCATGATAAGCACTTAGTTAAGATGGAATAGATATCAAAATTGTACAATAAGATATTTTGAAAGAGAGAGGCCACAGTCACACTAATTTATAAGTTAAACTTTTATTAGAAATGTGTACCTATAGGGAAAAACAGAATATGTGGGATTTGATATCCACAGTTTCAGGCATCCCCTGGGGGTCTTGGAACATATCGTTCATGAATAAGATGAGACTACTGTATTGCCAAGATAATGACTGAATTTAATTTCTAAATAAGCTTCTATTATATTAATATACAAAAGTTCCTTTAGTAGTCATGTATAAAATAATATTTTTAGAAATATACATTTATATTTTTCTTTAAAATAATGTACATCTCTATGTACATTATTGTACAATTTGTATATGATGTACAACCTATTTCATAGTGTGAACTTGGTTTTGCACAACTAAGAATGAGTCCTGGATTGTAACTTTAGGCATCAAGAATAATTAAGTAGAAACATATCAGGTCTATTTAATTTGGAAATTCAAATGATTAATGCCTTTAATTGATATTCTATGTATTATTTTTCAAATGATTAACATCTTAGAAATAAAAATATTGGCTTATATTTCATTGCTTACAAAATCTACAACTGTATACTGCATTAACATATTACTATGTTAATGTACTTGAATGCACAGAATATAATAATAGTCAAGGTCTTCCCTGGTTGCTCAGATGGTAAAGCATCCACCTACAATGCGTAAAACACTGGTTCGACCCCTGTGTTGGGACAATTAAACATATAATTATACACCTAGTAATAAATATATTCCTGCAATAATTGATGTCATACATGATGTGTTGACCTAATACTAAACGTGTTTGAAAATGATTTGAAAAAGAACCCTAAAGAAAAATAAGCTTGCAACCTGTGTGTTTAAAAGTTAATGTACATTTACAGGGCATTCACACATAGAAGAGGCAACAGATACCGTCCCCTAGTCTAGCACATCCGTACTCATAACATCTATTTGCTTTGCTTTGTCAAAACATATGAAAAATCATTAAAGTGTTTTAATAAATGTCTGGTTTTCCTGCTCATTCATCTTATAAATATTAATTAGCCATGGATCAGGCAATTAAAGTTTAATCAATTTGCACTAATTAGCACCACATACTTGCATAAAAAGATAAAACCAACTCCTGCATCTGGCTGTTATTTGCAGTTTTTGTCAAGTGCTGATGAGTTTAATCTTGAAGGGAAGATTAAGAAGAAAAGAAAAAAAAATAAATCAAGAAAGTAGTGTTAATTTTATTAAATTTTCACTCAGAGAGCCTGTCATGAGAACCATGCAGCTAATGGCAGCAACATTAGCTAGTTTTACTGAAACCTGATTCACCCATTCCCTCCTCATGAGCCCCATCTGAAAGGAAGGGGCTCCATCTCATCTGCTTGTGACACTGCCTTATGCATTTGATTTAATGTCACCATGATTTCAAGTCTGACTGATCTCTATTCTTTGAGACTTAAAACTTAAAATGAATGGTTCCTATAGCCATAGGTATTAAAGATATACTTTCTTCCTTCAGAATGAATGTGAATGGCCTGTGTTGAAGGAAAAATTAAAAAGTTGCAGCCTTACCAATGAAACTGAAATGTTCATAGAATATAAATTATGTGCAACTGTTATGCTGAGAGAGATCTCTGAAAGACTTCAAATTTGCATTCTGAGCTTTTGTGGGCCTTCCATAACAGAACACATTTCTGTTCAGCATAGACTTTGAAACTTACTCGTGCTTCTCTGTCTTTGACTTCTGTATTTGATTAAATAAATTACACTGCCAATCTAGTAAGGAGACATTGTACAGTGCATTTGCATTACTATTTTGTGTTTTAATAACCGGAGAAAATAAAGTGTTCCATTACTGCCTATTCATATAATTGACAAGGATTATAGGGAATGGAACTAGTCTTTAATCACTGATGGAAATTTATCTTAGGCTTGGCAGGTAAAACTACACGTTTTAAGATGATTTAGCATTGTACTAAAAAATAGAGTGTGATTCATAAAAAAAGCCATGCACCATTTACATGGGGATTTTTATTCAGTTTATGCAAGAATAGACCAGTGAATGGTTATTGATATTTTTCAAATAAAGTATGTATGATTCATTAAACCCCCTATTCCCCTGTGAACAAGCCACTGCTCTGTTAAGTACTCTTTGCCTACATATCCCATACAGAAAGCAAAGGCAGAAAAGGGGGATGTCATGGTTCAATGCCTTCTTTTTTTTAAAAAAAAAAAGTGCCTAAAAGTAACAGATAATTCTCTCAGTCACCATCTGGATCTCAATACATATGATTATTCACACTGTTGTTGAAAAAAAGTGAATATATCTTTGTTAATACAGCACGGTACAGACATGCTGGAATAGAGATACATACCTGTATTTACTTTACAAAATAAGACTATGAATCAAATCCCTGTGTTCTAGAATCTTGATCCTATGAATGAAATAGTGTACCAAAAAAATGGGTTTTAAATCTAAATTACTATAAAAATAACATAGTTTCATGGGGCAAAGAAAGAGGATATCATGGTTATGCTCCAGTAGATTCCTCAGGAACATATTTCCTTTCTTTTGACATGAACAATGTTTGAAGTCCAGCCTTATGTGGAGGGAAGCCAGCAGAATATAGTCGCAAGATCTGAGTGTACATCTATGTTCTGCCCTCTTCAAGGTTCAAATTTTTACGTAATACATTTAATCTTTCTAACTCCTTATCTTCCCCCATACAAAATACTTCATTCTCTGTTTCAACACATATTTAAAGACTGCATGTATTTTTATAAGTGGTTGCTGCTGCTGCTGTTAAGTTGCTTCAGTCGTGTCCGACTCTGTGCGACCACAGAGACGGCAGCCCACCAGGCTCCCCCGTCCCTGGGATTCTCCAGGCAAGAACACTGGAGTGGGTTGCCATTTCCTTCTCCAATGCATGAAAGTGAAAAGTGAAAGTGAAGTCGCTCAGTCGTGTCCGACTCCTAGCGACCCCATGGACTGCAGCCTATCAGGCTCCTCCGTCCATGGGATTTTCCAGGCAAGAGTACTGGGGTGGGGTGCCATCGCCTTTATAAGTGGTATTGGTAACCAAAACACGTGTCACTTCACAAATGATAAAAATAATTGTGTTATACCTAGAGACCAATGGGGGCTTCCCTTATCGCTCATGTGGTAAAGCATCCACCTGCAACACGGGCGACCTGGGTTTGATCCCTGGGTTGAGAAGACCCCTAGAGGAGGGAGTGGCAACCCACTCCAATATTCTTGCCTGGAGAATCCCATAGATGTAGGAACCTGCTGGGCTACAGTCCATGGGGTCACAAAGAGTTGGAGGCAACTAAGCACAGCATAGCACAGAGACAAACAGGCATCATAATTGTATTCAATATTTAAATACATACAATATAGAGGAGGACTTAAAGCTTATTTTGTTTGAGTCCAGAAGAAATTTATAGAAGTCACAGGAAGAAAGCATTTGCTTCACATAGAAAATACCTTTAAGTCTAAATGTACCCCTTTTAGATGGTTTGTCATAAGGAGAAATGAGTGCAGTTCATCCTTCTTGAAGATAGTTTTGTGAGGAATGTTACTACTGAATAGAGGTGGAGATCAATTATAAGATTATAGGAAAAAATTTTAAATGACAAATATGTAAAGACTAATGTGTTTTGACAATTTCCTCTTTTTATAAAACATATTTATAAATTACTGAAGATTTTACATACAAAAATGCAAATCTAATTTCCCTATTTCCCTATCCATTTAAGATTAATACAAATCCCCATAGTCACTATTAACCGAGATCTCCAAAATAATGCACTCTGTTTTAAAAGCCGGAAGCCAGCTATTGGCAAGTGCTCTTTTCCTTGAACTATCTTCCTGCAGCCAGGATAAGTTAATGCAAAAAAAAAAAAAGAAGAAAAAAAATCACAACTTTCTAATCTTCTAAGGCTTAAAGGTATTCTCAGATTCCACCTTTTTCTGAGAGAAGAAAGTTCATGTAAATATTATGTTGATTTTAATTTTTCTTCTCAGCCCTTCTCATCCCATTGTTCATTTTTGAGAGAATCTATTTGAAAAATAATTGGTTCTTCATCACTTATTCTAGTCTACCTGATAGAATTTCCTGTATGTTTATACACTATTCATTAGAGAAATGAAGACTATACAGTCTGGAATGCATCTCTTCTCCAGATAGTTAAGAATATCAATTTTAATTATCTAGAAACAAAGTCATCATTCTCAAATTATACAGTTGTATCTAAATATATATGGAAAACAGGAATATTCAATGTTTAAAAATGGTACATATATCCTTGAATTTATTTATATTTTCTCCTATTCTTCAATAATATAATTTAAAGGTATTATATAACATTATTCATTAATGATGGTATAAAACAATGTATGAAATGGTGATGGATGAAAATAACATAAATAGCTGCTTATTGTATTGAAAGCTTTATATAAACTTAACTATTACAATAAGTATCTTTTATCTGAATCAAATTTAGGTTTACACAAAAAATAAAGTTGTGTTAACCAATTTATTTATTTATTAAAGCACTGATGACAATCTGAAGTTCCACTTTTTTTGTTATCTAAGATAAACTAAATATTACCTATAAGATGTAAGGAGCAATAATAATTCCAGTAACAAAAAACAGAATTTTAAAGGAAAAATGTTAAATACAGCACACATATTCTGCATCTTGTAAAACAGAGATTAGACTAATTGACTAAAGTAGAGATGGTTTTTGAGAAATGAAATACAAGGTATCAACAGAAATGTGAATGCCTTCTTCCACAGGTGGTAGGTCACTTCACTTAGTTGCATGTTAATAAGAATAGTGATTTTATTTTAAAAATTATATATAATTTATTTACTTTAATGAAGAGAAATTTTGACATTTTTTACGTATGCTACTGAAATTAGATCAGTAATTTCAAGAAATGGGACAACTTTGGCTGGAAGAAAGTGTGTTTTCAGAAAAAAAAAAAGAAAGAAAGAAAACAATCTCCATCGACTACTATTACATTGCAAACCATTTATCCAGCCTGGAAAATATTTATCTGAAATTTCACTGATGGATCAAAAAGCTGTTGACTTTCTGGAATTGACAGAATTCATGAAATTTTCTCTAGAATTCCCCTTATGATTATTAGAAAACCAATTACTAAGAAATTCCTTTGTTTCCTTGTAACCTTTTCTCAAATTTACATATTGTTCCCTTCATATGCACCTTTTGTGTACTCTATATCTTGCAAGACTTTATCATTTTTTCTCATAAGAAAACACGCCTAATTAAAACACTTGTACAGTGCAAAGAACTCTACGAAGCCCCATGTGCTAGAAATGAATGTGATGACTTTCCATTCTCATTGCATGAGAAACAATTAATGCTTAGGAGCAATTGTAATGTGAAAAATAATATACAATCAGGTTGTGATGATTAATTGGACTACTGGAACCAGATATGATAATAGATCTTAAACCCACCTTGTTAGAGTTTTTATTTTTTTCCTGAATGTGGTGATTAGAAAGGGTCATATTAAAATAAGATAACTGTTTTACTAAGCAAAAATCTAGAATATCAGAATAAAAGTATATTTGGTTGAATAAAAATGACTACAATTTCCTTTACTCCCCTTCAAGAAGTAGATATAGTCTTTCTTGGTTACTATCCTGAAACTAAAAGTTTACAGATTATATACTTAACATTTAAAATCTTATAGGAAAAAACAGAATATGCTTATGGATAAATTCTGATGTTGACAAAGTTCTATTTAGTGGCATCTCCAATTTCCTTTTAGATACATGTCCTCTTATAAACCGGGCTTCCCAAGTAGGGATAGTGGTAAAAAAACCCATGC
Organism: Bos indicus x Bos taurus; assembly: GCF_003369695.1. NCBI lineage: Eukaryota > Metazoa > Chordata > Mammalia > Artiodactyla > Bovidae > Bos > Bos indicus x Bos taurus. The sequence continues at coordinate 45,411,248 of NC_040087.1, read as the reverse complement.
CAGCCAATGCAGGAGACTTAAGAGATGAGGGTTATGGTGATTAATTGGATTACTGGAACCAGATACGATAATAAATCTTCAACCAGGAAGATACCTTAGAAAGGGTATGGCAACCCACTCCAGTATTCTTTCCTGGAGAATCCCATGGACAGAGGAGCCTGGTGGACTGCAGCACATATGGTCACACAGAGCCAAACAGGACTGAAGCGACCTAGCAGGTACACATGTTGCTTATAAACTCCTGTCTCTCACTTGTTTAACCAAATCATTTAATTTTGCCCAGAATTCAAAAAGGGCATATGGGAATTGCTTGTCTCAGTTCCATGATGCCTTGAGACTAACCTGAGGTGTCTCCAAGAGTGGAAATAATCAATTAGGAATTGATTTTAGCTGCCTAGGCTGGACAGTGTAGGAAGGTTTCACTCATGTGCCTGATTTCTTGGTGTTTGCCTTGCAAGCTCTCTGTTACTACAACTAGGCTGGTCTTCCGAGTATAGGGGTCTCAAGCTAGTTCAACATGGTAGCTGTCTTCCAAGTGGAAGAAGCAGATGTCACTAATCCTTTTATAGGCATAAGCCAGAAATGGAGTCATCATTTTTCCATCATGTACTATGGGCTTAAACATAAACAATCCCACACCATATTCTGTCTCTGAAACGGAAGGATGGCAAAGAATTTGCAGCTACCCCTGGCCACAAATTATTTATATTCCTCCTATTTTCTGAATGCACTCACTCTCTCCCATGATACCCCAAAGTCTCATTCCATTATGCCATCAAATTCTAGCTTGGGAAATTATCAACCTAAATTGGTCCAAATGAGGAGCAAACTCTTGCAGTTCCTTTGGTTTAATTCCTTTGATATGATTCTTCATAACCTGAAAATTTCATAAAATAAAGCCTTCTTCCTTCCACATACAACATGCAATTATAAGGACTGGCTACAAAACATTAATAGCACTTCCAATTAAAAAAAAAAGGTGGGGAGGGGAACAAGGGAGACCATACAGCTATTACTGTGGTGGTGTTTAGTCACTCAATTGTGTCCAACTCTTTGCAACCCCATGGGCTATATATAGCCTGTCAGGATCCTCTATCTAGAGAATTTTCCAGGCAAGAATGTTGGAGTGTTCTGCCATTTCCTTCTCCAGGGGAACTTCCCAACCCAGGGATCAAACCCAGGTCTCCTGCATAGCAGGCAGATTCTTTACTGACTGAGCCAATTACTAGTCCATAACACTTGTCAGATCTTGCCATGTCCATGTCACTGGTTTTTTGATTAAGGTATAGCCTTAGTTAACTTCCAACTTACTTAACATATGTGGCTTCCCATGTAGCTCAGTTGGTAAAGCATCTACCTTCAAAGGGGGAGATCTAGGTTCAGTTCCTGGTCAGGAAGTTCCCCTGGAGAAGGAAATGACAACCCACTCCAATATTCTTGCCTGGAAAATCCCATGGACAGAGGAGCCTGGGAGGCTACAGTTCATGGGATTGTAAGAGTTGGACATGACTTACTGCTATCTTTTAGTTAACTTAGGTAACTAGTTTCATAGTTTCTGGAAATGGTTCTCTCTGGATTTTTAGATGAATCCACTGTGCTCTCATCTCCATTCTCTAAGTCATTCTTTCTTCTCTATAAAATAGTAACCATGGTTGCTGTTGAGTAGTTTTCTTAACCTATTTTCTGGTTGTAGAATTTCTAGGCCTAAAGTGCCTGTATACATTTTGAACTGACTCTGTCACAGACTAAGCTGGTATAATTCCTTTAGACATTTCTTGGGTCTCTTGTGTATTACATTTTAGTCCACTCAGACAGAAGCAACAGCCAGAAACCTTTTCTTGAGGATAGACCTCTCTCTACCTTAAACTGAGAATTAGAGAACTTGGAACAATGTCCTTAGGATTCTTCTAAATCTTTTTCTCTATTTTTGAAGATCTGTTAGGCACTTCCACACAAATTTTTGAGGGTTAAACAAAGTGTCTTGTAGGCTAAGATCATTTCTTAAGTTGAGGTACTTTTTCTAGGAGGGACTATGGATAAAAAAGATTTAATTTTGAAATCACCAACTTTTAACTCAGAAATGTTTCTTCTAGGTATGACTAGAAATTGCCCCCTTTTTAGTTCATCTCTCTGTAGCTATCCTTTATGACATGCAGCTAAAAGCAATCCATTGGCCCTTTCAACACACTAAGTGGAAATTTCCTTGAACAAATACACTCGTTCATTATGTATATTTCTGTTTTACAGAATGTTCCAAATTTTCTGTCATATGTCTTAATTTTTGCAGATTCCAGTAATGGTTTCCTTATTGTTTTTCAGTCTTTAATACTCTTCCTATAGACCTTTAGGGTTAAGCTCTTGACGAGGTCCCAAAGTTAATGCTTCATATTCTAAGGTTTATGATGGAAATATTCCTCTTCCTGGTAAAAACTTCTGTTAAAGTTTTCAGATCTCTTTTCTTCCTGAGAAAAGGAAGCAAAACTGTGTTTAAAAAAAATCATTATTAACATTCACAGTTCTAAGGCTTGACAGCATAGCTATTTCATTAGTGTCTCTAAAACAGTTCAATTAGATGGTGGCTAAGGTTGGAGTCATCTGAATGTTCAACTATGTTCATAGTCCAGATTCTTTATACGTCACTCACATGATGACTTTCTCCTAACACATGCCTCTTTTGTATAAGGAACACGCAAAGAGAAGAAAAGAAATCTCCAGATTCTCCTCTTTGGTAGCAGCCAAGCCCTCACCTTTTCTCTTTCCTCCTTGTCTATTGCTGTCTCCTTTGTCTTTCTTTTCAGAAAACATGAACTGAGTCACCCAGGGAAGGTGTTTGTAGAAAAACCATCGAGGTCTAGAGTTTACTTTGTTTAGTTTTGTGTGTGTGTGTGTGTTGGTTGTGTTTCTAAGCAAAAAGGCAATGAATTCATTTCTTCAATAGATTTAGGGATATTCAGATAATCTGTTTAATCTTTGCTGGTTTTGGTAACCTTTTTTCTTTTCTTTTCTTTTTTTAATTTTATTTAATTTTTAAACTTTACATAATTGTATTAGTTTTGCCAAATATCAAAATGAATCCACCACAGGTATACATGTGTTCCCCATCCTGAACCCTCCTCCCTCCCTCTGGGTCATCCCAGTGCACTAGCCCCAAGCATCCAGTATCGTGCATCAAACCTGGACTAGCATCTCGTTTCATACATGATATTTTACATGTTTCAATGCCATTCTCCCAAATCTTCCCACCCTCTCCCTCTCCCACAGAGTCCATAAGACTGTTCTATACATCAGTGTCTCTTTTGCTGTCTCGTACACAGGGTTATTGTTACCATCTTTCTAAATTCCATATATATGCGTTAGTATACTGTATTGGTGTTTTTCCTTTTGGCTTACTTCACTCTGTATATTAGGCTCCAGTTTCATCCACCTCATTGGAACTGATTCAAATGTATTCTTTTTAATGGCTGAGTAATACTCCATTGTGTATATGTACCATGGCTTTCTTATCCATTCATCTGCTGATGGACATCTAGGTTGCTTCCATGTCCTGGCTATTATAAACAGTGCTGCGATGAACATTGGGGTACACGTGTCTCTTTCCCTTCTGGTTTCCTCAGTGTGTATGCCCAGCAGTGGGATTGCTGGATCATAAGGCAGTTCTATTTCCAGTTTTTTAAGGAATCTCCACACTGTTCTCCATAGTGGCTGTACTAGTTTGCATTCCCACCAACAGTGTAAGAGGGTTCCCTTTTCTCCACACCCTCTCCAGCATTTATTATTTGTAGACTTTTGGATAGTAGCCATTCTGACTGGTGTGAAATGGTACCTCATAGTGGTTTTGATTTGCATTTCTCTGATAATGAGTGATGTTGAGCATCTTTTCATGTGTTTGTTAGCCATCTGTATGTCTTCTTTGGAGAAAAACACAACAACCCAAAACCTGTAGGACACGGTAAAAGCAGTCCTAAGGGGAAAGTTCATAGCAATACAGGCACACCTCAAGAAACAAGAAAAAAGTCAAATAAATAACCTAACTCTACACCTAAAGCAACTAGAAAAGGAAGAAATGAAGAACCCCAGGGTTAGTAGAAGGAAAGAAATCTTTAAAATTAGAGCATAAATAAATGCAAAAGAAACAAAAGAGACCATAGCAAAAATCAACAAAACCAAAAGCTGGTTCTTTGAAAGGATAAATAAAATTGACAAACCATTAGCCAGACTCATCAAGAAACAAAGGGAGAAAAATCAAATCAATAAAATTAGAAATGAAAATGGAGAGATCACAACAGACAACACAGAAATACAAAGGATCATAAGAGACTACTATCAACAATTATATGCCAATAAAATGGACAACGTGGAAGAAATGGACAAATTCTTAGAAAAGTACAACTTTCCGAAACTCGACCAGGAAGAAATAGAAAATCTTAACAGACCCATCACAAGCACGGAAATTGAAACTGTAATCAAAAATCTTCCAGCAAACAAAAGCCCCGGTCCAGACGGCTTCACAGCTGAATTCTAACAAAAATTTAGAGAAGAGCTAACACCTGTCCTGCTCAAACTCTTCCAGAAAATTGCAGAGGAAGGTAAACTTCCAAACTCATTCTATGAGGCCACCATCACCTTAATACCAAAACCTGACAAAGATCCCACACAAAAAAGAAAACTACAGGCCAATATCACTGATGAACATAGATGCAAAAATCCTTAACAAAATTCTAGCAATCAGAATCCAACAACACATTAAAAAGATCATACACCATGACCAAGTGGGCTTTATCCCAGGGATGCAAGGATTCTTCAATATCCTCAAATCAATCAATATAATACACCACATTAACAAATTGAAAAATAAAAGCCATATGATTATCTCAATAGATGCAGAGAAAGCCTTTGACAAAATTCAACACCCATTTATGATAAAAACTCTCCAGAAAGCAGGAATAGAAGGAACATACCTCAACATAATAAAAGCTATATATGACAAACCCACAGCAAACATTATCCTCAATGGTGAAAAATTGAAAGCATTTCCTCTAAAGTCAGGAACAAGACAAGGGTGCCCACTTTCACCATTACTATTCAACATAGTTTTGGAAGTTTTGGTCACAGCAATCAGAGCAGAAAAAGAAATAAAAGGAATCCAAATTGGAAAAGAAGAAGTAAAACTCTCACTATTTGCAGATGACATGATCTACTACATAGAAAACCCTAAAGACTCCACCAGAAAATTACTAGAACTAATCAATGACTATAGTAAAGTTGCAGGATATAAAATCAACACACAAAAATCCCTTGCATTCCTATACACTAATAATGAGAAAACAGAAAGAGAAATTAAGGAAACAATTCCATTCACCATTGCAACGGAAAGAATAAAATACTTGGGAATATATCTACCTAAAGAAACTAAAGACCTATATATAGAAAACTATAAAACACTAGTGAAAGAAATCAAAGAGGACACTAATAGATGGAGAAATATACGATGTTTATGGATTGGAAGAATCAGTATAGTGAAAATGAGTATACTACCCAAAGCAATTTATAGATTCAATGCAATCCCTATCAAGCTACCAACAGTATTCTTCACAGAGCTAGAACAAATAATTTCACAATTTGTATGGAAATACAAAAAACCTCGAATAGCCAAAGCGATCCTCAGAAAGAAGAATGGAACTGGAGGAATCAACCTACCTGACTTCAGGCTCTACTACAAAGCCACAGTTATCAAGACAGTATGATACTGGCACAAAGACAGAAATATAGATCAATGGAACAAAATAGAAAGCCCAGAGATAAATCCACCCACATATGGACACCTTATCTTTGACAAAGAAGGCAAAAATATACAATGGATTAAAGACAATCTCTTTAACAAGTGGTGCTGGGAAATCTGGTCAACCACTTGTAAAAGAATGAAACTAGAACACTTTCTAACACCATACACAAAAATAAACTCAAAATGGATTAAAGATCTAAATGTAAGACCAGAAACTATAAAACTCCTAGAGGAGAACATAGGCAAAACACTCTCTGACATACATCACAGCAGGATCCTCTATGACCCACCTCCCAGAATATTGGAAATAAAAGCAAAAATAAACAAATGGGACCTAATTAAACTTAAAAGCTTCTGCACATCAAAGGAAACTATTAGCAAGGTGAAAAGACAGCTTTCAGAATGGGAGAAAATAATAGCAAATGAAGCAACTGACAAACAACTAATCTCAAAAATATACAAGCAACTCCTACAGCTCAACTCCAGAAAAATAAATGACCCAATCAAAATATGGGCCAAAGATCTAAACAGACATTTCTCCAAAGAAGACATACAGATGGCTAATAAACTTTTTTTCTTAAGGAATTTGTACTTTTCTAAGTTTTAAAATTTGTTAGCCTAAATTTATTCACACTATTCTATTATCATCATTTTCACATTTTGTAGAATCTGTAGTAGTAAGTCCTCCCTCAAAATGCACATTTCTAGCTTATGTTCTTCTTTCCTTGATCATTCTAATTAGTTTGTCATTTAAAAAATCTTTTTTGATATCTAGTTTTTGGTGTTAACTTTATATTTATCTCATATTCTGCTAAATTATGCTTGTAAATATTTAGTTTCATCTACTTGTTTTGACTCTAGTTGTTTTGTTTAGCTTCCTAAGGGAGTGTTAGATTATTGAGCTCAAATCTTTCTTCTTTTTGAATATTATCTTTTCAAGCTATACATTTCCCTGTTGGTACCTGCTGTCCACAAATTTTAATATATTTTATATTTATTATAATCTAGTCTTTATTATTTTCATTGTGTTTTTTTTAACATGTATTATTTACAAATGTATTGTTAAATATTCAAAAGAATTTGAGGAGGTTCTGCATATCTTGATTGATATTGGTTTCTAAATTAATTTTATCACAGTCAGAAAATAGCCCCTGTATGATGCCAATAATTTTAAATTTACAGCAATTATTTTAATGTTTGGCATATAGCTTCTTGGTGAATAAAACAAGTATACACATTTACTTGAAAATAATTTATATTTTGCAGTTGCTGGTTATTGAATAGAGTTCCATAAATGTCAATTAGTACAAGCCATTTAATAGTGTGGTTTAGATAATTTGTATATTTGCTAATTCTTTATTTAGTTGTTCTCTCAGTTGCCGAGATATATGTGTCAAAATATGCTGTTATAATTGGGAAACTGTCTATTCTAGGGGTTTTTGGTTCATGTATTTTCAGGCTCTGTTATTATGTATTGCTGCTGCTGCTGCTGCTAAGTCGCTTCAGTCGTGCGACTCTGTGCGACCCCATAGACAGCAGCCCACCGGGCTCCCCCGTCTCTGGGATTCTCCAGGCAAGAACACTGGAGTGGGTTGCCATTGCCTTCTCCAATGCATGACAGTGAAAAGTGAAAGTGAAGTCACTCAGTCGTGTCCAACTTTTCGCGACACTATGGACTGCAGCCCACCAGGCTCCTCCGTCCATGGGATTTTCCAGGCAAGAGTACTGGAGTGGGGTGCCATCGCCTTCTCTGTATTATGTACTACATATTCATAATTATTGCTTCATCTTTATGAACTGACCATTTGCCTTTATAAAATGTTTCTTATCTGTAATAATAATTTTATATTGAAATACTTTTTCTGATATTAATATAGCCACTGCTGCTGCTGGGCTGCCGTCTATGGGGTCGCAGAGAGTCGGACACGACTAAAATGCTGCTGCTGCTAAGTCACGCCAGTCGTGTCCCACTCTGTACGACCCCATAGACGGCAGCCCACCAGGCTCCTGTCCCTGGGATTCTCCAGGCAAGAATTCTGGAGTGGGTTGCCATTTCCTTCTCCAGTGCATGAAAATGAAAAGTGAAAGTGAAGTCGCTCAGTCGGGTCCGACTCTTCGCGACCCCATGGACTGCAGCCTACCAGGCTCCTCAGTCCATGGGATTTCCCAGGCAAGAGTACTGGAGTGGGTTGCCATTGCCTTCTCCAATATAGCCTCTAAAGTCTTGCTAACTTTAGTGTTTGTAAACTGTACGTTTATCCTACCTACTTATTGTCAACTTATGTGAAATTTTTAATTAAAGTGGTCCTTGCACATAGAATATAGTTGGTTCTTACTTTTTAATCTTTTTGGTAATTTTTGCCTTTTAATTGGAATGCTTATATAATAACATTAAATGCAGATTCCTCAGAGCTAGATTTAGGTCTACAATTATATTCTGTTTTCTCTGTCTCCTCTGATATTTTTCCTCTGTTTCCAATTTCCTGACTTCAGTTAAATTATTTGAATGATTTCAGAATTCCACTTTATTTGTTTACTTTCGTGACATATTTTTAGCCGTGATCTTTTATTTACAATATTGTATCATAAGAACTTCAAAGAGGAGTTTTAATTTAAGGAAGAAGAACATAATTTTTATATAACTTTAGCATGCATGGTCAGATGAAGTTTCATAAGTTTAGAAAATAACTGCTTAAAGATGGTTCCCAAAGAAGGAGAAATTATTTTTTTGGCTTGCTGCTGCTGCTGCTAAGTCGCTTCAGTCGTGTCTGACTCTGTGCAACCCCATAGACGGCAGCCCACCAGGCTCCCCCGTCCCTGGGATTAGTAACCACTTATTGGACAATTCAGGAGGACTAATAAGGATAGGAAGAACCAAGGCCATGCATAGAACAGACTGAACGATTTTGTTAGTATGTCAGAGTCTTTTACTTTACCCCACTTGATCACTTAATCTACTTCTACTTTCTTCATAGTACTATCTGTCCTTCAAATATTTTACCAGCTTATTCATTTCCTTCACATTGCTTGTCTCTGCCTTTGAAATATAATCTGCATAAGAGCAGAGCTGCTGTCTGCCCTGATGTCCTTGGTGTTTCCAATGCTTACAACATTGTCCAGCACCTCATGGACACTCCAGACATACTGCTTGAATGAAAATTGGGGGTGGGGTGGTAAAATATAATTCTTATATTGGAAAACAGATATATAGTTTTGAATGGATTTTAGTCAAATTGTGCTGTTAAGAAATTTTCTTTTAAACAAAGTTTAAAAAGCAAGTAACAATAAAAGAAAGCAGTTCTGGTATAGGACCAGTAGTACAAAAAAGTAGTGTGTGAATACTGGATAAGAGACACATTTGGCAATGGTGCAACTTAAACATATATTGGTGACTGTTCATAGTCTACCAAGAGTTACAACTCCACACTTCAAGAACAACATGCTGAGAGTTCCTAAAAAACAACAACAACAAAAAAACAAAACAAAAACAAAAAACTACTTTAAAAAGGCATAACCCAGATATTTCCTCATTTGACCAATTCCATCCATGCAAATTCCTAGGATTTGCATATGACATCCAGTCATATGAAATGTTTTACCTGATCAGCTTTTTAAAATAAAGTTTCAGGACAATGACAGTAAGGTAAGGGAAGCAAACATAGAAGAATGATGTCATAATTACTATATACACATATTTTTTGACAATAAGGGAGAGACTTTTACAGATACATTTCAAACAAAAAAAAGGAAAATAATTTTGTACAAGAACTTTCACACATTCTCTATTGTGTCTTTATTTTGCTGTCTTCATTCTTATAAACTCACCATAGTTAACTTGATCATCGTCATCAATAGCTGCTTCCCTGACCAGACTGAATGACTGAACATTCATTTACCACCACTTTTATATTCCCCATCATGTCACAGAGACTACAGTTTAGATAGATGCCTTCTCTTATAACCTCTCAGTTCCCTGGAGATAAAACTTGAAACCTAAATCCCATCATCTTTCTAATCAGGCAACAATGGTTTACCAAGTAAGTAAGTAAGTGAAGTCGCTCAGTTGTGTCCGACTCCTTGAGACCCTGACTGTAGCCTACCAGGCTTCTCCGTCCATGGGATTCTCCAGGTAAGAATACTGGAGCGGGTTAACATTTCCTTCTCCAGGGAATCTTCCCGACCCAGGGATCAAACTCGGGTCTCTCACATTGGAGGCAGTTGCTTTAACCTCTGAGCCACCAGGGAAGACATGGTTTACCAAGGAGATAGCAAACAAGTGAGGAGGAAGAGAGAAATGAACATAACCTTTCAATTGCTCCTCCTCCAAAACAGACCTGGCTCATTTCCAAGAAAGGTAGAGATTTATTTAAAGAGATCTAGAGGAATGAGAGAAGAAAGTAAATGAAGGAAAGCAATAACTTCCTCTCTCCCTCTTACACATGACATTTTATCTTTAGGCTAAGCTTAAATACTTCTTCATATGTTAAAGTAAAAATAAAAGAATCTATTTATTTTCATTTCAAATTATCCATTAATATAAACTCACATTTGCATTTTAACCAAGATAATTACTATTTTCCAGTCTCAATCTTGATGAGTTCTCTTAAACTTGCAGTCAGAGGGAATTAATACTATTTTTCATAGTAGCCCTGCCCTGTTCCCTCCCCCGGCCCCTGCTGGGCTTTCCCTGATTGCTCAGAGATAAAGCATCAGTCTACAGTGGAGAAGATGCAGTTTCAGTTCCTGGATTGGGAAGATCTCCTGGAGAAAGAGACGGCAAATCACCCCAGTATTCTTACCTGGGAAATCCCATGGACAGAGGATCCTTGCAGGCTACAATCCATGGGGTTGCAAGAGTTGGACGTGACTAAACAACTAAATTACAACCACCACAACCCCTAACCCCCACGTCAGGAAATTTATCCTATTTTAAAGCACATTTTGAACTTTGTCATAATTTTTATGCATATATTCTTACCTTTCCCTGCACACATTTAAACTGTGTAATTTCATGCTATAACTCAGCCCTTAGGTAATTTCCTCCTACTTTGCTTAGTCATATTCAATGTCAAATATAACTAAGTTTAATTTAACAAAAAATAAAAGTATGTTAAAATTGAGATATCTAATTCTAAATATGTAACTAATGTCCTATTTTAGCAATTGTTAAGGACTAAATAGATTGGAAAAAAAATTAAGTGTGATTAGTTTTATTAACATTGGTGCTCTAGATAAGAGGTTCTGTAAATAAGTTCCCAATTATTCTACTTTAGTTCAGCAAATGTCTTTACATTGTAATATTTTCTAGGTTTGGTTAATCAGGTCTAAAGACTTTTGAATAATTAAAAACTTTCTCTAACACATTTTTCTTCAAGTTGTATTTCTGTTTGTTTAAAGGCTTGATCTCAGTTTGTGACTCGCCGGCAATGTTTTCCATTACTGTGCACTGTTTGAAAATGCTTGGATGGTGATAATCATCAGGCTCCTGGGGTGTGATCAGTGTGGCGAGCATCCCTGACTTGCCTTTTAAATTTTCTCCATTTCCCCACAATTAAACAGATTTTAGTCTTGTTTACAATAGCCTCTCACTTTTAATTTGTCAGCTGGGTAATGTCATTTATTTTCAGTATAATATTATAATATATGATTTTCAATTTCTTTAAACTTGTAGCCTATAATTATTTTTAACACACAATTGAACACTGAAATTAGTTGATGTAAAAATTTAGGGATAAATTCTATGTATTTTACTCATGCAACTTTTCTGGTGAACATATGTATGTGTGTGTGTGTGTGTGTGTGTGTGTTTATAGCCAAAAATAGTAATAAGTATGCCTTAAGATAAGATTTTATCTATATTATTTTTCTTCTAATCCTATTTTAAAATTCTTTTAAGCAATACCTATAAGATTCTGAGATGGTGAAATATAGGAAAGCCTGGCATGCTATAGTCCACTGGGTGGGAAAGAGTCAGATACAACTTAGCGAATGAACAATAAGATTCTGGGTTAGGGATGTATTAAACTTTTACTAAAGGAGGCTAGCATATGAAATTTATAAAGTAGACTCAATCATGCTGCACCCTCCACTACTTGTTTCTGTAACATCTTGAAGCTAATCTTTCTTAAATCATCTAATTAAATGCCACTGTTCCAAGATTTCTTCCAAAGCATTGACATCTTCCTTGATAGGATAACTGCATCCAAAATAAGCCAGTAGTCTTCCAAATTATAAAATTGAAAAGTATAATTTCAATGTTTTCCTTTGTTTCATGTTGAATTGCCTACATGCTAAAGTGTTGCAATTTTATTAGTTAACTTTACCACTAGAAATAATATTCTAAAGTTATATTCAAATTAACTTAAAAAAATAACCTTATTATTTAGCTGATTAAAATCTGAAAGAACTCATTTAAGTGCTTCTCTCTCTCACACACACACTATTATACACCCCCACACACAAACACACATTCTGTAATCCACCGCTTAGCAATGTTATATAGGTCATTGACCCAAATTGTTATGCTTAACCAGATAGATTATTTTAAATAAAACATTATTATTGTTTTTACCAGTCCATTTTTGTGAAGTCAAGGAACTATTCCAGCTCTACTGTGGCAAAAAAAAAAAAATTGTTGAATGTTGTATTGTTTGACATATCCTAATCATTTTATAAAATTTAAGGTAGTTTGCTGACTATTTAAGATGCCAAAATAGGTCAATGGGGTACGATCTTTCTCCCAAGTCTTTCTGCACCACCCAATATGGGTCATTTAATTGGCAATTAGCCCATGCTTGTATGCATAGCAGCTGTCAACAACTGCCCCAAGGAATCTTATAATTTCAGAGAATGTATTGTCCTGTTTGTGGATCCCAAAGGCCTGTTTGTCATAAGAATCCTTTTGAGCCATCTGTACCCAGTGATTCTGTAAGAGCCCTGGAACTTTATTATTTAGGTAAGGACAAACTGTTAGGTTGGCAAGACAGCCAAAAACCAAGATTCACAGCAGGTATATCTCAAAAAAATCTAAGCATTAACAATGAATTGAAGTGAAGTGAAGTCACTCAGTAGTGTCCGACTCTTTGCGACCCTGTGGACTATAGCCCACCAGGCTCCTCCGTCCATGGTCCATGGGATTTTCCAGGTGAGAATACTGGAGTGGGATGCCATTTCCTTCTCCAGGAAATCTCCCGATCCAGGGATAGAACCCGGGTCTCCCACATTGTAGGCAGAAGCTTTACTGTCTGAGCAACCAGGAAGTCTCTAACAATAGAAGTCTCTAACAGGGAAGCATTAACAATAGTGTTCCCAATTAACTGTCTCCCTGCCTTCCAGCACCAGTAATTCATATGAATTTACGCTTGATTCACACTTTTTACAACAATTTTCTTTATAGTACAGACATATTTAAATAATTAGACAAATCCTAGATTTATTTTTTAAGAGTGAAGGAAAAAATTTGGTTCACATTCCAATGCTTTGTAACAATAATAACAATGTTATGGGGTTACTTCCAAACAATAACAAAATTCAGCACACATAAGCTTTGATAAAGAAGTGAGAGACTTTAAAGTGGGAATTACGTATTTGCTAGTCAATTTCCAGGAGTCACTTCACTGATTCCTCAGGAAACCAATACAGATTAAGTGTCCCACTTTACAGATGAGGAAAATTCAGATTACTGTCATCAATCAGACCCTGTAGAGATGGAGGCCTCAGTGTGCCACCAATCCCCCCTGCCAGCCTGAAGAATGTCTACACATTGATGATATATTCTGAGCAGGACCCAAGCTTCCAAACAGGAAACTGAACACTGGAAACTGGGAAGGGCCAGAATCACTATGGAGCCATAGGGTCAGAGCCAAGATGTCACACCAGGTCTACCTTCCTTCAGAGGCAATCATTCTAACACTAGCTTCTGATCAACTAAGAGTCAAATTATTAATCCATTTAATAACTTGTTAGACTTCTAATAAATTTTAAAGTAGTTATTGATTATATGCTATAAACTGACAGTCCTGATTGATTATATATATATAGCATGCAAATTATATATGTAATATACAAATGATGTATATAGAATATTGGCTTGGTGAAAAAGGTCACTCGGGTTTAAGAAAAAATTATATATACACATTATTTTTTCTTCCCTGAAATGGAAAGGAATCTTCAGTGAAAGTGTTTTTGTGTATAAATGCACACATATACATATATATATATATATATGAGATTTTTGAGGGTTTTTTGTTTGTGTGTGTATATGTATATATGGGCTAATAAAAAAATGTCAGAAAAAGGAAACAATTTCCAAATATTTCTTCAATTAAAGCTGGAAGCAGGAGCCAGAGTGACCAAGAGATTATAGACAGTCTTCCTCCCCCCATATACCACTTTTAAGAGTTTGAATGAATATTAGGATAGCTGTAGACTTACTACAATAGTTGGAGTTAAACTATTATTTAATAAAATTCAATATTCTAAAAACTAAGATCATGGCATCTTATCCCATCACTTCATGAAAAATGAATGGGGAAAATTGGAAAGTGACAGATTTTATTTTGGGGGGCTCCAAAATCACCATGGACTGGGGCTATTGCCACGAATTTAAAGATGCTTGTTCCATGGAAGGAAAGCTATGACAAACCTAGACAGCATATTAAAAAGCAGAAACATCACTTTGCCAACAAAGGTCCATCTAGTCAAAGCTTTGGTTTTTCCATTAGTCATGTATGGATGTGAGAGTTGTTCCATAGAGAAGGCTGAACACCAAAGAATTTATGCTTTCAAACTGTGGCGCTGCAGAAGACTCTTGAGTGTCCCTCAGACAACAAGGAGATCAAACCAGTCAATCTTAAAGGAAATCAACCCTGAATATTCTTTGGAAAGACGGATGCTAAAGCTGAAGCTCCAGTACGTTGGACACCTGATGCGAAGAGCTGACTCATCAGAAAAGCCCCTGATGCTCGGAAAGATTGAGGGCAGGAGGAGAAGGAAATGATAGAGGATGAGATGGTTGGATGACATCACAGACTCAAGGGAAATGAGTTTGAGCAAACTCCAGGAGATAGTAAAGAACAGGAAAGCTTGGCATGCTACAGTGCATGGGTACAAAGAGTTGGACACAACTTAGCAACTGAACAATGAAAACAAGACCTTGAGGGATAAGGTGTCCAAACTAACATCTTAAATATAAGTATCTTAGAAATATGCCCCTTTTAAGAAAATATTTGATGTCATTTGTTGGTATAGATTGAATATTTGTGTCACACAAAATTTATATGTTGCAACCTAATTTTCAAATTGGTATTTGGAGGTGGGGCCTTTGTAAGGTGATTAACTCAGGAGAATGAAGCTTTCATATATGGGATGAAGGCTCTTATAAGAGGCTCCAGAAAGTTCCCTCACATCTTCTGCCTTTTGAGTACAAAGTGAAAAAAAGACTGTCTATAAACCAGAAGTAGGCCCTCATCATGCACCATATTTGCCAGCATCTTGACCTTGGTGGTCTCCAAGCCTCCAGAGCTATGAAAAATAAATTTATGTTGTTATAGGCTACCCACTGAAATGTTCTAGCAGCTCAAATGGTCTAAGACACTTGTCCATCATCTATTAATCTGCCATTTAATTTAGATCTATTAATGGACTATTATGACATTTTCTGTTGCAATAAGCAAAAAATCCCATTGGCTTTGCCTTGTTGCTGCTGTGCTTAGTCGTTGAGTTGTGTCATACTCTTTGGGACCCCATGAACTGTAGTCCTCCAGACACCTCTGTCCATATGGATTCTCCAGGCAGGAATACTGGAGTGGGTTGCCATGCCCTCCTCCAGGGAATTTTCCCAACCCTGGGATCAAACCCAGGTCTCTGACACTGCAGGAGGATTTTTTTACTATCTGAGCCACAAGGGAAGCTCAATGAATATAATTCTATCCCAAGGTAAAAAGTTCTGTGGGAGTATCTGAAAGGAATTCTACAGACAATATAAATTTTCATAATATTACACTTTAAGTCTATAAATAGTTTGAAAAATAACAAGATAAGATTCTATTTTTTAAGTGGCAGAATGAAACATTCAATCTGACTCTCTTAGCAAATTAATATCCACTCTATGCCAACTGAGCAGCATGTACGATAAGGCAGAGAAGTGACTCCCGACCCCAGTACAAAGATGGTCATGTCCTAATCCCCAGAACCTGGGAATGTATTAGGCTTCATGGCAAGAAAGAATTAAATTAGCTGATGAAATTGTGATGGCTAATCACCAAACATTCACATAGGGAGATTATCCTGGGTTATTCACGTGAACCCAGTGTAATCACAGGGCCCTTAAGGTGGAAAAGGAGGCAGAAGAATGTTCCAGTGATGCAGTGTGAGAAAGACTCAAGGTGCTAGTGCTAAATTTCAGAATGGAAAGTAAGCCACAAGTCAAAGAATGAGAGTGATTGTTAACACCTGGGAAAGAAAATAGATTATCCTGCAGAATCTTTAGAAAGGAACACAACCCTACCAACAACTTGATTTTTGCCCAGTGAGACTCATTTCAGATTTAAGTCTCCTAGGACTTAAGATCAATAAATTTGCATTGATTTAAGCCACTAAGTTTGTGGCAAATTTTTACAACAGCAATAGAAAGCCACCGAGTGATGTTTATCTATTACATGATATTTCTGTTGAGTATGTATTCTTTGGCTAAAGACAGAGCAATTTAGTGTGAAGCCGAAATCTTATAGAAATATCAATTTATACTTTTTGCTTTATATTTCTAGTATCTAAATTTCGGTGATGGACTTTTTGCTACATGGATAGGCATGAAGCAGGACCCATTTTTATATAAATTGCTGTCTGTATATATGTGTGTATATACAGAAATCTCAATGATACTGGACTATAGATTTTCATAATTCTCAATGGAGAAGAATCTGAGCAAACTTTGGGGGATAGTGAAGAACAAGGAGAACAAGCAGGCTGTAGTCCATGGGATCACAAAGCATAGGACATTAGCAACTGAACATAAACAACAGCAACATTTTGAAATTCCTATTCCATCAACTTCAACCAAATATACAATCATCTTTTAGGATGGATCATTTTGTTTTCTTTTGTTTTTTAACAGGGTACCTAATGACATTTTAAAACTACCACACAGACAAAACTTTACAGGAATTTGTCCATATTTAAATCTTGTCCAGCTCACCACCTTCCACCCCACCCTCAGCACTTTCTGAGTTCAACAAAGATGACCCTTTAGCATGGAACATTGAACTTGGAAATACATAATCAAACTTAGTATCTCTTCTTAGAAGTTCTATTCAATGCTATAACTTTGGTGACTAGTATAGAGCGCCAAAGAATTGATACTTTTGAACTGTGGTGTTGGAGAAGACTCTTGAGAGTCCCTTGGACTGCAAGGAGATCCAACCAGTCCATTCTGAAGGAGATCAGCCCTGGGTGTTCTTTGGAAGGAATGATGCCAAAGCTGAAACTCCAGTACTTTGGCCACCTCATGCGAAGAGTTGACTCATTGGGAAAGACTCTGATGCTGGGAGGGATTGGGGGCAGGAGGAGAAGGGGACGACAGAGGATAAGATGGCTGGATGGCATCACTGACTCGATGGATGTGAGTCTGAGTGAACTCCGGGAGTTGGTGATGGACAGGGAGGCCTGGCGTGCTGGAATTCATGGTGTCGCAAAGAGTCGGACACGACTGAGTGACTGAACTGCACTGAACTGAGCTGATAGTGCCTACCATATGATTTTGTCTCTAAAATTTTTATGGACTAAATAAATGGAGATACCCAGTACTGAAAGCACTGAAGTACTGTGTTGAGGCATGTTTTGTAAAGGCACCGCTAGAATGCTAATGCCTCTCCATCTATTCCTTGGTTGTCTACACTCCTTTCAGAAGCATTCAAGCCTATGCAAATTTTTTTATTTTCACATTTTCCTGATATAAACAATGCTAAGATAAGTTCTCAGTGTCTCAAAAGGGTCTGTGAAATAGCTCTTTCAGTTTTCACTCATCCTTTTCTGAGCATCCTCACCTAAATAAAACACATCCATGAATCCGTTCAATATCTGGGATGATATTGTGCTATACTCACAACCACTTCCTCTCTAATTTAATTTTATTTTTTTTATAAAAGAAAATTCTTTCAGTTCCTCATCTTAGTGGATTTCTTTTGGGCTTACTCCATTAGTTCTATAAAATAAAACCTTGCAGAGAAAAATCAAATTATAAACAGCTTGTGTGCATGCTAAGTGACTTCAGTCGTTTCCCTTTCCTACCCTATGGACTGGACTGTAGCCCGCCAGACTCCTTCATCCATGGAATTTCTCCAGGCAAGGATACTGGAGTGGGTTGCTGTCCCCTCCTCCAGGGTATCTCCCAGACTTAGGTATCAAACCTGGGTCTCTTGCTTTGGCAGGTAGGTTCTATACCCTAGCACCACCTGGTGCAAACTAATATCTCCATTTCTTTACTTTCAAACATACTCATTATTTCCATAAGTAACCTTTAAAAATATGTGTGTTGTAAAAAGCCTTTAGCACAGAAACTGATACAAAGTAGATACTTAATAAATCTTAACATCTCTGCCCCTTTCTATGAAAAACTATGAAATATTTTCCTACAGGAAAAAGCTGTTTAATGTGAAAATGTAATATTTTTACTATTTAAAGCCATATGCCTAATAAAACAGCTATTTAACATGATTTTTATAACAGATACGTAGTTAATATATAATGAAAAGTGTTGGAGAGAAGTGGAAGAATATCAGCACATAATATTCTGAGTTTTTTAGTCCAATTTGGGAGATTATCTTTAATGCTAGTTCTCTACTAAAGTTGGTGCAATTAAAAGCTAGATTTAGCTCTAAATTACAATCACATATTTGCATTTGATGCTAACAATTAAATTACTCAAAATTTCTCTGATCCATATTTAAACTATTTCTTCAAGAAAAAGATAATACAATTTGATTGAGGATTTGATCTTGTTTTGAACCACTTTTTATTGAAGTATAGCTAATGTACAATGTTGTATTTGTTTTAGGTATACAGGAGAGTGATTAATATATTATCTATTTATCTATCTATGTATCATCTTCTTCTTCAAATGTTTTGCCATTATAGATTATTACAAGATTTTGAATATATTTCCCTGTGCTATGCAGTAGATCCTTAATCTTTATCTATTTTATACTTATCTATTATACTTTATTTATTTTATACCTTATCTTTATCTATTTTATTTTTTGTATATGTTAATCCTCAAACCCTAATTTCTCTCCCCTTCTACCTCCCTAGCCTCTTCGGTAATTGTAAGTTTGTTTTCTATGTCCAAGAGTCTATTTCTGTTTGTCTATTTCAAAGTCTACTATCAGTTCATAGGTATCAGTTTTTAGATTCCCCATATAAATGATACCATATGTTCAGTAACAGCATTATTTCATTCTCTTTTGTGGCTGAGTAGTATTTTACTATATGTACCACATCTTCTTTATCCATTCATCTGTTGATGGACATTTAGTTTGCTTCTATGGCTTGGCTATTGTACATAGTGCTACTATGAACACTGAGGTGCATGTATCTTTCCAAATTAGAGTTTTCTCCAGATATATGACCAGAAGTGGTTATGAAGGATCATATGGTAATTCTATTTTTAGTTTTTTAAAGAACCTAAATACAGTTCTCCATAGTGGCTGCACCAATTTGCATTTCTACCAACAGTGTACCAGAGTTCCTTTTTCTCCACACTCTCTCTAGCATTTATTATTCATAGACATTTTAATAATGCCACTCTGACTGGTGTGAGGTGATGTCTCATTGTAGTTTTGATTTGCATTTCTCTATGGTTTTTCCAGTGGTTATGTATGGATGTGAGAGTTGGACTGTGAAAAAAGCCGAGCGCCGAAGAATTGATGCTTTTGAACTGTGGTGTTGGAGAAGACTCTTGAGAGTCCCTTGGACTGCAAGGAGATCCAACCAGTCCATTCTAAAGGAGATCAGTCTGGAGTGTTCTTTAGGAAGGACTGATGCTAAAGCTGAAACTTCAGTACTTTGGCCACCTCATGCAAAGAGTTGACTCATTGGAAAAGACCCTGATGCTGGGAGGGATTGGGGGCAGAAGGAGAAGGGATAACAGAGGATGAGATGGCTGGATGGCATCACCAACTCAATGGACATGAGTTTGGGTGAACTCTGGGAGCTGGTGATGGACAGGGAGGCCTGGCATGCTGCGATTCATGGGGTTGCAAATAGTCGAACATGACTGAGTGACTGGACTGAACTGAATAATGATCAGCGATAGTGAGCATCTTCATACAAGCTTTTGGCCATGAAATGCCTATTTGGATTATCTGTGCATTAAAAAAAATTTTTTTTAATATTAAGTTGTATGAGCTACTTGTATATTCTTGAAATAAATCCCTATAGGTATTTTATTTGCAGACATCTTTCTCCCAGTCCAAATGTTGTCTTTTCATTTTGTTTGTGGTCTACTTTGCTTGCTGTGCTTAGTCGTTTAACTGAGTCTGACTCTTGGTGACCCCGTGGACTGTAGTCCACCAGGCTCCTCTGTCCATGGGGATTATCCAGGCAAGAATACTGGAGTGGGTTGCCATGCCCTCCTCCAGGGGATCTTCCCAACCCAGGGATCGAACCCAGGTGTCCCTCATTGCAGGCAGATTCTTTACCATCTGTGCTACCAGGCAGTTGCCACATTTCTATAGTGTTATTTTTATTTCTAGGATACAGATCCAAAAGGTTTTTTTTTTTTTTTTTTTTTCCTGTGATCTATGTCAAAGTGTGTTCTATGTTTTCTGAAGTCAAAGAGCTTGATTACCTTAGCTCCATTCTTCATCAAGATTGTTTTGGCTATTTAGGGTCTTTTAGGTTTCTATATTGGAGAGGGCGATGGCACCGCACTCCAGTACTCTTGCCTGGAAAATCCCATGGGCTGAGGAGCCTGGGGCTGCAGTGCATGGGGTTACGAAGAGTCTGACAGGACTGAGTGACTTCACTTTCACTTTCCACTTTCATACATTGGAGAAGGAAATAGCAACCCACTCCAGTGTTCTTGCCTGGAGAATCCTAGGGATGAGGGAGCCTGGTGGGCTGCCATCTATGGAGTCACACAGAATCGGACATGACTGAAGTAACTTAGCAGCAGCAGCAACAGCAGGTTTCCATATAAATAAAAAATATATATATTGTTATAATTCTATGAAAAATGCCTTTAGCGATATGATAAGGGTCACATTGAATCTGTCAGAGAAGGCAGTGGCACCCGACTCCGGTACACTTGCCTGGAAAATCCCATGGCCGGAGGAGCCTAGTAGGCTGCAGTCGGTGGGGTCGCTGAGAGTCGGACACGATTGAGCGACTTCACTTTCACTTTTCACTTTCATGCATTGGAGAAGGAAATGGCAACCCACTCCAGTGTTCTTGCCTGGGGAATCCCGGGGACAGGGGAGCCTGGTGGGCTGCCATCTGTGGGGTCGCACAGAGTCGGACATGACTGAAACGACGCAGCAGCAGCAGCATATTGAATCTGTAGATTGCCCTGAGTAATATGGTCATTTTAACAATACTGATTCTTCCAAGATAAGAGCACAATACAGTTTCCATTTTTTTTTGTTGTCCTCAATTCCTTTCATTAGTGTGTTAAATTTTCAAGTACAATTTTTTAGATTGTTAGTTAGATTTATTTCTAGGTGTTTTATTCTTTTTGATGTCATTGTAAATAAGGCTGATTTCTAATTTCTCTTTCTTATGGTTGCTGTTAGTGTATGGAAATGCATCTGAAGCTTAATGAATTCATTGATGATTTCTAATTATTTTTGTTTTTGTTTTTTTTTTCATTTCGGTCACATCTTTAGGATTTTCTATGCATAGTATCATGTCATCTGCAAACAGTGAGAGTTATACTTCCTTTCTAATTTGAACACATTTAATTTCTTTTTAATTTAAATCAAAAGTATTATGATTTTGAAGAAGTAAACCCAAAATATAAAAATATATAAAGGAAACTTTAATTTCAAACTATTACTTCTGTAGTTTGTTATTTGACTTTAAGGAAACCCTTGCAATTAAAAAGATGTTGCCCTATATAGCACTTGATCTTTTTATACTTTAGTGTGATTAAGCATATTTTTTGTAAAAACAAAAAACTGATAACCTATACACTATAAACGTCAAAACTTAATGTGTGGAAAGTAAGATTGTATTTTTTCCAGTATTTTAATGACATTTAAATCTGTTTCAAAAGATTCCTAATATTAATCATGGCAGAAAAAGTAGTAACTTTTCTGTGAAGAAAGGGACACCACCTTCAATAAGTAACCGAATTTAGTATCATCACTAACAGGAAAATCAACACTATGTGCATCTGGATGTGATATGCTGAGAAATACCCCAAATTCATAACCTGAACCTTGTTTTTCAGTCAGAAAGTCCCAACTCTTTGTGGCCCCATGAACTGCAGCAGGCCAGGTTCTCTGCCTCTTATTATCTTTTGGAGTTTGCTTAAGCTCTTGTCCATTGGGTTAGTGATGCCATGCAACCACCTCATTCTTTGTTGCCCTCTTCTCCTCCTCTCCTTAATATTTCCACACATTGGGGTATTTTTCAGTGAGTTGGCTCTTTGTTTCAGGTGGCCAAGTACTAGAGCTTCAGCTTCAGCATCAGTCCTCCCAATGAACATCCAGGGTTGATTTCCTTTATGATGGACTGATTTAATCTCTTTGCTGTCCAAGGGACTCTCAAGGGTCTTCTCTAGCATTCTCTAGCACCACAGTTCAAAAGCATTACTTCTTCGGCACTCAGCCTTCTTTATGATCCAACTCACAGCCATACATGCCTACTTGAGAAACCGTAGCTTGTATTAGACGGACCTTTGTCACTGAAGTGATGTCTCTGCTTTTTAATATGCTGTTTAGATATAGCTTTGTCTAAAGCTATGACATAGTTTGTCATAGCTTTTCTTCCAAGGAGCAAACATCTTTTAATTTCATGGCTACAGTCACCATCTGCAGTAATTTTGGAGCCCAAGAAAATAAAATCTGTCACTGTTTCCACTTTTTCTGCATTTATTTGCCATGAAGTGACGGGACCAGATGCCATGATCTTAGTTTTTGAATGTTGAATTTTAAGCCAACTTTTGCACTTCTCCTTCCTTCACTCTCACCAAGAGGCACTTCAGTTGCTCTTCACTTTTTGCCATTAAATCTTGCACATCTGAGGTTGTTGATATTTTTCCTAGAAATCAGATTCTGGCTTGTGATCATCCAGCCTTACGTTTTGCACGATGTATTCTGCATATAAGTCAAATAATCAGGGTGACAACATACAACCTTTACATACTCCTTTATCATTTTTGAACCAGTCCTTTGTTCCATGTCTGGTTCTAACTGCTGTTTCTTGTCCTGAATACAGGCTTCTCAGGAGGTGGTCTGATTCCCATCTCTAAGAATTTTCCAAAGTTTATTGTGATCCATACAGTCAAAGGCTTTAGCATATTCAATGAAGCAGAAGTAGATTTTTTTTTTGAATTCCCTTGTTTTTCCTATTATCCAAAGAGTGTTAGCACTTTTATCTTTGGTTTCTCTGCCTTTTCTAAATCCAGCTTGTATTCTGGAATTTCTCGTTTCACATTCTGCTGAAGCCTAACTTGAAGGATTTTGAGCATAATCTTGCTAGCATGTAAAATGAGGGCATTAGTATGGTAATTTGTACATTCTTTCACATTACCTTTCTTTGGAATTGGAATGAAAACTGGTCGTTTCCAGTCCTGAGGCCGCTGCTGAGCTTTCCAAATTTGCTGACATATTGAGCGCAGCATCATCTTTTAGAATTTGAAATAGCTTAGCTGGAATTCCATCACCTCCACTCGCTTTGCTCTTTGTTAAGTTTCCTAAGGCCCACTTGACTTCACACTCTAGGATGTCTGGCTCTAGGTGAGTGCCCACATCATCATGGTTACCTGGGTCATTAAGACCTTTTTGTATTGTTCCTCTGTGTATTCTTACCATCTCTTCTTAATCTCTTCTGCTTCGGTTAAGTCCTTGTTGTCTCTGTCTTTTATTGTTCCCATCTTTGCATGAAATATTCCCTTTGTATCTCCAATTTTCTTGAAAAGATCTCTAGTCCTTCCCATTCTATTGTTTTCCAAGGCTTTCTTATCTCTCCTTGCTGTTCTCTGGAACTCTACATTCAGTTGGGAACACTTTCCCTTTCTCCTTTGAGGAAATATTATATACCTAAATTGAGTGTCATTCTATGAAAACCTTCCTGCATTCTTCAAAAATGTAAAGGTCAGGACTGTTGAAGCACAACTGAGCAACTTTTCCAGAGTAAAAGAACCCAGAGACATGTCAACTAAATGCACTCTGAGGTGTGGAAAATCTAATCTTACACTAGGAAAGAAAAATATCTCTCAATTGTATTATTTTTGACAAGCTAATGATATTAATTTTTTTTACTTTAATTTTTTTTAATTATGAAAGTTTGATGACACATCTACAGGAGACTTTGAAAATACCAAACAAGATGCTACCATTATATTTTAAATAGATAAATTAAAATTTTTAATTGGAATTTCAATATCAAACTTTCAAAAATTAATAAATTGAATATATAGAGAAATAGAAGGACATAGTAGACCTGAAAAGCACTGTGAACCAATTCAACGTAATTAAGATTTATACAATTTTCACACAACAGTAGGATACAAATTCTATTCAAGTTTCCAATAGATTGTAAACTAGGAGACATTGGAACATATCCAGGGGCATAAAGCAAAGTGCAAAAATTTCGTGGCCTAAAGGTATTGAAATCATAAAGAGTCTGTTCTCTTATCATTGTAGAATTATGCTAGAAATCAATATCAAAAGATATTTGAAAATAACCCATATATTTTCAAGTGCAGTGTGACATTTACCAAGAGAGATCTTCAACTTAGTCATCAAAAGCCTCAATCAAGTTAGATTGGGAGAGAGAAAAAAAAAAAAAAAAACACAGAGGGTGACTTTAGAGAAGAAAGCATTTAAATAAAAAATTAGTATCAAAATAAGTAGAGATACCTTAGCCAAATTCCCATATATTTGAAAATTAAGCATCCACTTCTAGATGATGGCTGTATGTGAGAAGCCTTAGTAAAGAAAATTAGAAAATATTTGTAACAAAATAAAAATGAAAAGCTAATTTACCAGAATTTGCTGCATGCAGTTGAAGCTGCTCAGTGCAATAAATACAATGTAGAGTCTTGAAAAAGGTGCAAAAACAAATAATAGACACTAGCATAAATTTTTGTGAAATTTAAACCAAATTTGTACTTTAGTTAATAACAGTGTATCACTTTTTGATTTCCTGTTTTTGTTTTTTCTTTCTAACAATACAGTATTTGTTAATATTCTCAGAATTGGATTAGAAGTTTCAAGTCTCATTTAAATTTTTTTTAATTACTAAGATAATAAATTTTCTAGAATTTTAGCAGTAATACTAGATGCCAAAATACATGGAATAATATGAGTTTTGAGTGAACATAAATTAGAAATCTAGCATTCTATGCCTATTAAGTCAAACAAGTGAAATCAAAATGTCATACTTTTTTAGCTAGGCAAAAGTTTGTGAGTTTTCTAAAATATATATTATACATACTATATATATATATGTATAATATATATACACATAGGTATGCAAAACTTTTCTCTTGTGCTTGATAAAGACTTGAGAAAGAATAACCACAAAAAAGAGAAAAATTGGAAAACACAAAAATAAGTGAAATAGAAACACTGAATATGAAATAGAAAAATAAACTAGGCAAAAATGAAAGATCATCATATAATCCAATTGTTTTTAGGCATGGCTTCTCATCAGAAACACATCTGGAGCTTTGGATAAGGAAAGCAATACCTGGCCATTTGTAATTTTCAAAAACTTCCAAGATATTTCAGTTACGCATATAGATTTTAAAAAGTGATTATAAATTTTCTATTAAAAGGTAGTTTTAGTGATATAGAATTTATTTTCTGTTGACCAATCAAGATACAGTGGTATTAATTGAACAATAGTTACATAATAACTATAGTAAAAGGTGTTTATCAGTTTTCACAATCAAAAGCCAGATAAAAATTTATTTATTTTATTTATTTTTATTTTTTAAACTTTATTTTATTTTTAAACTTTACAATATTGTATTAGTTTTGCCAAATATTGAAATGAATCCGCCACAGGTATACCTGTGTTCCCCATCCTGAGCCCTCCTCCCTCCTCCCTCCCCATACCCTCCCTCTAGGTCGTCCCAGTGCACCAGCCCCAAGCATCCAGTATCGTGCATCAAACCTGGACTGGCGACTCGTTTCATACATGATATTATACATGTTTCAATGTCATTCTCCCAAGTCTCCCTACCCTCTCCCTCTCCCACAGAGTCCATAAGACTGATCTGTACATCAGTGTCTCCTTTGCTGTCTCGTACACAGGGTTATTGTTACCATCTTTCTAAATTCCATATATATGCATTAGTATACTGTATTGGTGTTTTTCTTTCTGGCTTACTGCACTCTGTATAATAGGCTCCAGTTTCATCCATCTCATTAGAACTGATTCAAATGTATTCTTTTTAATGGCTGAGTGATACTCCATTGTGTATATGTACCATAGCTTTCTTATCCATTCATCTGCTGATGGGCATCTAGGTTGCTTCCATGTCCTGGCTATTATAAACAGTGCTGTGATGAACATTGGGGTACACGTGTCTCTTTCCCTTCTGGTTTCCTCAGTGTGTATGCCCAGCAGTGGGATTGCTGGATCATAAGACAGTTCTATTTCCAGTTTTTTAAGGAATCTCCACACTGTTCTCCATAGTGGCTGTACTAGTTTGCGTTCCCACCAACAGTGTAAGAGAGTTCCCTTTTCTCCACACCCTCTCCAGCAACCAAAAGCCAGATAAAAATTTAAAAACGATTACAGTTGCCACCATAATCGAAACATGATTAGCCTAGCAATACAAAACAATTGCATACAGCTTAAGCTAGGGCAAGCAGAGTGATGTGATGAGTGGAAATGCATACATGTGCATGCTTTCATCTGCCCAGCCAGTCTATGTCTTTTGGTTGGTGCATTTAATCTACTTACAGTTAAGGGTTTCTGAGATGATGCTAGTGGTAAAGAACCCATCTGCCAATACAGGAGAGGTAGTTGAGTTCAGTTCAGTCACTCAGTTGTGTCTGACTCTTTGCAAACCCATGGACTGCAATGTCCCAGGCCTCCCTGTCCATCACCAACTCCTGGAGTTTACTCAAACTCATGTCCAATGAGTTGGTGATGCTATCCAACCATCACATCCTTTGTCATCTCCTTCTTCTGCCACCTTCAATCTTTCCCAGCATCCGGGTCTTTTCAAATGAGTCAGTTCTACACATCAGGTGGTCAAAGTATTGGAGTTTCAGCTTCAGCATCAGTCCTTCCAATGAATATTCGGGACTGATTTTCTTTAGGATGGACTGGTTGAATCTCCTGGAAGTCCAAGGGACTTGAGTCTTCTCCAACACAATTCAAAACCATAGATTCTTTGCTGCTCAGCTTTCTTTAGAGTTCAACTCTCACATCCATACATGACTACTGGAAAAACCATAGCCTTGACTAGATGGACTTTTGTCGGCAAAGTAATGTCTCTGCTTTTTAATATGCAGTCTAGGTTGGTCATAACTTTTCTTCCAAGGAGCAAGCATCTTTTAATTTCATGGCTGCCATCAACATCTGCAATGATTTTGGAGCCCCCCAAAATAAATTCTGTCACTATTTCCACTGTTTCCCCATCTATTTGCCATGAAGTGATGGGACCAGATGCCATGATCTTAGTTTTATGAATGTTGAATTTTAAAACAACTTTTTCATTTCTCCTCTTTCATTTTCATCAAGAGACTCTTTAGCTCTTCTTTACTTTCTGCCATAAGTGTGTTGTGATCTGCATATCTGAGGTTGTTGATATTTCTCCTGGCAGTCAAGAGACCTGGATTTGATCCCTGGGTCAGGAAGATTCTCGAGTAGTCTTTTCCGTCTCTTGTGTTTCCTACCTAGAGAAGTTCCTTTTGTATATATTTTAAAGCTAATTTAGAGATGCTGAATTCTCTTAACTTTTGCTTGTTTGGGAAGTTTTTGATTTCTCTCCCAAATCTGAATGAGAGTCTTGCAGGGAAAAGTATTCTTAGTTGTAGTTCTTCTTTTTCATCATTTTAAATATATTATGCCATTCCCTCCTGGCTTGTGGAGTTTCTGTTGATAAATTTGCTGGTAACTTTATGGGATTCCCTTGTACGATATTTATTGTGTTATGTTTTGCCTTGTCACTTTTAACATTTCATCTTTGTCTTTAACTTTCATCATCTTGATTACCATGTGTCTCAGTGTGTTCTTCCTTTGGTTTGTCCTGCTGGAGACTCTGCACTTCTTGGACTTGGTTGACGATTTCCTTTCCCACGTTAGGGAAGTTTTCAGCCATTATTTCTTCAAATATTTTATCAGGTCCTTTATTTTTCTCTTCTCCTTATGGGACCCTTTAATGTGAATATCAGTGAGTTTAATGTTATCCCAGATGTCTCTTAGTCTGTTTTCATCCATTTCTCATTCTTTTTGTTTTCTAGATTTTGTTCTGCAGCAGTGATTTCTACCATTCTGTCCTCCAGGTAACATCTGTTTTTCTACATCAGTTATTCTGCTATTGATTCCTTTTAGCGTGTTGTTCATCTCTGTTTCTTTGTTCTTTAATTCTTCTAAGTCTTTATTAAGCATGTCTTACATCTTCTCAGTCTTTGGCTCCATTCTTTTTCTGAGATCCTGGATCATCTTCCCCATCATTATTCTGAAGTCGTTTTTCTGGAAGGTTGCCTATCTCCACTTCATTTAGTTAGTTGTTTTTCTGGAGTTTTATCTTGTCCCTTCATCTGGGGCAAAACCCTCTGCTTTTACATCCTGGTTAACTTTCTGTGATGTGGTTTTAGTTCTAGCCCTGTGGGACTGTGATTCTTTTTGCTTCTTCTGTCTTTCCTTTGGTGGATGAGGGCTAAAGTCTTGTGTAAGCTACTTGATGTGAGGGACTGGTGATAAGGAAAACTGGGTCTTGCTCTGGTGGGCAGAGCTGAGCTCAGTGAAGCTTTAATCCAATTATCCCTGATGGTTGTTTGGACTGTGGTAACCCGGACTGGGGTCTATGAGCTGTATAGTGGGGTTAATGGAGACTTCCAAGAAGATCTTATGCCAAGGGGTCCCTTCCAGGACTGCTGCTGCCAGTGCCCCTATCCCCACAGAGAGCCACTGCTGACCCACACCTCACAGGATATCCTCCAACACCTGCTGGTAGGCCTCGTTCAGTCTCCTTTGGGGTCACTGCTCCTTTCCCCTGGGTCTTGGCCTGCACACAAATTTTTTGTACTTTCAAAGAGTGGAGTTTCTGTTCGTCTGAGTCCTATGGAATCAGTCCTGTAATCATATTTCACTGACCTTCAAAGTCAGATTCTTTGGGGATTCCTAGTTCTTTTGCTGGTTCCACAGACTGGGAAGCCTGCGATGAGGCTCAGAATCTCACAACAATGAGAGAGCTCCTTTAATATTATTGTTTTCTAGATTGTGGGTTGTTCTCCAGGTAGGTAGAGAATTTGATTTTATCATATTTTCACCCCTCCTACCATCTCGTGGCTTCTTCTTTGTCTTTGGACATTGGGCGTCTCTTTTTGTTGGGTTCCAGTGTCCTCCCATCAATGGTCGTTCAACAGCTAGTTGCAGTTTTGGAGCTCTCACAGGAGAAGATGAGCACAGGTCTTTCTATTCTGTCATCTTGAATTTGGAGTAAAATTTAGGTATAGCATAGTATCAATATTATATCTCTTAATTTCGAAAATTTTAATAATCATGAAAAATTTATTCTTGGTCTTAGAAAATAAACATGAGAGAATTTAGGGATATAGGTCACCATATTGCCAACTTAATCAAACAGTATTAAATGAAATGCATGTCAAAAACATACAGAAAAATAGTAATAAAACAACTGCAATAGAATGTAAACAATTTGGTGAATTTGGGTATAATTATTATAAACAAAAGTGCCTGGAAAATGTACGTTATTTACCCTTATATATAAGTATATATATATATATATATTTCAAATCTAGAGAGTATTTTAAATATTTGACACACTGACCTCATTTGTTAGAAAATATAGTCTGGATAATATGCTCCAGGACTAACTAAGAATATGCATTATTATTTTACATGTAGATGATATCACAGCATATGGTCATTTTGGTAAAATCATTATTGTTTGTGATCTTTTGGTTCTTTTCTTCATTTCAATGATTAAGCAAATAGGTCTCTTAGAACAGTTATGAGTCAAGCTGAATTCAAACCAGATGTTTTGAGTGTGTAATTTCACTCCAAAATTTTTGAGATGTACTGTAGAGAATGTCTAAGATATAATGATCAGGTAAAATTTCCCATATAAAATTGGACATTCCCAGATCAGCCTCCAAGTTAAATGTTTATTTTTCAAACTGTTCCATAGTGGAAGTTTGGTTAAAAGATTTGGCACAGTGCTCCTCAGTTTAATTTTAAGCCTGACAGAAATGCTGGCCCTCAGTGTGTGTATGTGTGTAATTTAGTTGCTTTGCTACTGGAAGTCTATGGAAGATTAATGAATGGTGAGGCTCGGTGGCAGTTGTGAGGGGATGCAGGATAGAGAAAACCAGTCACCATCTGTTCAAAATGTCTTTTGTAGTGCTTTTAAGGAAAACAGTTATCAGCAGGAGACAAAGGCAAACAATGGCTTTAAATATTAATGTTTCTGTTGTTGAAAATAAATATTGCAATTGTACTTCTATTATCTCAACTAATAAATATGTTTATATCATGTTGTGACCAACTGTATATCAAATCAATTCTCCAGAAACAAGAAAATTACTAAGAATGTTGTATCTTTAGCAATATTTACTCTCAATTAGGATCTTTGGAGATTTATATATATATATATATATGTATATATATATAAAGCTCAAAGACAAACTCTGTAAATCACCTTTCACCTTAAAGTTAACCTTTTCCTTTAGAATCAGATTTATTATTCCAGTCTTGCTTCAAATCCATTCAAAACTGGCCATTTTTAACTGAAATGCTATCAGTTATTTACGCTCACTCAGAAAACTTATGACTTTCCAAACTTGAATTGAAGACAAAGCACCTAGGTGGTCTTTTTAAAATGCAGATATTGATTCAGTAAGTCAGGACTTGAACCTAACTCCCAGATGATGACAGTGGTGTTGGTCACTCTGATTACAAGGATAGAAATATATCTTTATGATTTTTTTGTCATTAAGAATGGCGGAAGAGTCATTTATAAAATGTTAAAAATACACCACCTTAATATTGGTGTCTATTTGGCTAAGGTTTTGCAAATGTTCCCACTTATCCAGCCACCAAATAATAAAACAAAAACAGTATAGAAGTAGTAGTAAAATAAAAATAAGCCTTTTAATAGAGTATTGGATGTCATTAGAACTAGTATTGAAACAGCATTGGGTCTTTCATCAACAGATTTGGTTACATCAGAAAATCATAAAAGATGTACAAAACAACTTAAGCATTTTCTTTTAATTAAAAAGACATAAATGTTAATCCTTTTGCCCCTCTTTGACCTAAGACCAAACTATTTTATTTTTGTATAATTTTGCCAATTTGATTTCCTTGTCATCTTTCAGGTATAAAAGGTACCCATGATTCATTACCTTGGATTTTCAGTTTCCATTTCTTTCACATGGATCAATAACTTAAGTAAAGCTACATGGCAGTATAATTAGAAGATTTATAGTAACTTCCAGTTTTTCACAATTAGCTTATTTACACCTAGCTCAAGTAGTTCAGAGGGTAAAGAATCTGCCTGCAATGCAGGAGACCTGGGTTTGATGCCTGGTTAGGGAAGATCCCCTGGTGAAGGAAATTATTGTTATTAATCCAATTTAATTGGGTTAATTAAGCTAATTAATCCAACAGTCAGTATAATTTCCATAAAAATAATAAAAATGCTTATTCTCTTACATATTGTTTTTATTTACATAATGTTTAATTATGTTATAGCTTCAAGGACAAATACAACCAAAATATTGAACTTATTACCAACATTGGTAGTAAGGTCATGTGTGTAAACTAGGGAGGAGTGAACTAGACAAAAGGGTCCATTGAGCTATTAGTATCCATGAGTTTGATTCACAACGAATATTGAGAATGATAATAGATCTGGGAAATAGAGCATGATTAAGAAAGCTTTTAATCTTAAAGAAAATTCAATGCACCTGTAACATTTAAAAATTAAGGAATTTGACATAACCTGCAGTAAATATTTCTCATAATCTCTTCCGATACTTTCCAGGTCTTTCGTATCAATTTGGCTGATCTTTCCTCCCCACATTGAGTCATATTTTCTTCTCTATCATTCTCTCACAATTTCTAGATTTTTTTTTATGTATCTATAACACTAGATATATCCTTCCTTTTTCTTCCTCAATTTCACCTCTAATTTTTCTACTTTTTTTCCCATTTGTTTTTCTATTTTTTGGCCATGCCCTGTGGCATGCAGGATTTTAGTTGCCTGACCAAGGATTGAACCCACGTCCCCTGCAGTGGAAACATGGTGTCCAAAGCCCTGAAACTGAATGCCAGGAAGTTACCAATTTTCCTACTTCTGAATCACAAAATATCTGAGCAGAAAATGGCAAAAATGAATTGGTGCAGTCTAAAATTACTTTCTTGGTAATTAGTTGACTTTATGTTTTGCAAATATTTGTTAAAATTGGTATTTTCCTGATTAGTCAATTGTGAACCAAGATAGTAGCACAATAATCTTTTGAGACACTTGAGTTGCAACAGAACTTTGTTATTTACTACTAGAGAATAGGATATATGATAAGGATGATTTAAATGATACCTGGGACCAAAATTCCTTCAAAGGACATTTTTTTCTTAGTAGCAGCAATATAATAACTTAAGTGCCACCAGTTGATGAATCATGAAATATGAGAAAAATATAACTAAGTTTTCCACTCTTTCTTCTTTACAAAACTTGTGATTCACAATTCTTAACGATTTCCATCAGGAAAAGTAAACAGAGCAAATTTTTTAAAAACTTAAAATATACTATAATCAAAATTTCAATGAAATCATTCTAGCCGAAACTTGTCAACAAGTTGATCATTTAGAAAGAAAATACATTGTTTAATTTAGCTTAATTACTAGTTACACAAAAGGCTTGGTTATAGTTTCTGTACTTAGTATTTGCTTTACAATTTTGGATTTATTTGAAAAAATATAGGGTTGGAATTCTAAAAATATTCATATCAATTCAGTTGTTTATTAACCATCTGACATCAAGTAAATCACTTCATCTCTTTGAAATTTATGTTTTACTCTATTTTTCAGTGATTCTAATATGACTTTGAATTTATTATTTTTAGAGCAAAACTTCACAAAATATTAAAATATACAAAGTATATATCAACACATTAAAAATTAATGAGTGGCTTATGTATTATTATATTTAAGCATAAATTAATATATAAATTAGGATGTGGAAAGCAAATTGTTCTAATCTTATCTTTTTCTGGTGAATAACAAGTTACTTTTACAATATTAAATGTTTTATTCAATATCTCTTGGTTAATGACTTGAATAAATTATGAAAAAGCCTCTTCCAGTCCAGAAATTTAGACACTTGTAGTATTTGTCAGCATATACATTTTTATAAATTTTGCTATTTAGACAAATACATGCACACAGATGTCATATGGAAACACTCACAGACAGAGCCACCAACTTACCAACTTATAAGCCTATAAACAGTAATATTGTACCTTATTCATTGTTGGTTTGATATCTTGAAAGAAATGATGCATTATTTACAGGGCACCTATGTTAACAAAACTGATTCAATGTGATATTCATACTAATTATTTTATTATTCTGGGGTTTTTGGCCTGATTTCTATTTCAGGAGGCAAAAATACAGTGAAAATTGGGATTAGTGAAAATGTTCTTGCCTATAAATAAGTTTTGAATGTAAATATATAAAGTGAATTATATAAAAAATCTCTATCTACCCTAAGAGAGTTATTGTTCTCAAATATAGATACAACAGTAAGTTAAAGAAACTAACCAAAACGTCTTCCAAGATTTAATTTAATTTCTTTAGGAATTTTGTATATCAAGTTTGTTATGTAAACAGCACTAATTGAGATACAGAACTTCAACTGAAATCTAAGCATGAGAGATAAGAAAGAGCAGTGATAGTCTTTCTTACCTTACAAAGTTTATTTCATGACAATTGGCCAAAATGAATAAAAAATTTCTAAAAATATAAGCCAGCAGTTAGTGTCAACAAACAGCTTAGCTAGCTCATGCTGTTTAAGCTCATACTACAGAAGTATTGGCATAAGCAAAATTGATCTCTGGCACTCTCCCATCCCTTACAAAGATCAAGT
This sequence comes from Bos indicus x Bos taurus, assembly GCF_003369695.1. Lineage (NCBI taxonomy): Eukaryota > Metazoa > Chordata > Mammalia > Artiodactyla > Bovidae > Bos > Bos indicus x Bos taurus. The sequence goes on along the minus strand of NC_040087.1, from coordinate 45,376,950 downwards.
CATCTTGGTGTACCCCGAAGAAGGCTATGAAGACCAAAGTCACTCTGCAAGTGGTACTTGCTTAACAGTTTAAAACTGCTTATATTCTTGCTAGGGCTTCCCAAGTGTCGCTAGTTGTAAAGAACCCGCTTGCCAATGCAGGAGACAGAAGAGGGCAGGTTACATCCCTGGGTTGGGAAGATTCTCTGGAGAAGGACATAGCAACCCATTCCAGTATTCTTGCCTGGAGAATCCCATGGACAGAGGAACCTGGCGGGTTGCAGTCCATGGGGTCGCACAGAGTCAGACACGACTGAAATGACTTAGCACGCACACAGGGATATTCTTGCTAATTTGCTCCATAATGTTGTTTAGAGCAAAAAGATACATTTAATGAGCAGAACTCCCCATCCCCAACTTCCAGGCACACATACACACACCCTTACCTTCAAAGATCTTCAGTCCTAATGGCTAGACCTAGTGAAAGTGTGTGTGTGTGTGTGTGTGTGTGTGTGTGTGTATGCCTTCCGGGCTCAGTAACGCCCAACTCTTTTGAGACCCCACAAACCGTAGCCCATCAGGCTCCTCTGTCCATGGGATTCTCCAGCTAAGAATACTGGAGTGGGTTGCCATTTCCTCCTCCAGGAGATTTTCCTAACCCAGGGATTGCACTCGTGTCTCCTGCATCTCCTACCTCGCAGGCATAGTATTCACTGCTGAGATATCTGAGAAGCCCAGAATTGGTGAGTGTGTTTCCTTATGTGACAAAATGTGACTGAGGTTAGGGACCGGTGATAAAATTAAGCTGAATTACCCAGGTCAACACAAATTAATCACATGAACCCTTAAAAGTAGACAACCTTTACTAGCTGTGGTGGGAGAGAGAGATGGCAGCAGAAAGATTTGACTTCAACCACATGGGGTTTCTCTTGTGGCTCAGACGGTAAAGAATCTGCCTGCAATATGGGAGACTGAGTTTGATCCCTGGGTTGGGAGGTTCCTCTGGAGAAGGGAATGGCAATCCACTCCAGTGTTCTTGCCTGGAGAATCCCATGGACATAGGAGCTTGGCGGGCTACAGTCATGGAATCGCAAAGAGTTGGACATCACTGAGAGACTAACACTTTCACTTTCACACACAGATGCTGATTCTGAGATGGAGGGAGCTGTGTGTAAAAAAACCAGATTCTTTCAACAACTGAATGAGCAAGGGACTGGATCCTCCTCTAGAATCTTCAGAAAAGGCAAAAGTATTGCTAATCCCTCAACTTTGACTTGGGTGAATCTATGTTGGAATTCTGATAATACATTTAAAGTGTTCTAAGCCACCACGTTTGTGATCATTTGTGTGACAGCAAATTAAACATAATAAAATTCAAAACCACATGCTCCATTTAACTGCCATATCTCTTTAGTTGAATTTATTTTGTAAGATACTCAGTCTTCTACTGACTTTCATGACCTTAGACATTTCTGAAGATTGCAGGCAGGTTAGAATGCCCTTTCATGTGGGTTTGTCTTAAATGTATACCTGATTAGATTTAGGTTCGTGAATCTGGCAGAATACCATAGAAGCGGTATTGAACATTAGAAAATATGCCTTATAAGAACTTCAAATTAGTTTTGAATAAAGTAAAATATTAATTTCTCATTAAGTAGAACTGAATTTACTTTCATTGGCCCAGGAGAGTAAATAATCTGTTATTCAAGAGGGGGAACTGAGGAGAGTTCAGTGTTCGCTATCTAACTAGATATTGTAAATTTCAGAAATGCAACTAAATAAGAAATTGGACATACTAATGGATAAAAAAGGTAAATCACTATGTCATACAATTTACAAAAAGCAACACTAGAATAATCTTACACATATTTATAGACATCATTTGGCCTATGGAGTCTTTTTAAAAGAAACTAGCAATAACTTTTTTTTAAAAAGCTTGCAATTTGATTTGAAAAACTGATCCAAACAACAGGTGCAAGAGGCAAAAATCCATGAGTGCATAACATTACAGGATGGCATGTAGTTTTTTAGGGACAGTGAGGTAAATAATTAGAATAGCCTATCCCACGCTACCTCTTCATCTTCCTACTAAAACTAGAATGCTAAATATTTTGTTGTTGCTGAGTTACTGAGCCCTGTCCTACTCTTTTGTGACCCTGTGGACTGTTGCCTGGCAGGCTCCTCTCTCCATGGGATTTCCCAGGGGATTTCTCTGACCCAGGGATCGAATCTATATCTCCTGCATTGACAGGCAGGGTCTTTACTGCTGAACCACCAGGGAAGCCTGTTACTTATCTTACAGATGACCTAAGCTATACACTGGGGTGGAAGTTGTTTGTATGTTAATAACCAGGAAATTACCAACCTTCCTGAAAGGCTAGTACTGAAACTTTCAGTGTTAACTTTATCTTGGCTTGAATCATTATTGCATAGGATATATTATTGAAAGCATAATAGTGCTTTTAAGATGTTAGGCACTGAACTTTAAAAGAAATAGTTTTGAATTCCTTTCAGCTGAAAATGTTAACAGTGGAGAAAATGAGAGTATGAGGTTTCTGGTGCTCTTTTTACCTGCAATTTTTAGTTTCCTCTGAAAAAATATTTCAAATTATTAAAAATGAAAAACCTGTTAATATTGCTTTCTGGCTTAATACCCTACTATGACTCTTCATTGAACAGAATAAGACCCAAATCCTCAAAATATGGTCATCTGGATTTCATGTACTCTTGTATTTCCATGTAGCCATTTCTCACACACACTCTCAAAGCCAAACTGCTTACTTCTTTCTCTGTGCATTTTATATAATGTTCTTTCCACTGTAAATGACCCATTTCTTTATCTGGTGAGCGAGGCCCCACAGGGGGAAAAAAAAACCTCCATTCAAATGCCAGCACCTTTGCGAACCCGGTGGCTCAGGCAGAGTTAGATGATCTCTTCTTTGTGACTCCTGCTTCTCTAAAGACATTGCTGTGGTTATGATTATGTGTTCATCCCTTTCATTCATCTGTCAGTTCCTTAGAAGGCGAGATCATGTCTTGTAACTCCATGATTCTCTAGCATCAGATATAGCAGGTGTTTTATAAATCATTGATGAAGAATGAATAAGTGAACAAGGAAAATAAATATTGCTGCTGCATTTAATGTAGATAACCAACAAGAATCTACTGCATAGCACAAGGAACTCTGCTCGATATTCTATAATAACTTACATGGGAAAAGAGTCTGAAAAAGAATAGACACATGTATATGTATCACTAACTGAATCACTTTGTGGTATACCTGAATCTAACATAACATCGTTATTCAACTATATTCCAATATAAAATAAAAATTAAAAAAGAAACATTACTCAGAGTTCAAACAGAATAAAAATTCATTTACTTGTGTTTTTTAGGGACAGCTAATCTAAATGTTGTTACATAACCACCTTCCCCATGCCAGCTATGAAGAGTAGAATTTAAAAATGCCATTAAGTTCAGTATGGGATCCCTGATGGCTCAGTCAGTACAGAATCTGCCTGCAATGCAGGAAACCCAGGTTCTATCCCTGGGTCAGGAAGTTCCCTTAGAGAAGAAAATGGGTACCCACTCCAATATTCTTGCTGGAAAATCTCATGGACAGAGGAGTCTGGTGGGCTACAGTCCATGGGGTCGTAAGGAGTCGGACTCTACTGAGCAGCTAAACTACCAAACATAAGGGCTTTACCCTCTATTCTAAACTTTGTCACACCTCTATATCCACAGTTAGGTCCACCTTTTAACAACTGAAGGATGCTTGAGTGATTTTCTTTTCTTATGTATTCTTAAGATCTACCATTTGTAATTTATTCTTTTCTTTCTTGCACATGTATAATGTTATCTATAATGTTTTTCATCAACTTTTGTATCTAGCACTTAAATGATGTTAAAATTAAAGTAAATAAGTAATATAATTTTGCACAAACCCTAAAGACTTTGAATTCATGTATGCACAATTTGTTAACTTCTGCAGAGTTTGACAGAAATATTTTATTTTCATGTTAACACAGTAGACAGGTACTTGAACAAAAATGACCTTTTCATATCCTGAGGTCTTCAAATCCTCTACTGTGATTCAGTTTTGCATACTATACCTGCTGAGTTTCTAAGGCAAACTATCACAGTGTGTGGTCTCTGCTACTGTAAACATGAATTCTTTCTCATTGTGATTTCATATCTTCAGCACTGATTATAATGATTCTTTGTCATCTCAAACCTGTCAACTTTGTTCTCCAAGGACTGCAATCTTAGCTTAAAAAAAAAAATACAGATAGCGATTCACACAGAGTTAAAGATGGACTAATGCTCTCAAATAAAACAGACAAAAGGGAAACATATCTCTTTTTTCTCTCAATGACAAAAAAATGTATAATTTTTTTCCTATCATGTAATAAATAAATTCAGTATTTTTAATAAAGTAACTGGCATCACTTTTTTTTTCCATTTTACTGCAGCAATATTCTAGATATAAGCCACTGATAGTTATTCCTCTGTTTAATCCTCCTTAACACATTTCCCTTTTCATAAAAAGTGATAAACTACACAAACACTCAACTGCCTGATTACCCAAATACCTCTGCTAATTTGCCAAGGTTAGCAGAAATGGGGCGTACAGTATATTGTTGGCTATGCATGGCTGAAGGGTGCAGAAACAGCACAAGGCTATATATTTCACACTCCATAAACAAAATGGTGAAACACACACTAGAAAGGTGCAATACTTATCTAATCTAAATTCAGGCAACATCAGTAGCTTTGATCTCTATTAGGTTAAATCACTGTCTCTTCAAGGAATGACCAAATCATTAACCCAACAAACCAGTTGATGAAAACACTCATATATATGAATACTGAGTAAGCAACATTTCTGATGCAGTGAAAAATAACCCCACATAATTGTGCAGAACACGGACAGAAGTCTCTTTAAAGCTTTATCCCTTCTTTCAACTATTTGTCCGTGCATACAAAAAATGTATTTAATATCTATGAACAAGTGCTAAGCAATGAACAGTGAGGCCTTGGAAAAACCAAAATAAGGAACAATTTCTGATCTTGCCAGCTACATAAATTAATAAAATAGAACATAGATAGTGATCTGTGGTGGCTTCAGCCTGCAGCGGCTTGAAGCAGAATCTTGGTGCCCAGCCAGAGATGTAAAGTCAAGCCATTGCAGCGAGAGTGCTGAATCGTAGCCTCTAGACCACCAGGAAGCAGTGGCCAGTGACATGACCTTGGCATGTCAGTTATGTAGAAATGGATTTTCGCATAGAGAGGGAAAGTAGTGAAACAGGTAAAGTGTTTATTAGAAAGGAAAAGGGTACGTGTGTCTAGACACATGGACGGGCTCAGAGAGAGGGTCGTGCCCTTGTTTGAATCACTTTTGTGGGGGCATTTCTTCCAGGTTTCCCTTGGCCAGTCACTATGATTTGCCTGGTTCTGAGTTTGTGTTTGATAACTCTCAGGACCCTCCCACGTGTGCATCCACATGTCTTACTGAAGATGAATTCTAGTGAAGAGGCCTAAGGGTAGGTTGATACCACCTACTATGAGATGAGGCCCCTCCCTTGTGACCGTCAAGGAACCTTTCTGCACATGTGTAGTTGGGAATATCTCCTCGACTTTCAGAATAAGTAATATGTGGTCTTTTATCTCTCATCTGGGCAGGGCCCAGCATCCACTCTTGCTCCTATTGTTATGGAGTTTTTTGTCCATAAGGAACAAACTAGCTGTTCACCTGGGGCCCATCTATCTACTGCCTCTACAGGACTTGTTTCTAAATCATAAAAAATAGGCCCAAGTTGTAGTGGTTTATAGCAACTAAGGTTGTCATCATAATTTGGCTGTGGTTCCCCTACGTGTCATTTCCAATATGGAACTCAGGGTAAAGGAATGCCTCTTTGTGGAATATTTTTAATTTTAAATTTCCTTCCTGGAAGGGGCATATGCCAATTCCACTTATTTTTCACTGGACAGACTAAATCACATGGCCAAGACTGACAGCAAGCCAATGGAAAAATAGAATGTCCCTTTGGTAAGGTTCAAGAAAAAAAAATGAGAAGAACTATGTACCTTTTATAGTACTGTAAAAGAAGGATAGACCACATGTTTTTGGAAGATAGGGTGCAAATCAGTGCCAGTTATGGAGGAATCTATTCTAGGGAGGGCTTCATAGAGGAGGTGACAATTGAAGCAAATCTGGAACAGTAATGTACTCAGTCAAATATACCCTGATCTTATATCATTAAATAGGGGAAAAGTAATTCTCTACAGAGATTAGAGGAAGTCTTAGAGGCATAAATTGAAAATGGCGTGCTTGGGTAATAGCAAGTGGTTCAGGACTGGAAGTAAATTATTTCCCAGAAGGAAAAAGATAGTAACAGGAGGCGAGATAATAAACATTCTTGAAGACTAGGCTATGGGGATTGAAAGAGATTACAGTTGGCCTTGAGGAGTCAAAGGACAGAGTTAAACAAAAAATGGACATGGACTTTTCCAGACTCCTCTGGTCTCATAGGGACATGTGATGCAGTTAAAAAGTAGCCTCAGGGAGAAGGTGCAAGTCTGAAATAGAAGAGACAGAGTAGGAGTGAGAAAGGGTGAACTATTCCTTCTTGGGAAGTTTTAATGGTTCAAACACTTTAGTGAACATCTGGGACCTTAGCTAAGCAGTCATTGAAAATGAAGTTAAAAAAAAAAAGACATTAAATACAGGAAACAAAACATATTTATTGAGTGAGTCCAAATAATTTTGAATGTTATGATACTGAAATACTACCATTTTTAAATTATAAATTATTTTTTATTTGTGAAAAATCTAGATTACATGAAATTTACCATTACGACTATTTTTCAGCATACATTTCAGTGGTGTTAAGTACATTCACACTGTTGTGCAACCGTTGCCACCACTCATCCATGAAACTTTCTGTCTTGTGAACTGAAGCTCTGTACCCATTTTACAATTCTCTAGGAGCTCCTGTCCTCAGTCCCTGGCAACCCTCATCCTACTTTCGATATCTATGAATTTGGCTACTCTAAGTATGTCATATGAATGATATAATGGTTTTGAAACAAAAATTATTTATTTATGGTTCTGTGAAGTAGATATGTATATTGGAGAAGGAAGTAGCAACCCATTCCAGTATTCTTGCCCAGGAAAATCCAATGGACAAAGGATGTTGGAGAGTGACAGTCCATGGGGTTGCAAAGAATCAGATGCAACTGAGCAACTGAGCACACACACACATATATTTATGGATTGTATCACCATCACAAGATGGTCAACACCGAAATCAGATTAATTATATTCTTTGCAGCCAAAGATAGAGAAGCTCTATACAGTGAACAAAAACAAGACCAGAAGCTGACTATGGCTCAGATCATGAACTCCTTATTACCAAATTCAGACTTAAATTGAAGAAAGTAGGGAAAACCACTAGATCATTCAGGTATGACCTAAATCAAATCCCTTATGATTATACAGTGGAAGTGAGAAATAGATTTAAGGGCCTACATCTGATAGATAGAGTGCCTGATGAGCTATAGAATGAGGTTCGTGATATTGTACAAGAGACAGGGATCAAGACCATCCCCATGGAAAAGAAATGCAAAAAAAGCAAAATGGCTGTCTGGGGAGGCCTTACAAATAGCTGTGAAAAGAAGAGAAGCCAAAAGCAAAGGAGAAAAGGAAAGATATAAGCATCTGAATGCAGAGTTCCAAAGAAGAGCAAGAAGACATAAGAAAGCCTTCCTCAGCAATCAATGTAAAGAAATAGATGAAAACAACAGAATGGGAAAGACTAGAGATCTCTTCAAGAAAATTAGAGATAGCAAGGGAACATTTCATGCAAAGATGGGCTCGATAAAGGACAGAAATGGTATGGACCTAACAGAAGCAGAAGATATTAAGAAGAGATGGCAAGAATGCACAGAAGAACTGTACAAAAAAGATCTTCACGACCCAGATAATCACAATGGTGTGATCACTCACCTAGAGCCAGACATCCTGGAATGTGAAGTCAAGTGGGCCTTAGAAAGCATCACTACGAACAAAGCTAGTGGAGGTGATGGAATTCCAGTTGAGCTATTTCAAATCCTGAAAGATGATGCTGTGAAAGTGTTGCACTCAATATGCCAGCAAATTTGGCAAACTCAGCAGTTCAGGCCACAGGACTGGAAAAGGTCAGTTTTCATTCCAATCCCAAAGAAAGGCAGTGCCAAAGAATGCTCAAACTACTGCACAATTGCATGCATCTCACATGCTAGTAAAGCAATGCTCAAAATTCTCCAAGCCAGGCTTCAGCAATACATGAACCGTGAACTTCCTGATGTTCAAGCTGGTTTTAGAAAAGGCAGAGGAAGTGGAGATCAAATTGCCAACATCTGCTGGATCATCGAAAAAGCAAGAGAGTTCCAGAAAAACATCTATTTCTGCTTTATTGACTATGCCAAAGCCTTTGACTGTGTGGATCACAATAAACTGTGGAAAATTCTGAAGGAGATGGGAATACCAGACCACTTGACCCGCCTCTTGAGAAATCTGTATGCAGATCAGGAAGCAACAGTTAGAAATGGACAAGGACAACAGACTGGTTCCAAATAGGAAAAGGAGTATGTCAAGGCTGTATATTATCACCCTGCTAATTTAACTTATGTGCAGAGTACATCATGAGAGACACTGGACTGGAAGAAACACAAGCTGGAATCAAGATTGCCGGGAGAAATATCAATAACCTCAGATATGCAGATGACACCATCCATATGGCAGAAAGTGAAGAGGAAAAAAAAGCCTCTTGATGAAAGTGAAAGTGGAGAGTGAAAAAGTTGGCTTAAAGCTCAACATTCAGAAAATGAAGATCATGGCATCCGGTCCCATCACTTCATGGGAAATAGAAGGGGAAACAGTGTCAGACTTAATTTTTCTGGGCTCCAAAATCACTGCAGATGGTGATTGCAGCCATGAAATTAAAAGACGCTTACTCCTGGGAAGGAAAGTTATGTCCAACCTAGATAGCATATTGAAAAGCAGAGACATTACTTTGCCAACAAAGGTCCGTCTAGTCAAGGCTATGGTTTTTCCTGTGGTCATGTATGGATGTGAGAGTTGGACTGTGAAGAAGGCTGAGCACCGAAGAATTGATGCTTTTGAACTGTGGTGTTGGAGAAGACTCTTGAGAGTCCCTTGGACTGCAAGGAGATCCAACCAGTCCATTCTGAAGGAGATCAGTCCTGGGATTTCTCTGGAGGGAATGATGCTAAAGCTGAAACTCCAGTACTTTGGCCACCTCATGCGAAGAGTTGACTCATTGGCAAAGACTCTGATGCTGGGAGGGATTGAGGGCAGGAGGAGAAGGGGACGACAGAGGATGAGATGGCTGGATGGCACCGCTGACTCAATGGACGTGAGTCTGAGTGAACTCCAGGAGTTGGTGATGGACAGGAAGGCCTGGCGTGCTGCAATTCATGGGATTGGAAAGAGTCGGACACGACTGAGCAACTGAACTGAACTGAATTATAATAAATGATCATAAATTAAATTATGAAATTTACTTTCTCAGTGGTCCCATGAGCACACTAGCTTGTAACGACTTCTAGGACTCAACAATAACACTAAAGGTAGCAATAATATTTATGACATATTTATCATAGAACACATATAGTAAAGGAACATCTAGGTAAAGGTACATCCAGGTAAAGAACATCCAGGAAAGAGAGAAGTAGTCAAACACAGACTTTCTTGCCTTTCCACCCAAAAAGTATCTTTTTTCCCACCATCAAATTGCAGCAGCTGTCCAATCTGTCCTTGTCCAAGAAATCTCTTTGTTTTTGGTTTCTTTTGAAACCTCCTTTCAGCTTCCCTATTGCCTTATTTTGTTACTAAAGATTTGTATTGTTCTATTTATTATTTTAACATATAATTTTGACTTAATTTTAGTGGTTGCTTTAGAAATTACAATATGCATCTTATATCACAGGTTATTTCAGAATAATACTACTCCTGGTAAAATACAGAACCCTGGCTCCAGTGTAGCTCCATTCCCTCCCCCTTCCTTTGTGCTATGATTGAAATCCCAGGTCCCTATTTTTGAGGATTAATGTTTTTAGGAACCCCTAAAATATTGTGAAGAAGAAAGAGGTTCTGATATGGATACCTAGCCTGTATTACCCATAGACATAGGAAATTATAATTATGAAAACCTTGCCTGCCCAGAAGAGCAGAAATTTGTGAATGGAGGGAAATGGTTTTACCCCAGTTCTGATACTGCTTTAAAACATGTAGTGTTGTACAGCTAGTCCCTCCTATGATAAGGAGCTTGTGACTCTGGCGTTTTCTAGTTCAGTGACGCTATGAATCAGTTTTACTACATTTCAAGCTAAGGTAGAATGTCTCCATCCTTCTTTTCCTTATGAAGCTAGAACTCATTTCACAATGTGCCCTTCAATGCTACATCTCTGCACTGAAAAGTCTGTGTGACTGGTTCTTGCCCCTGAACTGTTTTCTTTTGCCAACTTTTCTACACAGTGTAGAAATTAACTGAACTAAATGCTGCTCTTGCAACAAAATGTATTTAAGCCTTAAAGGTAATCCATCTTTAAGACAAATGTCCTTTTCCAGAAAAAAAAACATTATTTCTCATATATAAATATTAGTAATTAAGCTTCAAAAAAGGCACAGTTTGTTGAATGGCAATGCACTGCCACAAAAATGTTAATTGCATTCACAATTGCACATATAACTCTGAAAGTTCTTCTTTTTTAAAAAATTTTCTACAATACCAGACTACAAATGGCAGGTGCCTGCATTGCTCTTTTCATAAAATAACTTGGCAGAAACTGAGTCACAGTCTCTCCTCCCATGAAGAGGAACTATGTGTCAGACCCAAGGACCACCAGGATATTGAAACAGAGGATGAATTAGGATGAGATTGCTTATGTGATAAGCTGTGTTTAGAATGATGACAATTGATATACAATTCAAAAACAAGTATGATAGCACAAAAAGCTTATCAGAAATAGCAGACAAAAGACAGAAAAGAAGGGGAATAAACTCAGGATTCAGACTATTTTCATTAAATGTAATTTTCTTCCTCTTGGATTTCCTAGCCTTTAATATATTGTTTGGACATATCTTCCTTTAGGGAGAACTCAGTGTCCTGAAATGCTGCATAATTTAATACGTTTATTTCGATTTATAAAATAGAGTAAATTTAGACTGACTCATCCAAGCTTCATATTTAAGGAATTTAAGGAACGTATCTAACTAAAGGTAGAACGTCTCTTACCTCTGCAATTTTGTTACTTACAGAAGGAAACTGTGATTATGAATCAAAGTGAATCATTGAAGTGTTTTAGAACTCTGTATTACCATATTTAAGTTATTATTATAGACAATAAACAGATTTTTAGAGAATAAATTTTAAAAGAAAGAAAGCTAAAGAGTTTACTCTAACACTGTGATATTAGGGTGATGGGTAGGACTGAAAGAAAAGAAAGAAAAAAAAATTAAGAGCATACACACTGTGATGCAGATTATTCTAATTGTTTCAATAGCAAGAAAATTAAAATGATGCTAATTCTGATCTTCGTTATTATACTTACCTCCTCCAAGTTGGAATATACACTAAGAAAGATATTTGAAATCTAACCAGTAAGGAAGGCGAACAAAGTAGGAAACAATATTCAAACATTTGGTTATCTTAGAGGATTTGGAGTGTCTGTTATTTGTATGAATTCTTCCTAAGTCAAAGGACTTCAAATCTTTCCTGTGCATACTGTGATTTCCTAGATATGTCGATAGGAGGCTCATTACTTTATAGGCACAATGGATAAAGACATAGGGTAGTTAAAGTTTTTAATTTGAAAAATAAATTAACATTATATCACATAATTTATGGGAAATGTGTAATATATTTTATTGACTGCATGTAGAACTTAGAAATATGATTTATATGAATTTGCTATTTCAGCATGATGAATTGATTGTCACATTGAGGATTATGGAATTAGCTGGAAGAACAGATGATTAACCACCACAGCCTTTTGGCTGGTGAAGTTTTACCTTCTGATTTTCGAACATTAATAAATCATACTTCAGCATATGGGACTATTTTGGCAATAGAGCCACTATCAATTTAATCATCTCAAACCAGAAACGAATGTGTAAGTTGCAAATGTCACAGACACGCAAACCAGTTACTAAGAACAATTGAGTATATTATTCTTCTAGTCACATTAATTACAGCTGAAACAAACCTTGAAGAGCTAAGAAAACATAGCACGACTTATCTACTATTTACTAGGGGGGGAAAAAAGAATCAATATAGCCATTAATTGCATAAATAGCAATAAATACTTTGGCTGCTGTCCAGGAAGTGTACCAACTGAGAGAGTTTTTCGTACTGCTGGTTTCATTACACAGATCATAGTCACAGTAAAGCGGGCAGTGGACTGCTGTTCAATAAACTAAATTTAATGTTACTCAATTATGATCATCACGCTCAGATATAATACTAATAGGAATGTCAACAGCGATTACATTTTCAGATTTATGTAAAATAATTCAAATGCTATTTGCTATCCCTCAGATACAAGGTTCATCCGGTTGTTTATGCAGTTGGTCGATATTGATCGTGCACAGCAAGTAGCATAGCAGAGGCCCAATGGCAAGGATATAGAGCATCCCTGGTGCCAGCCACCAGGGTGCTATGCCAAGCACTGGGGGCAGCATGCCAAGTCATCAAGCAGACAGCGCACCTCTGCAAAGCTGCCTTGTTGTTTTTTTACAATATTTTTTTTTTGAATTGCTCACATGTGCCATGAATAATTCTTGCCAACATTACCCAGCATGAAACAGAAATGAAGGCTCGGAAATGTCTTTCTTAGAGAATTCTTTTCAGAGCTAAATGAATCTAGTGAAGATATCAGTCTAGCATCATTATATGTTGTTATGTATGGCTGGGGCTGTGCCATTTAGCAAAGTGTCACTCAGTGGGCTGAGCAGCTGGTGTATATGATTTTGTATACCACCTGCAAAAAAGATGCCAAACCATACAATCAACCACCTGGCCAAGACAGGAGGGTTGCTAAACACTACTTTGTTGTTGCACCCACATTTTCAGAAAGTTCGAGAACGTAAACAGGCTTAGGCAGAATGAACATTGTACAAAATAAGGTTTGTTAAAGCTTTTTCTGTTCAATAAAGCATATAGTGCCTGCTGTTCAGAGTACTGTTGAACAGATTTGCTTTATTTCTAATGAAGGTGTTTGGGCATTTTCCTGGCACAAATGGAGTAGAATTATGTACTTAAAATGATATTTTAGAACAACAACAAAACATACCGCCACTGCAATTGCACTGCAACAGATTGGAAAAAATGAAAATAGATATAAACTGAAACTCAATAATGAATTAGTGTCGTTACTATGGATGAATCATTCGTTTAGGAGAATCTTGTCTAGCCTTGAACAACCTGTATGTCTAGCAAATTCCACTGAATGCCTTTCTGCCTAAAGCATGTGTTTATTATAATAGTCTCTGTTCCATTACTTGTGGGGGAAATACCTTACAGACGGCCTCTTTATTTATTTGGTTATAAGTGAATATGAGAGTAATTTGATTGTAAACTAATCTTTCTATCACCAGGTTTTCAGTGTCAGAAATGTCAATCTCATTATCTCATCTTTTCACTGGCTCAGCATTAGCTCGCTTTCTGTGGCCACACACCTTTTAAAACTCCAGTCTCTGATTATTTCACAGATTACTGGAGAAAGAACTAATAACAATATAAGGGTATTCAATAAGAAACAAAGGCAGTTGAGGCTTAGAGACTAAGGTCTTTGGCTCTCATTATTTCTGTTCAGTTCAGTTCAGTTTAGTCACTCAGTCGTATCCAACTCTTTGCGACCCCATGGACTGCAGCACGCCAGGCATCCCTGTCCATCACAAACTCTTGGAGTTTATTCACACATGTCCATCGAGTCAGTGATGCCATCCAACCATCTCATCCTCTGTCATCCCCTTCTCCTCCTGCCTTCAATCTTTCCCAAGAATAGGGTCTTTTCTAATGAGTCAGCTCTTCGCATCAGGTGGCTAAAGTACTGGAGTTTCAGCTTCAGCATCAGTCCTTCCAATGAATATTCAGGACTGATTTCCTTTAGGATGGACTGGTTGGATCTCCTTGCTGTCTAAGGGATGCTCAAGAGTCTTCTCCAACACCACAGTTCAAAAGCATCGATTCTTCAGCTATCAGCTTTCTTTATAGTCCAACTCTCACATCCATACACGACTACTGGAAAAACCATAGCTTTGACTAGATGGACCTTTGTTGGCAAAGTAACATCTCTGCTTTTTAATAAGCTGTCTAGGTTGGTCATAACTTTCTTTCCAAGGAATAAGCATCTTTTAATTTCATGGCTGCAGTCACCATCTGTAGTAACTTTGGAGCCCCACCACAAAGTAAAGTCTGTCACTGTTTCCACTGTTTCTCCACCTATTTGCCATGAAGTGATGGGACCAGATGCTATGATCTTCTTTTTCTGAATGTTGAGCTTTAAGCCAAATTTTTCACTCTCCTCTTTCACTTTCATCAAGAGGCTCTTTAGTTCTTCACTTTCTGCCATAATTGTGGTGTCATCTGCATATCTGAGGTTATTGACATTTCTCCTGGCAATCTTGATTCCAGCTTGTGCTTCATCCAGCCCAGCGTTTCTCATGATGTACTCTGAATATAAGTTAAATAAGCAGGGTGACAGTATACAGCCTTGACATACCCCATTTCCTATATGGAACCAGTCTGTTGTTCCATGTCCAGTTCTAACTGTTGCTTCCTGACCTGCATACAGATTTCTCAAGAGGTGGGTCAGGTGGTCTGGTAGTCCCATTTCTTGAAGAATTTTCCAGTTTGTGGTGATCCACACAATGATAGGCTTTGGCATAGTCAATAAACCTGAAATAGATGTTTTTCTAAAACTCTCTTGCTTTTTTGATGATCCAACGGATGTTGCCAATTTGATCTCTGGTTCCTTACCTTTTCTAAAACCAGCTTGAACATCTGGAAGTTCACAGCTCATGTACTGTTTGAGCCTGGCTTGGAGAATTTTGAGCATTATTTTGGTAGCATGTGAGATGACCGCAATTGTGCGGTAGTTTGAGCATTCTTCAGCATTACCTTTCTTTGTGATTGAAATGAAAACTGACCTCTTCCAGTCCTGTGGCCACTGCTGAGTTTTCCAAATTTGCTGGCATATTGAGTGCAGCACTTTCACAGCATCATTTAGGATTTGAAATCATTCAACTGGAATGCCATCACCTCCACTAGCTTTGTTCATAGTGATGTTTCCTAAGGCCCACTTGACTTCACATTCCAGGATGTCTGGCTCTAGGTGAGTGATCACACCATCGTGATTATCTGGGTCATGAAGATCTTTTTGTATAGTTCTCTTGTGTATTCTTGCTACCTCTTTTTAATATCTTCTGCTTCTGTTAGGTCCGTACCATTTCTGTCCTTTATTGTGCCCATCTTTGCATGAAATATTCCCTTTGTTTCTCTAATTTTCTTGCAGAGATCTCTAGTCTTTCCCATTCTATTATCTCTGTGGTTATGAGTTTAAACTCATTAGGTCTTCCCTTTGCCTCTTTTTAATATACAAGGATTGATTTGGGACTTTTAGATTAATGCCAACTCTCCAAATAAGAAATGCTAGAATTTTGAAGATTTATAGAAGTTGTTGCTTGTAATATTAGTTTTTGACTGAGCCATCTCTTCATTTTGATATAGCTTGATTATCCTCTACCTCATTTTTTCCCCTTCACTTGAGGAAAAGAGTTCACATGACAACTCTTAAAATTATCACTGCAAATTTAAAAATAGGAATTTATTTTATTAATTTTAAAACTTTATTTTAAAATAAAAATAAAGTTGTAAGAATATATGGAGGCATTTTCCAAGCACTACAAATCTAAACTTTTTTTTTTCTTCTTTTTCCTTTAGGGAAAAGAAAACAAAGGGGAAGAAAAAAATAGAGCTTTTAAAAGCTATTAGAATGTACTGTGATTTATTATACTATTCATTACAACTCATGATCTTCTTAGAATGAAAGGAATGCTTTCCATATACTCAATGATCGAAGAAAAAAGGGCAGTGTGATTTATGTTTTTCAATATCATACTGCTCATGAACAAGCTAAATTTAAAGCTCCAAGAAAAGGAAGAGCTTATTTGTATCTTAGGTAGGCTGGTACAGATATTTATACTGAAATTAAAACTTTTCATTGTACAAATAAATAATGATGTTATATGGATATAAAATGATTTATTTAACCTATATAGACATCATTTCAATTACATGCTTTTGCTTCAAAGTCAAACAACTGTTACAATAATGATAAACCAGCTTTGTTAAAATTGATGTAAATACTCATGAAAAATAATGTTTTTGTATTTGATTTTGTTATTTGAAAATTTTAAGTATATTTGGAAAATCTTGGGGGATATGACTCTGCGTTTTTAATTGCAATTTTTACTATATTAAACAAATCAAGTAATTCTGATGAAAACTGATCTTAATTGAGATACACTATAAATGGAAAATCATACTGAATTTTGAAGAGGTAGTAAAAACAAAGTAAAATACATGTGTAATATTTTATATTGATTCCTTTTGGAAATGATAGTATTTTGTATATATTTGATAAATAAAACATAATGCTAGAATTCATTGTTTTTTATTTTTTATGTGGCTACTAGAAAATTAAAGTGACATATATAGAGTTCACTTTATATTGTTGTTGAACAGCATGAAGATCTGGTATATATTCACATCAATAAATTCAACCAATGCAAATCTATGTACTTGTGTTTTTTGTTTGTTTATTTGTTTTGTCTTCCATTTTATAAACTACTTTCATAGAATGTTTCAAAAAATTCGGCCAATTTGTATTAGCATAATCTTACATTTCTATGATGTGTAAATGTTTAGTCCCCTTGGACATGGCATGCTGAAATCTGACTCTGGTGAAGGGTCTCCAAACAGCAAACAGGTAGTAGACATGATCTAATTCCCCTCCAGCATCTGTGAGCAAGGCCTGATTCTGCTTCAAGTGAAGCTTAGTGGGAATGGGAGTTTGAGTGTAAATTGAATCAAATAAATCCTTTAAAATATAAATATCCTCTATATCAGTCTCCAGTTCTTTTCTGATATGTGCTGTAATTAGTATATAAGATACTGGAAGGCTCTCTGAATATGCTATAATTGCTTAACTCAGAGTATTTGATTGTCTTTTAGGGCAGTCATAGAAAATTTCTTCTTTCTTTAAGAGCTTGAGACTTAAAATCTATCTGAATAGCAGCTTTAAACTTTCCAGTGTTTGAAACAGTCATTCACTCTCATGGTCTTACTATCTTCCTCGCTCTTAGTGCCTTGGTATGTCAGTATGCATCTGGTCTGACAAGAAGGATAAAGAAGGATAATTTAGGCAACTTACTTGCAATTTTTTATGTACCAATTACTGGCATCCTATTTGGAAATAAATTAATATACTGCCGTCAAGACCAACGAGGCATCAAGCCCGGATTCCACTCACTAGAGTGGTCTTACCAGTTACTTTGTAAGTTTCAGTGACAGAATCTACTCTAGATAGTTTTAAAAGAAATTTAACAGAGGGAATTAGGCACTTTAAGCTGTTAGATGATATAATATATAATCCAGGAATGACTATCAGAACAAAGTCTCTGAATTGATTTGCAAAGGAGCTATAAGCTCTATCATTTCCAAAATTTGGGGAATAAAGAAACTATTAATGCAACTTCAGACTTCTGAATTATATAGTCACTGTTGTGACCTAAGTTAGAAAAGAAATATCTGCCTGAGGTTTTGTAAGCCATCTGCAGTGTTTGTTTTATACCACTTTCCAACAACAGGAAACTTAGAAAACCGGACGAGTCAATTTGTTAGCATTTGCTACAGAAATTTGGGCATAGTATTATCCAAGAACAAGAAGAAACAACAAGGCTAATAAAAATAGCATTATTATAAAGAAAGTCATGAAATAGCAAAATCTTTTATTTCAACAGGAAGATATTACAGTTTACAAGGAAAAATAGACATACATATCATCAGAATGCATAATTTTACTCTCTCCCTCAGTAGTTGGTAGGTCAATCAGACAAAAACATCTAGAAGAACAACATAATCAACAGGCTTAATTGGATGTATATAATCCTGAAAAGTAATAAAACATAAGATATTTTAAGTTAATATAAGATGTATTTGAGAGATATCTCTAACTTTCAACACTGTTTGCTATACAAAAATCCTTTAAAAAATCATTCTGGACAAAGAGATGTAAGCACCTTGCTTTTGTGATGTGAAGAAATCCAAAAGATGCACAGAGAATTGTCTCCCAACAATGACCCCTCCGAATGATGGCAGTTTCAGATTGTTTTAAAGTAAAAGCATCAGTTGTAATGTATGTTGCCTCTAAGATCCTAAAAGGTTTATCAGAAGAATTTTGACTTCTTCTTTGTCCTTGCCAGTATGGTCAATTGCATCAACACTTTGAGACCCCATGAACGGTAGCTCACCAGGCTCCCCTGTCCATGGATTCTCCAGGCAAGAGTACCAGAGTGGATTGCCATGCCCTCTTCCAGGGGATCTTCCCAACCCAGGGATTGAACACACATCTCTTGAGTCTTCTGCATTGGCAGGCGGTTTTTTAGCACTAGTGCTGCTGGGGAAGCCCTTTTTTGTTCTTAGGAGTATACAAGGGCACCAGCTTGTCTTTCACCTTTGAGCAGACGGTGAAACTACAGCAATATTTAGCATTCTTTCTTTACCTTTCCCCTTGCCAAAATTCACAGCAGGAGCAGTATAATTGCCAGGTTCTCTGACTTTGGGTTTGGCTACATAACTTGTTTTGTCCAGCAGAAGGTAAGTGTCACGGTCTATGTGTGGGTTGGAAAAGAATACCCAGTATAAAGTTTATTGGAGTGGGGTTCACTGGCAGAGAATGGGCCTGCATCCTGATAGTCAGGTAACACTTGTTGCCAAAATCTCAGCTTCCTGCCCACCAGTGCCAAATATAAATATGGAGACAGAGTTTGGAGGGAATAGAAAAGAACGACTTTATTATTTTTGCCAGGCAAAATGGAAACACAGTTAGTGCCTCAAGAACTGTGCCCCTCATTCTCAGGAATAGGGAGAGGTTTTTTATCCTCTTGAAGGTCTTGCTTTTTTTTTTTTTTTTTCTTCTTTTTCTCTTGCAAAGTTTCAAAATGGCCACAGCTGGCATCAGACAACTCAGCAACCGGGTTTTGTGTCCCTGAAGTTATCGTCCCATGACCTTCTTTCTGAAATGCAGAATGTTACAATAGAGTATAGGGGAAAAAGTATGCCAGGTGCAGAGTATAATCTGTATGGTTTCAGAGCGTAATTAGCTTCACGAAGGATAAGTCTGGCTACAAGTGTTTGTTGGTAGTAAAAGCTAAAGAAAGTCATTTATTTAACTTTTGTAGGCCTGTTTGGCCGTTTCTTTGCCAAAGGCTGTTTACTCATTTCTGTTGCAGCTTGTTTTTGCTGCAACAAGCTGACCCTAACATGGGTCATTTGCCTGTTTTTATAGCTGGGGATCAAAGGAATGGGATAGAAATATTGCGAGTCATTTGCTGATTGGGTGAGGTATGTATACTGTCTAACTTATAGGGGGAAGGAGAACAGGACAAAAAGCTTTCCTTATATGAGATGGGAAATGGACAGGCCAGCTACCCAGGAGGGCTCCAAAAATTCTGTAACAGTTGCAGCATGCAGCAAGGGTGATAAAGTTCTGGTGCTTTCTGTTTTGTGTTCTAGGGCCCTTTGAGCTTATCTTGTTCTTCTGTCCTGAAGACACCACAGTAAGCTCACAAGCTATCCTGCTCTGCACCATGAAAAATAAAACCATCCTAAGTGATAATTGTTTCTTCAATCCTGAAATGAAAGATACACAGAACTGATCTGAGCTTGATCTGCAACCTGAAACAGAGAGTGGGTGCAAGAAAGAAATGTGTGTCTGATAGATCACTGAGATTTTAGAGCTGTTCTTAGGAAGAATATTCTGTTATGCCTCAGACCACTGGACATCCAAAATATTTACCTATGTGCAGATTCCTGAGTTTTCACAAGAATTAGCTCCTGCTTTGCTTCATAGGAATTTTCCAGAAGTGTTTCTTAAAAACTGGGTGTGACTTTCAGTGCTCAAATCTAGGTCTTTACTTGAAATACTGTGTGACATTTCACTTCACTTCAGTCATATGCATATTATATGAGAAATAAAACCTGTGTCTGAATTGTAGCTCCCTAAAGAGGGAAACTAAAGACCAACCTCGAGACCTCTTAATTAAAAGAGGAAATTTACTAACAATATCTATTAAAATGATGCTCTTTAAATTGCTAATCTAGTTCCTGGGTGATTGCTTTATGTTCTACAATGAAAATCTTCTGATCTTCCAGTTTATAGTAGAAATATTTTGTTTCTAAATGGTCTTCATAACCTCTTTATTTTTTAAGTTTTATCACAAGAATATTATAAAATAATCAGGAAAAGTATATCATTTATCTCCATTTTACATATAAAGAACAATGAAGGATCAAATTTTAAACTGATAAGGAAAGCATCACTACATGGGAAATAGATGGGGAAACAGTGGAAACAGTGTCAGACTTTATTTTGGGGGGGTTCCAAAATCACTGCAGATGGTGACTGCAGCCATGAAATTAAAAGATGTTTACTCTTTGGAAGAAAAGTTATGACCAACCTAGATAGCATATTGAAAAGCAGAGACATTACTTTGCCAACAAAGGTCCATCTAGTCAAGGCTATGGTTTTTCCAGTGGTCATGTATGGATGTGAGAGTTGGACTGTGAAGAAAGCTGAGCACCAAAGAATTGATGCTTTTGAACTGTGGTGTTGGAGAAGACTCTTGAGAGTCCCTTGGACTGCAAGGAGATCCAACCAGTCCATTCTAAAGGAGATCAGCTCTGGGTATTCTTTGGAAGGAATGATGCTAAAGCTGAAACTCCAATACTTTGGCCACCTCATGCGAAGAGTTGACTCACTGGAAAAGACTCTGATGCTGGGAGGGATTGGGGGCAAGAGGAGAAGGGGACCTCAGAGGATGAGATGGCTGGATGGCATCACCGACTGGATGGACGTGAGTCTGGGTGAACTCCGGGAGATGGTGATGGACAGGGAGGCCTGGCATGCTGCGATTCATGGGGTCGCAAAGAGTCAGACACGAATGAGCAACTGAACTGAACTGAATAACTGAAGGAAAGAAATATGTTTTTTCTAATGTTGAGTATGGGACACGTTCCTTAATGAGAAAATTCTTTTTTTTTCCCAGAAAACCACTCTCTCCATAGATAAAACTCTAATTTTCAAATAACAGTTTAAGAAAAATGTCTCTGAACAAAGCTATTTGTGGTTACATAAAGGATTTCAATTTTTGAAATAATTTTATTGTAAAGTATCTTTTGTGATAGGCTGGAATCTATGGATATTTATATATATTAAGATATATATGTAGGTACATATATACATATATCTTGAGAATTTGCAATAGGTTAATATATATTCATTATCTATGACCTAAAGAGCTCAGATAAAGTAAGGATAAGAGACTTGTAAATAACTAATGTCAGTAAGGTCCCACCTGCTATTACTTAATTATGCTGTATTCTACAACAAAACAGCCATGTAAGGGTCATTACTGTGAGGGATGTCAAATTGGCCGATTTAATGTTACTTAGGGCTTACTTTATCTATATAACTGTCTTAGATAAGAATTGCAACCTAATAATGATTACATTAGTGTCAGAAGTGTAGGGTACACCTATGGTTTATTTAGTAGGAAAAGATAGTATTAATGTTCTAAATTGAATTGTAATATCTACTTTCAGATGGTTAAAATAGTGTATGTAAAATATCCAGCCACTCATTAATGGTTGATACCTGAGAAATACCAAAGTGCTTGAAATATTTAAATGTCTGCTGCTACCTCAGGCCAACAGCTTTTCAAAAGGTATGGTGGCTTAAATATATTATTGATACATCTAAATAAAGTTACTGTGCTTTATGAAGTAAAATTTAACGTGTCATTTTTAGTTACCTATGACATATTTTGTGTTTAACATGTTTATTCCTTTTGGTATTATGGTTCATTCTCCAAATCCATCTTAGTGGAAAAAAAGAAAAAACTTTTAAAAGTTTTTCTGAGCTTCCTTGGTGGCTCAGATGGTCAAGAATCTGCCTCCAATGTGGGAGATCTGGTTTTGATCCCAGGGTTGGGAAGATCTCCTAGAGGAGGGCATGGCAACCCACTCCAGTATTCTTGCCTGGAGATTCCCCATGGACAGAGGAGCCTGGTGAGCTACATCCATGGGGTCGCAAAGAGTTGGACACAACTGAGCAACTAAGCACAGCACAGCACACAAGTGGGGAAAAAAATCTTTACAAAAGGAAATTTGTAATAGTAAAGTTGAAATAATGTGTTTTATGTAAATTTATAATTTTCAGATAACACACATGCACACACACGCAAAATCTGTATTTGACACTGAGTCATCAGAATCAATTATAAAACAGTAAAAAATTACAGGAAACAGTACAAACACAAAGCTATTTTAAAAAATGGAGCATTGTCATCTATATATTTTTAAGTTTCTAATTTTTCGAAGAAAGTTGAGTTTCCAGTATATGCATTACTCTAATGAACTAAGAAGTAAGCATCTTAAAAATATCTTCCATCTTCACAACAGTAATTTTTTTGTTTTAAAAAATTTATTTAAAATATATGTGACAGTTTGTTGTTGTATTTTCATTCATAGGAGAAATCTTGAACAAATACAGAACAGCAGCAAATATAAGCACACCTATTTGAGCATGCTCTTATGAGCATGTGATCAATTGATTGCTAGTATGAATCTATGCTAACTAATCTAGCATAATAATGGGTAGGAATTGTAGAACATATTTGGAGAAAGTTTCTCTCTTCTATATGGGATGAAAAATTTTGGATTTAATGAAAAAGGGAAAATTTTCTCACATTGCTACATTAGCCATTATGTCAATAGTTAGAAAGACTAAATGCAAAGATGTCTATCTTTGGTCAGAAGCTCAACTTTTCAAATTTATTAGAACAATTGACAACAAGCTTTCTGTCTGGAACATGCCTAGACAGAAACCACCAAGTAACAGAATAGCATATGGACATTGTGCTTTATAATTCACAAGACATTTTGCCATACACAATTTCATTTCTTCCTCACAACAAAACAGATACATTGGTAGGTGAAATATTATATTCTACAAGTTCAACAGCAGAAGCAGAATGAAAGAATTTTAGTGATTCTCACATGAACGCACAGTATGTGGTAATAGATTCAAGATGTAGATAAAAGTTTTAAGTATTAATTACAGACTTCTTTCTTTTACATGTGCTCTTGTGAAAAGACTGAGAATGTGTATTTCATCAAGATTTAATGTATATCATAATTTTGTTAAATGCCAAGTATGTGAAAATTATTCTAGATAAATTCAAATTGACGATGAGCTTATTTTACATTTAGATCAATCAGCATCCTCAAATATCTATTCTTCAGGGCACAGTGAGGTCAAACAAATGTACAATAGGCTTCTTACTTGGATGGTAATTCTGTTAGTGGTTGATAAACCGTATACAGGGAGTAAGATAACGTGCAGCCTTTTAACAAATATTCTCTTTTAACATATGTTAGAAATAGTACTAAAAGCAAAAAAAATGAACAGAGTGAAAGAGACAAAAACCTAGGTGTTTCTCTGTGAATGTGTGCTTGTGTATATATACTTACATGATGCCTGATATGCCAAGTTCCAACTGAATCCTCGATATGCAGAAAAACTGTTAGCATTACAAGAAGCTCTTCTCTTCCATCCAAGAATCTTAGTCTAGTAAGGAACACCAATATTAATCAAATAATCATTTTCCATCCATGCATTCATTCATTCAGCTAATATTTAAAGAACACTATGGATGAGAAACTATTCTCAGTGAGTGCTACAGACATGGTTGTGTAAATACAGGTGCCATTGCACAGATACGAAGTCATAGAGCTGGGACATCATATATCCTGCAACTGGAACACACAACTCCATCTGGCTGAAAGCAGAGGTCTTGTGAACAATCAACCATGTCCAACTCTTCATCTATCTAGAAAATGCTAACTAAAGGTGGAAAACAATTTGAAGTTTCTTTGGTTTGAAAATGCATGTAATGTTGCATTATTTGATAATATATAATATATTTTATACCATATATTGGGCTTCCCACATGGCTCAGACAGTAAAGAATCCGCTGGCAATGCAGGAAACCTGGGTTTGATTCCTGGATTGGGAAGATCCCCTGGAGGAGAAAATGGCAACCCACTCTAGTATTCTTGCCAGGAGAATCCCCATGGACAGAGGAGCCTGGCAGGCTACTGTCCCTGGGGTCCCAAAGAGTCAGACACAGCTGAGCAACTAAGCACAGCACAGCACATGTAATATATGTAATTTTGCATTATCTGATAATATATAATGTATTTTATACCATATAGTGACAATTTATTAACATATGGTACTATAATGAAGACATTAGTTTTTATTTACCTACTTCTAATTTTTAAGTGAAATTGACTATTGGAATTCTACTGAGACTTAAGGAATGATAAGCAATTATTTCATCTGCAGCATAATTTTCAAATATGTTTTTAAAATTGCAGTAACTAAAACTAGAGATATAGAATAAGAAACTGTTCTGGAGACCCATGAATACAAAAGCAAAGTAATGTTTTATTTAGAGAGGACTTATTGCATTATTTTTCATATTACTAGAAATATTGCTATCTACCTTGCAGGAAAGTAATGAGGCCATCTAGGTAAAGACACCTTTCACAGTATAGAACATATGATTAGAAAATCAATAAATACTAAATATTAAGGTTATATTCTTGACTACTTTTGCAATAGTTCAGTTTAGAAATAATGCAGATCATGCTGCTACTCCTGATGCTGCTAAGTTGCTTCAGTCGTGTCCGACTCTGTGCGACCCCATAGACGGCAGCCCACCAGGCTCCCCCGTCCTTGGGATTCTCCAGGCAAGAATACTAGAGTGGGTTGCCATTTCCTTCTCCAATGCAGGAAAGTGAAAAGTGAAAGTGAAGTCCCTCAATCGTGTCTGACTCCTTGAGACCCCATGGACTGCAGCCTACCAGGCTCTTCCATCCATGGGATTTTCCTGGCAAGAGTACTGGAGTGGGGTGCCATTGCCTTCTCCTAATGCAGATCATACCACATGCTTATTTTATTTCTTCAATATAATATTTTACTCTCAACAGACAACCTTATCTGTCTCCTGAGAAACCTGTATGCAGGACAAGAAGCAAAAGTTAGAATCGGATATGGAACAACAGACTGGTTCCAAATCAGGAAAGGAGTATGTCAAGGCTGTATATTGTCACCCAGCTTATTTAAATTATATGCAGAGTACCTCAAGCAAAATGCTGGGTTGGATGACTCATAAACTGAAGTTAAGATTGCCAGGAGAAATATCAACAACCTCAAATTTGCAGATGATACCACTTTAATGGCAGAAAGTTAAGAGGAACTAAAAAGCCTCTGCTGCTGCTGCTGCTGCTGCTAAGTCGCTTCAGTCGTGTCCGACCCTGTGCGACCCCATAGACGGCAGCACACCAGGCTCCCCCTTCCTGGGATTCTCCAGGCAAGAACACTGGAGTGGGTTGCCATTTCCTCCTCCAATGCATGAAAGTGAAAAGTGAAAGGGAAGTCACTCAGTCATGTCTGACTCTTAGCGACCCCATGGACTGCAGCCCACCAGGCTCCTCAGCCCATGGGATTTTCCAGGCAAGAGTACTGGAGTGGGGTGCCATTGCCTTCTCCAAAAAGCCTCTAGATAAGGGCAAAAGAAGAGAGTGAAAAAATTGGCTTAAAACTCACTCAATATTCAAAAAGCTAACATCATGGTATTCACATAACTTCATGGCAAATAGATGGGAAAAAAGTGGAAATAGTGACAGATTTTATCTTCTAGGTCTCCCAAATCACTGTGGATGGTGACTGCAGCCATGAAATTAAAAGACACTTGCTCCTTGGAAGAAAAGCTATGAAAAACCTAGACAGTGTATTAAAATGCAGAGACATCATTTTACCAACAAGGTCCATAAGTTTAAAGCTATGGTTTTTCCAGTAGTAATGTATGGATGTGAGAGTTGGACTGTAAAGAAACCTGAGTGCCAGAGAATTGATGCTTTCAAATTGTGGTGCTGGAGAAGACTCTTGAGAGTCCCTTGGACTGCAAGGAGATCCAACCAGTCCATTCTAAAGGAAATAAACCCTGAATATTCATTGGAAGGAGTGATGTTGAAGCTTAAGCTCTAATACTTTGGCCACCTGATGTGAAGAGCTGACTCACTGGAAAAGACCCTGATGCTGGGAAAGATTGAAGGCAAGAGAAGAAGGGAGCAATAGAGGATGAGATCGTTGAATGGCATCACTGACTCAGTGGACATGAATTTGAGCAAGCTCCAGGAGATGATGAAGGACAGAGAAACCTGACGTGCTGCAGTTCATGAGGTTGCAAAGAGTTGGACCTGACTTAGTGACTGAACAAGAACACCACCAAGAAACGCAACAAATAAAACAAACAGAAAACATCATTTCATCACAATCTGCTGCTTTATCAAGCAATATTTTGAGAACATATTCCTTCAGTCATTATAAACTTCCTAAAACACAAAAGAAATTAAATCTGGAAGAAAGCTTACTATATCAGATACTGTGGTCAGAACTCTGTATGCTGGTGGTTATACTTTGATACATCACAGATCATCCACCTCATTTCCGTTATGTTGCCTATAGTAACCTCTACTTCTTGAACTGCCACCTAAGCCATCAGGAATACCATATCTCCACTATAAATCATTCCACATTCCCATTCTCCCAACAGATCATTCATCTCCCATTTTATCCATTCCATCTCTTCCATAGCACCCCATTTCAGATCCTCACATTCCAAAGGCACTTCCAGGGCTATAATTCAAGAAAAGTTCAGTGTATTAATGCTGTGTGTTATTCTTATCTTTAGACATGGCTAGCCACTGCTACTTCATGTGTCATTAAGTTTACATCTGCTTTTCCTCTTGTTTTGCCATCCACTCCAATATCAGTATGAACTAGTATTGGACTTAGTGCTGAGAAGAAATTAACAATACCATTTTCAGTTGAATGAACATGTATCCTCTCATGTGTACAATATGACCACTATGAAAATCTGAACATACACAAGCAGCTCTACCATAGCCATGAACTCCCATACTTCTTCCATCTCTCATTTAAGCACCAAAGCCATCATTTCCTTAGTCAGAATTATTAGAGCTACCATAGTCATCACAACCTCTATAACCTTATTAGGGAAGAAAAAGCCAGGACAGATGCCAGAAATGTAACAAGTATCTTCTTTTCATCATCCATCCTCCACCTCTGATGCAGTGTGATAGTTTTGATGAATATTTGATCTGGAATAAATGACCCCTTTCATCTCACTGGTAATTTTACATAGCCAGCAAAATCTGCTGAAATTTCAAGATAGGAAGTTTGAGAATGTGCCAGATAGTAAGTAGGATAGTGTTAATGACATACACAGTCCTACAAAACTATGATACAAATATAAAATGGTATTTGATGATTATTTAAAAAGTGAAATTTCAATTCTTTACCAAGCAAGGATAGAGTTGGACTTCTGAAGTCAGTGCAGCAAATTGGTTGCACAGAATTTGAACTCCTGTGCATCACATAACTCAATGTTGTAGAAAACTGGATTGAGCCTTGTCTTTTAAATTTATGTAACATTCATATTATATACTGCTGAGATCACCTAACTGACTCATATCTAGGCTCAAGTACCTTTATTTCTTTAATATTTATCCATCTTTCATATATAAATATAAAAATACACATAAACATTTTACTGGTTTCCCATCTAACATTTTTAAAACATTGGTATTTTGCTCTCTTCATTTGATGTTCTCTTATTATGTGGCTCCACATTTTATCTTCAGTGCCAGATTATCCTTTTAGACAAGAGAGCTAAGAATCTGAAGGATGTTCTTTTTTGAGGATTTAGATTTCCAAATGATCAATAATTTATAATGACTCAAGTACTGAAAGTTATCAGAATCCATTAACTTCTCAAATAAAGTTTCCTTCATATGAAAAAGCATTTCCTTTTATCTCTAAAAAATTGTTAGCCTCAATATTTTGGAGACCAGAATAGAGCTGAAGGGTAAAGAGCATTTTTCTAAGATTGAGTTTCTGTGCTTTGTGTGTGTGTGTGTGTGTGTGTGTACGCGTGCGCATGAGTGTGCATGGTGAGTGAGTGGTGTGTTGTGCATGCATACTCTAATGTACTCATTTGTGCCTCTTTGTGGTGGTAAAATATTTTCTTTCCCCTTTACAAATAAAAATGTCTTATTCTAAAGAAGATACATAAACTATCAAATGCAATGTGATGTTTTTGTTAAATAATAAGCAACAGAAGCATACAGAAATAAATATTTCTCATGGAGATAAAATATATACAACTATAAAATCATAAATATACTGGAGAATTATAATATGAATTTGTAAATTGTATGCAAATAGCTTGAAACCAGATCTATAAAGACATAAATAAAGCAACAAGACTGAAAGGTTTATATGTTGGCTTGTTTATAGAGTAGCACAAACATTTTTCTTTTTTAATTGGCAATTAATTTTCGGCAGCCATCTAGGTACTTTCATGTCAAATTACTTTTCCTACACTAAACAAGATTAGGCATCCAAGCAGCAAAGCACTTACATGAAAAGTGAGAAACTGACTGTCAAGTGGATATTTTCCACCTATAACCAATTAAAATGTTTCTTTTTTTGATGAATGGGTGTTGTAATTTCTCATTTTGTATTTTTACCTAAGTACATACCTGTGTAACATATCAGTTCACAGGAGCTAAAAAAAGATGGGTGTTGATATTTCTGTTATTTCTTTCATGCAATCTACCTTTAGAATGAAATGAAGGCACATTTTAGTAAAACAGAGTTTTATTATGCTACTGCACACAAAAATACATCAACAGTATATGTATAAGTGTATATATATATATATATATGTCTGTGTAAATATATATACACATGTGTTTTTAAGCAATAATTAAACCTCAAAATATTTCTATTAAAAGATTTTAGCCTTTCAGTCCCCTGTAGATTATAATTTTACACTGAAACGTAAAGATACCTGTATTTAAAAATTAGAACCTTGACACATCAGGTAAAAAAGTAATGTATTATTGATAATCTTCAAATGAATGACATAAAAAGGAAAATATTGATTTTTTGGAAGATGTCTCATTTTTCTTACTTCACAGAAGACTGATGCTGGTTCATGAGCCTATCAATATCATTTGAATTAATGCATATTCCTTACTATTGATTGCTTTAACAATGATTGTCATAACTGATTTATGGGCACTTACGCCTGTTAAATATTTTAAGAGGTAAATATCAGATTTGTATGTATAAGTAGATTGACTTGAATAAACAACAAGGTTGGATGTTAACATTATGCCTTTTGATGTAAGCCATATTATAATACATTATACAAGATGTATTTTTGAGAGAGTAGCAAAAATTCAACAAAAAGTTAATATTAGATCACGTTGCTTACTAGAATTAGGTGCAGAATTCTAAGAATTAAAAAAAGCACCTTAAATTGAAGGTAGCAGTTCTCAAGTTACTTGGAAATATACCTAACATCTATGAGAAAAATAATCTAGAATACAAAATTTGAGTATTTTAATGCTTAAAATGGATTTGTTCCTATTGCTTAGAATAGGTCAGAACATAGGACTACAGTTCTTAATTTCAGTTTCCTATGGTGACTGATACACAGTATTCTCCAAATAATTGAGAGAAGATGCTATGAAATGGGAGACAAAGTAGGGGAATATGTGTCCATGTAACTCTTTATTTAGCATTATTATCTTTGACTTGAGAAATTATATGTGATAGTTACAGTTATTTACCAAAGAACCTACTAAAAAAGTTTATTGAATTATCACATATGTACCATATATTCACTTGCTTTAAGAGCACAAAGCAATGATTTTTATTACTCTTTGTTGTTTGTTTGTGTAAACATTTCTGTGCTATAACTTCAGTGTATTCTATTATTCCAAAAACATACTTGTTAGCCACTGCTGTCACTTCCTATTTCCAACTCTAGTCTCAGAAAAATGCTAATATACTTACTATCTCTAAAGATTTGGGTTTTCTGGGTATTTCACATAAATATGCTCATGCATGCCTGCTCAGTGCTATTGGACTCTTTGAGACCCTGTGACCATTAGCCTGCCAGGCTCCTCTATCCATGTGATTTTCCCAACAAGAATACTGGAATGGGTTGTCATTTACTCTCTCAAGGGATCTTCTTGACCCAGGGACTGAACCAGTGTCTCCTGTATTACAAGCGGATTCTTTATTGCTGAGTCATGAGGAAAACCCTTTTACGTAAATAAAATCATACATAACGTGGTCTTTTGCAGCTGGCTTCTTTCATTCAGCATATTACTTTAAAAGTTCATCCATGTTGCAGCATGTATCAGCATTTCACTCATTCGCAGGAGGGCCTAGAGGAGCTATCCCACACTGAAGGTCAGGAAGGGTGGCGGTGAGGAGATACCCCTCGTCCAAGGTAAGGAGCAATGGCTGCGCTTTGCTGGAGCAGCCGTGAAGAGATACCCCATGCCCAAGGTAAGAGAAACCCAAGTAAGACAGTAGGTGTTGCAAGAGGGCATCAGAGGGCAAACACTCTGAAATCCTACTCACAGAAAACTAGTCAATCTAATCACACTAGGACCACAGCCTTGTCTAACTCAATGAATCTAAGCCATGCCCGTGGGGCAACCCAAGATGGGCGGGTCATGGTGGAGAGATCTGACAGAATGTGGTCCACTGGAGAAGGGAATGGCAAACCACTTCTGTATTCTTGCCTTGAGAACCCCATGAACAGTATGAAAAGGCAAAATGATAGGATACGGAAAGAGAAACTCCCCAGGTCAGTACGGGCCCAATATGCTACTGGAGATCAGTGGAGAAATAACTCTAGAAAGAATGAAGGGACGGAGCCAAAGCAAAAAGAATACCCAGCTGTGGATGTGACTGGTGACAGAAGCAAGGTCCGATGCTGTAAAGAGCAATATTGCATAGGAACCTGGAATGTCAGGTCCGTGAATCAAGGCAAATTGGAAGTGGTCAAACAAGAGATGGCAAGAGTGAATGCCGACATTCTAGGAATCAGCGAACTGAAATGGACTGGAATGGGTGAATTTAACTCAGATGACCATAATATCTACTACTGCGGGCAGGAATCCCTCAGAAGAAATGGAGTGGACATCATGGTCAACAAAAGAGTCCGAAATGCAGTACTTGGATGCAATCTCAAAAACGACAGGATGATCTCTGTTTGTTTCCAAGGCAAACCATTCAATATCACAGTAATTCAAGTCTATGCCCCAACCAGTAACACTGAAGAAGCTGAAGTTGAACGGTTCTATGAAGACCTACAAGACCTTTTAGAACTAACACCCAAAAAAGATGTCCTTTTCATTATAGGGGACTGGAATGCAAAAGTAGGAAGTCAAGAAACATCTGGGGTAACAGGCAAATTTGGTCTTGGAATATAGAATGAAGCAGGGCAAAGACTAATAGAGTTTTGCCAAGAAAATGCACTGGTCATAACAAACACACTCTTCCAACAAGACAAGAGAAGACTCTATACATAGACATTACCAGATGGTCAACACTGAAATCAAATGGATTATATTTTTTGCAGCCAAAGATGGAGACGCTCTATACAGTCAGCAAAAACAAGACCAGGAGCTGACTGTGGCTCAGATCAGGAACTCCTTATTGCCAAATTCAGACTTAAATTGAAGAAAGTAGGGAAAACCACTAGACCATTCAGGTATGACCTAAATCAAATTCCTTATGATTATACAGTGGAAGTGAGAAATAGATTTAAGGGCCTACATCTGATAGATAGAGTGCCTGATGAGCTATGGAATGAGGTTCGTGACATTGTAAAGGAGACAGGGATCAAGGCCATCCCCATGGAAAAGAAATGCAAAAAAGCAAAATGGCTGTCTGGGGAGGCCTTACAAATAGCTGTGAAAAGAAGAGAAGCCAAAAGCAAAGGAGAAAAGGAAAGATATAAGCATCTGAATGCAAAGTTCCAAAGAAGAGCAAGAAGTGATAAGAAAGCCTTCCTCAGCGATCAATGTAAAGAAATAGAGGAAAACAGTAGAATGGGAAAGACTAGGGATCTCTTCAAGAAAATCAGAGAGATCAAAGGAACATTTCATGCAAAGATGGGCTCGATAAAGGACAGAAATGGTATGGACCTAACAGAAGCAGAAGATATTAAGAAGAGATGGCAAGAATGCACAGAAGAACTGTACAAAAAAGATCTTCACGACCCAGATAATCACAATAGTGTGATCACTCACCTAGAGCCAGACATCCTGGAATGTGAAGTCAAGTGGGCCTTAGAAAGCATCACTACGAACAAAGCTAGTGGAAGTGATGGAATTCCAGTTGAGCTATTCCAAATCCTGAAAGATGATACTGTGAAAGTGTTGCACTCAATATGCCAGCAAATTTGGCAAACTCAGCAGTGGCCACAGGACTGGAAAAGGTCAGTTTTCATTCTAATCCCAAAGAAAGGCAGTGCCAAAGAATGCTCAAACTACCACACAATTGCACTCATCTCACACGCTAGTAAAGTAATGCTCAAAATTCTCCAAGCTAGGCTTCAGCAATATGTGAACCGTGAGCTTCCTGATGTTCAAGCTGGTTTTAGAAAAGGAAGAGGAACCAGAGATCAAATTGCCATCATCCACTGGATCATGGAAAAAGCAAGAGCGTTCCAGAAAAACAACGATTTCTACTTTACTGACTATGCCAAAGCCTTTGACTGTGTGGATCACAATAAACTGTGGAAAATTCTGAAAGAGATGGGACTACCAGACCACCTGACCTGCCTCTTGAGAAATTTGTATGCAGGTCAGGAAGCAACAGTTAGAACTGGACATGGAACAACAGACTGATTCCAAATAGGAAAAGGAGTACATCAAGGCTGTATATTGTCATCCTGCTTATTTAACTTATATACAGAGTACATCATGAGAAACACTGGGCTGGAAGAAGCACAAGCTGGAATCAAGATTGCCTGGAGAAATATCAATAACCTCAGATATGCAGATGACACTACCCTTATGGCAGAAAGTAAAGAGGAACTAAAAAGCCTCTTGATGAAAGTGAAAGAGGAGAGTGAAAAAGTTGGCTTAAACCTCAACATTCAGAAAACGAAGATCATGGCATCCGGTCCCATCACTTCATGGGAAATAGATGGAAAAAGTGGAAACAGTGTCAGACTTTATTTTTCTGGGCTCCAAGATCGCTACAGATAGTGACTGCAGCCATGAAATTAAAAGACGCTTACTCCTTGGAAGGAAAGTTATGACCAACCTAGATAGCATATTCAAAAGCAGAGACATTACCTTGCCAACAAAGGTCCATCTAGTCAAGGCTATGGTTTTTCCAGTGGTCATGTGTGGATGTGAGAGTTGGACTGTGAAGAAGGCTGAGTGCTGAAGAATTTATGCTTTTGAACTGTGGTGTTGGAGAAGACTCTTGAGAGTCCCTTGGACTACAAGGAGATCCATCCAGTCCATTCTGAAGGAGATCAGCCCTGGGATTTCTTTGGAAGGAGTGATACTAAAGCTGAACGTCCAGTACTTTGGCCACCTCATGCGAAGAGTTGACTCATTGGAAAAGACTCTGATGCTGGGAGGGATTGGGGGCAAGAGGAGAAGGGGATGACAGAGTATGAGATGGCTAGATGTCATCACTGACTCGATGGACATGAGTCTGAGTGAACTCCGGGAGTTGGTGATGGACAGGGAAGCCTGGCGTGCTGCAATTCATGGGGTCGCAAAGAGTCGGACACGACTGAGCGACTGATCTGATCTGATCTGATTTCATTGTAGGTATAACCACATTTTTTTTTAATACATTCACCAGCAGATGGGTATATGCATTGTTTTGGGCTATTACAAATGTAATTTCTGTGATCTTTCATGTAAAAAACCTTTACATGGTCATATGTTTTCGTTTCTCTTGTGTAGTTTCAGTTCATTCAGTTCAATCGCTCAGTCATGTCCAGCTCTTTGTGACCCTATGGATTGTAGCACTCCAGGCTTCCCTTTCCATCACCAACTCCCAGAGCTTGTTCAAACTCATGTTGATTGAATCAGTGATGCCATCAAACCATCTCATCCTTTGTTGTCCCCTTCTCCTCCTGCCTTCAATCCTGCCCAGCATCAGGGTGTTTTGCAATGAATCAGCTCTTCACATTAGGTGGCCAAAGTATCGGAGTTTCAGCTTCAGCATCAGTCCTTCCAATGAATATTCAGGACTGATTTCCTTTAGGATGGACTGGTTGGATCTCCTTGCAGTCCAAGGCACTCTCAAGAGTCTTCTCCAACACCACAGTTCAAAAGCATCAATTTTAGGCACTCAGCTTTCTTTATAGTCCAACTCTCACATCCATACATGACTACTGGAAAAAACATAGCTTGGACTAGATGGACATTTGTTGGCAAAGTAATGTCTCTGCTTTTTTAATATGCTGTCTAGATTTGTTATAGCTTTTCTTCCAAGGATCAAGTGTCTTTTAATTTCATGGCTGCAATCACCATCTGCAGTGATTTCGGAGCCCCCCCAAATAAAGTCTCTCATTGTTTTCATTGATTCCTCATCTATTTGCCATGAAATGATGGGATGAGATGCCATGATGTTAGTTCTCTGAATGTTGAGTTTTAAGCCAACTTTTTCACTCTCCTCTTTCACTTTCAACAAGAGGCTCTTTAGTTCCTCACTTTCTGCCATAAGGATGGTATCATAAGCTTATCTGAGGTTATTGATATTTCTTCTGGCAATCTTGATTCCAGCTTGTACTTCATCGAGTCCAGCAATTCACATAATGTACTCTGCATATAAGTTAAATAAGCAGGGTTGACAGTATATAGCCTTGATGCACTCCTTTCCTGATTTGGAACCAGTCTGTTGTTCCGTGTTCATTTCTAATTATTGCTTCTTGACCTGCACACAGATTTTTCAGGAGGCAGGTAAGGTGGTCTGGTATTCCCACCTCTTACAGAATTTTCCACAGTTTGCTGTGATGCACACAGTCAAAGACTTTGGCATAGTCAATAAAGCAAAAGTAGATGTTTTTCTGGAACTCTCTTGCATTTTCGATAATCCAACAGATGTTGGCAATTTGATCTCTGGTTCCTCTGCTTTTTTTAAATCCAGCTTGAACATCTGGAAGTTCTAAGTTCACGTACTGTTGAAGCCAGGCTTGGAGAATTTTGAGCATTACTTTACTAACATGTGAGATGAGTGCAGTTGTGTGGTGGTTTGAGCATGCTTTGGCATCGCCTTTCTTTGGGACTGGAATGAAACCTGACTTTTTCAGTCCTGTGGCCACTGCTGAGTTTTCCAAATTTGCTGGTGAATTGAGTGTAGCACTTTCACAGCATCAACTTTTAGGATTTTAAATCACTCAACTGGAATTTCATCACCTCCACTAGCTTTGTTCATAGTGATGTTTTCTAAGGCCCTCTAGACTTTCCTTTCTAGGATGGCTCTAGTTGAGTGATTACACTATCATGATTATCTGGGTCATGAAGATCTTTTTTGTATAGTTCTTCTGTGTATGCTTGCCACTTCTTAATATCTTCTGCTTCTATAGGTCCATGCCATTTCTGTCCTTTTTTGTGCCCATCTTTGCACAAAATATTCCCTTGGTATCTCTAATATTCTTGAAGAGATCTCTAGTCTTTACCATTCTGTTGTTTTCCTCTATTTCTTTGCACTGATCACTGAGGAAGGCTTTCTTACTCTCCTTGCTAGTCTTTGGAACTCTGCATTCAAATGGGTATGTCTTTCCTTTCCTCCTTTGCCTTTTGCTTTTCTTCTTTTCACAGCTATTTGCAAGGCCTCCTCAGACACCCATTTTGCCTTTTTGCATTACTTTTTCTTGGGGATGGCCTTGATCACTCCCTCTTGTACAGTGTCACGAACCTCCATCCATAGTTCTTCAGGCACTCTGTCTATCAGATCTAATCCCTTGAATCTATTCCTCACTTCCACTGTATAATTGTAAGGGATTTGATTTAGGTCATACCTGAATGATCTAGTAGTTTTCCCTACTTTCTTCAATTTAAGTCTGAATTTGGCAACAAGGAGTTCGTGTTATGAGCCATATTCAGCTTCTGGTCTTATTTTTGCTGACTGCATAGAGCTTCTCCATCTTTCGCTGCAAAGAGTATAATCAATTTGATTTTGGTATAGACCATCTGGTTTTGTCCACGTGTAGGGAGGCTTGATGTGCTGCAGTTCATGGGGTCGCAAAGAGTCAGACATGACTGAGCTACTGGACTGATCTGAAGAGTCTTCTCTTGTACTGTTGGAAGAGGGTGTTTCCTATGCCCAGTGCATTCTCTTGGCAAAACTGTATTAGCCTTTGCCCTGCTTCATTCTGTCCTCCATGGCCAAATTTGCCTGTTGCTCCAGGTATGTCTTGACTTCTTACTTTTGCACTCCAGTCCCCTATAATGAAGGGGACATCCTTTTTGGGTGTTAATTTTAGAAGGTATTATAGGTCTTCATAGAACCATTCCACTTAATCTTCTTCAGCATTATTGATTGAGGCATAGACTTGGATTACTGTGATATTGAATGGTTTGCCTTGAAAATGAACAGAGATCATACTGCCATTTTTGAGATTGTATCCAAGTACTGCATTTTGGACCCTTTTTTTGACTATGATGGCCACTCCATTTATTCTAAGGGATTCTTGCCCACAGTAGTAGATATAATGATCATCTGAATTAAATTCACCCATTCCAGTCCATTTTAGGTCATTGATTCCTAAAATGTTGATGTTCACTCTTTCCATTTCCTGTTTGACAACTTCTAATTTGCCTTGATTCATGGACCTAACATTCCAGGTTCCTATGCAACAAAGGTCCGTCTAGTCAAGGCTATGGTTTTTCCAGTGGTCATGTATGGATGTGAGAGTTGGACTGTGAAGAAAGCTGAGCGCTGAAGAATTGATGCTTTTGAACTGTGGTGTTGGAGAAGTCTTGAGAGTCCCTCGGACTGCAAGGAGATCCAACCAGTCCATTCTAAAGGAGATCAGCCCTGGGTGTTCTTTGGAAGGAATGATGCTAAAGCTGAAACTCCAGTACTTTGGCCACCTCATGTGAAGAGTTGACTCATTGGAAAAGACTCTGATGCTGGGAGGGATTGGGGGCAGGAGGAGAAGGGGACGACAGAGGATGAGATGGCTGGGTGGCATCACCGACTCAATGGACTTGAGTTTAAGTGAACTTGGGAGATGGTGATGGACAGGGAGGCCTGGCGTGCTGCGATTCATGGGGTTGCAAAGAGTTGGACATGACTGAGCGACTGAACTGAACTGATGCAAGTGAAATGAACTGAACTGAACTGAACTGATGCAATACTGATTTATAGCATCAGACTTTACTTGCATCACAAGTCACATCCCCATTTGGATGTTGTTTTTGCTTTGGCTCCATCTCTTCATTCTTCCTGGAGTTATTGCTCCACTCATCTCCAGCAGCATTTTGTGCACCTACCAACATGGGGAGTTCATCCTTCAGTTTCATACCTTTTTGCCTTTTCATACTGTTCATGGAGTTCTCAAGGCAAGCATGCTGAAGTGGTTTGCCATTTCCTTCTCCAGTGGACAACATTTTGTCAGAACTCTTCACCATGACCCATCCATCTCGGGTGGCCCTACACAATACGGCTCATAACTTCATTGAGTTAGACAAGGCTATGGTCCATGTGATCAGATTGGTTAGTTTTCTGTGATTTTGGTTTCAGTCTGTCTGCTGTCTGACGGAAAAGGAGAAGAGGCTTATGAAAGCCTCCCGATGGGAGACATTGACTGAGGGGGAAACTGGGTCTTGTTCTGATGTACCATGAATAGTAAATCTTTAATCCAACTTTCTGTTGATGATCTGTGCTGTGTTCCCTTCCTGTTATTTGACCTGAGGCCAAACTATTGTGGATGTAGTAAAGATAATGGTGACCTCCTTCAAAAGGTCCCATGCATGCATTTTTAGACTCAGGGACCCCAACCCTGCAGCAGGCCACTGTTGACCCCCTTCTCTGCCAGTGACTCCTGGTTCCTCATGGGCAAGTCTGGGTCAGTCTTTTTGGGGTTACTGTTCCTTTCTCCTGGGTCTTGCTGCATACAAGGTTTTGTCTGTGTCCTCCAAGAGTCTGTTTCCCCAGTCCTGTGTAAGTTCTGGTGGCTCTAGGGTGGGGTTAATGGTGACCTCCTCCAAAAGGGCTTATGCCATACCCAGGTCTACTGCACCCAGAGCCCTTGCCCCTACAGCAGTCCACTGGTGACCCATACCTCCTCAGTCCAGTTCAGTTCAGTTCAGTTGCTCAGTCATGTCTGACTCTTTGTGATCCCATGGACCACAGCACGCCAGGCCTCTCTGTCCATCACCAACTCCCAGAGTCTGCCCAAACTCATGTCCATTGAGTCGGTGATGCCATCCAACCATATCATCCTCCATCGTCCCCTTCTCCCTCTGCCTTCAATCTTTCCCAGCATCAGGGTCTTTTAAAATGAGTCAGCTCTTCACATCAAGTGGCCAAAGTATTGGAGTTTCAGCTTCAAAATCCATACCTCCTCAGGAGACACTCAAACACAGTTCTGTCTCAGTCTCTGTGGGGTCTCTGGGTCCTGGTGCATAGAAGGTATCTTTGGACCCTCTGAGTGTCTCTGGCAGGTATGGGGTTTGATTCTAAACATGATTTTGCCCCTCCTACCATCTTGTTGGGGCTTCTCCTTTGCCCTTGGAAGTGGGGTATCTCCTCAAAATGAGCAATGTAGAGTTGGAGAAAATGAGAAAAAACAGTAGACTGGCCATCTTTCAGTGATATACAAGAAGAGGGAACCCTGTAAGATTAGGTTTTTGTGTAAGGGAAGACAATGTGTTGTGGATCAAATGCCACACACTCTCATTGTTATTACTAAGATTTAGTACATTTTGTTGAATGAATCTTTTTTTCCATTTGCTGTATACCCTTAGGATAATTTACAATGACTTAAATTGTTTTTTGAAATAAAATTCTCTGTATATAAATGGTTGATGAGTAAAGCATCTATTGTGCTCCTTCTTCTGTCATTTCAGAAGTCAGTCTCTTAAGGAACTTACTTTTAAAGGTAATGATTTTGTTTTTATTATCAAAAAACAAAATTTTTCATTTGAGACATAAACACTTTAGGGACTCAAGTATATTACAAGCTTTTGTAAATATTACTAAATATATTGAAATGCTTCTTTTAAAACTAATATCTTCATAATTAAAATTGCCAAATGACAATTCTTTATCAACCATTATAATACACATAATGCCAGTATAGCATTTTTTTCTTCTAAAGAGTCTTCATTTAATTGTTCTTGATAAAATATCATTTGCTGTCATAACACCAAAATCATTCTGAGCGTAAATTTTAATTGATAATCTATAGTCTAATTGCTAATCCCATTCCACACTAATTTATAATTCTACTTATGTCATAAATATGAATGTGTAGTTTCCAATAATATACTGTCATGCATTTGTTCAAGGACTGCCTTTAATTACTTCCATTATTTCTGGTCTTCTGGTGTAGGTGGGAGAAATTTGGGTAACCCTTTGGATGCTACCACTGTTTTATGTGTCA
Source organism: Bos indicus x Bos taurus (assembly GCF_003369695.1). NCBI lineage: Eukaryota > Metazoa > Chordata > Mammalia > Artiodactyla > Bovidae > Bos > Bos indicus x Bos taurus. Next base: position 45,337,016 of record NC_040087.1, on the reverse strand, counting down.
AAATTGGATTAGATACTATGCATAATGCAAATAACCATGTAATTATTTTGAATTTACAATGTATTTACTATGTAATTGCATAGTAAGTACCATATAATTACAAGATGATTACATGATTATTTCTGCCTTTTACACAGCTTTAAAAGCAAAAGATTTTGTTGCAATTATTATTGGCATTTATTGGTAAGTGTTACATGGTAGGGAACAAAATATTTATCATATAATCAACCAACTAAGCAACTGCTATTGACTCTTTTCACTTGCAAAAATTATATTTAAAAGTTATTTTAGTGAACCTAAAATTGCTTTAAAATGAATTTTATTAGTTAAAGAATTTAATGCACTTGAAGTTAAACATGAATACAGGCACAATTTGATATCTCTCAAACAGTTGATCATTGTGTACACCATTCTGTTTAACTATTGTTATTGTGCATTTTTATTTGAGATTTTGAGTTTCAGGTTAATTTCTTTGAATATTCCAAGAACATCTTAAATCACCAATGTGAGGAGAAACTCAAGAGATAAACGTGTTATTTCACTTTTTGACTTCTTACCTAAAAATGTCCATACTTATGATAATAAAACGTATTATGCTTCTAAAAATTCTTGACTCATACATTTTGCAATTATAAAACAAATATTTTATATTAAAGGATTATTCAGTTCAGTTCAGTTCGGTCGCTCAGTCATGTTCGACTCTTTGCGACCCTGTGAATTGCAGCACGCCGGGCCTCCCTGTCTGTCACCATCTCCCGGAATTCACTCAAACTCACATCCATAGAGTCGGTGATGCCATCCAGCCATCTCGTCCTCTGTCGTCCCCTTCTCCTCCTGCCCCCAATCCCTCCCAGCATCAGAGTCTTTTCCAATGAGTCAACTCTTCGCATGAAGTGGCCAAAGTATTGGAGTTTCAGCTTCAGCATCAGTCCTTCCAATGAGCACCCAACACTGATCTCCTTTTAGTCTTACATGAAAACTGGAGAAATAGTACATATTTTCTGCACCCTCTACATTCTCTGCTTCCACTATTATTAACATCATGTGTTATTTTGCTGCAATTGTTATAATAAATGAATTAGTACTGATACATTATTGTTAACTAAAGTCCATCATTTATTCTGATTTCCTTTGAAGTGAAAAGTGAAAGTGAAGTTGTTCACTCATGTCTGATTTCCTTAGTTTGTAACAAATTTTCTTTTTCTGTTATAGGATTATATTCATGACACCACATTGCATTCAATAGTGATGTCTATTCAGTATCTTCTTGGATGTGCCAGTTTCTCAGATTTTCCTTGTTTTTGATGACCTTGAGAGTTTGAAAGAATGTTGGTTAGGTATTTGTAGAATATCCCCCAAATGGGATTTGCTTCATGTTTTTCTCATGCTTAGGTGATAGCTATGTGTTTGGGGAAGGAAGATCACTGGCGCAAAGTGCTAATATAATCACATCATATCAAGAGTACATAATATAAACATGATTTATCACAGTTGGTGTTAACCTTAATTGCCTGGCTGAGGCTGTGTTTGTCAGAGTTCTCAACTCTAAATCGACTTTTTTTTTTTTTTTAATCCCTTTTCCATGCTATAATCTTGGAAGAAGTTCACTATGCACAGCCCACAATTAAACATAGAAAAGTTACACTCTAACTCCTTGAGGGCAAAATAGCTACATAAATTATTAGATATTCTTCTACATGGCAGATGCATCTCTTCTCTTCCACTTAGTTATTTATTCAACCATTTATTTATATCTGTATGGACTCATGCATATTTATTTTAGATTTTGGTTTATAATCTAACACTGCTTTAGTTTGTTGCTCAAATTTTTCCAGCATTTGCTCCAGGATGCTCTCTTGATTGGCTCCTGTGCTCCTTAGACATATTGAATATTGTAAAAATTTTGAGCAATTATGTACCAAGTTGTTATATTTTGTATGAAAATTTTTATGTGAAATTAGCTATCATATCTCTTGAGTAAATATCTAGAACTGTGATTGTTGAAGTGTATGGTAAGGCTATACCTACTTTTTTCAGAAACTGACAAGCTGTCTTTTAAAGTGGCTGTATATTTTATATTGACACCAATAATGAAGGAGAGTTGCTCTTGCACCACGTTGTTCTCAGTCATTGGAGTCACAGTTTCTTGGATTTTAATTGCTGAAATGGGCTTCCCTCGTGGCTCAGCTGGTAAAGAAACTGCCTGCAATGCTGGAGACCTAGGTTCTGTCCCTGGGTTGGGAAGATCCCCTGGAGAAGGGAAAGGCTACCCACTTCAGTATTCTGGCCTGGAGAATTCCATGGAATGTATAGTCCATGAGGTTGCAAAGAGTTGGAGACAACCAAGGGACTTTCACTTCAATCACTGAAATAGATATACAGGGGTGTGTCACTGTTATTTTAATTTGCAATTATTATAAATTATATCACACATTTTTCATAAATATATTTGCCATCTATGTATCTTCTCTGGTAAGGTATTTGTTAGATCATTTGCTCATTTTAAAAATATTTTCTTATTGCTGTGTTTTAAGAGTTCTTTACATAATTTGCATACATTCCTTTATGAAATGTATTTTTTAAATATTTGCTCACAGTCCGTTGTTGTATTTTGTTTTTCTTAATGGGCTTTTGCTGAAAAGAAGTTTTTAATTTAAGTAAATATAAGTGATCCATTTTTTCTTTCACAGATGATGCTTTTGGTGCTACATCTGTATTATGCTGCTTGGCCTGCCTAACAATTTACTATAGCCAGTGTGGCTTTAACAATAGATTCATTGTCTCACAGCTCTAGAGACTAGAAATCAAGATCAATGTGTCAGTAGGGCCACAGTCCCTCAGAAACTAGTGGGGAGCAATCTGGTCCAGATCTTTCTCCTAGCTTCTGGTGGCTTAACTCTTGTCTTCACTTGGCATTCTCCCTGTGTCCAAATTTTCTTTCTGGGCTTCCTTGGTGACTCAAATGATAAAGAATCTGCCCTTCAATGTGGGAGACCTGGGTTTGATCCCTGGGTTGGGAAGATCCCCTGGAAGAGGGCTTGGCAACCCACTCCAGGATTCTTGCTTGGAGAATCCCCATGGACAGAGGGGCCTGGCAAGCTAAGTTAGCCCAAGGGGTTGCAAAGAGTCAGATATGACTAAGCACATAAAGACACCAATCATATTGAATCACCCAGTGGCTCAGAGGCACACAGTGGCAATGCAGGAGACACAGGTTTGACCCCTGCATCAGGAAGATCCCCTAGAGGAGGAAATGGTAAACCATTCCAGTATTCTTGTTTGGGAAAAATCCCATGGACAGGCTCCCAGAGAGTCCTGGTGGGTGATGGGATAAAAAAGATTCAGACATGACTTAGCATCTAAACAACAAATTAAATCAGGGACCTACCTTACTCCAGAAAGGCTTCACATTTACTTAACAATTACGTTTTGCACAACCTTATTTCCAAGTAAGATCATATTCTGAGGTACTGGGTATTAGGACTTTAACATATGAATTTTAAGGGACCCAATTTTACCCATGAAAGTGAAAGTGTTAGTTGCTCAGTCATGTTTGACTCTTTGCAACATGATGGACTGTAGCCCACCAGGATCCTCTGTCCATGAGATTTCCCAGGCAAGAATACTGGAGTGGGTAGCCATTCCCTTCTCCAGTGAATCTTCTCAACCCATGGACAGAACCCAGATCTCCTACATTGCAGGCAAATCTTTATTTCTGTGCTACCAGGAAAGCCTATTATTATTATTATTTACCCATTAATTTAGTTCAGTTCAGTCGCTCAGTCGTGTCCAACTGTGACCCCATGAATCACAGCACACCAGGCGTCCCTCTCCATCACCAACTCCCGGAGTTTACCCAAACTTATGTCCATAGAGCTGGTGATGCCATCCAGCCGTCTCATCCTCTGTTATCCCCTTCTCTTCCTGCTTCCAATCCCTCCCAGCATCAAGGTCTTTTCCAATGAGTCAACTCTTTGCATGAGGTGGCCAAAGTACAGGAGTCTCAGCTTTACCATCATTCCTTCCAAAGAAATCCCAGGGCTGATCTCCTTCAGAATGGACTGGTTGGATCTCCTTGCAATCCAAGGGACTCTCAAGAGTCTTCTCCAACACCACAGTTCAAAAGCATCAATTCTTTGGTGCTCAGCTTTCTTCACAGTCCAACTCTCACATCTATACATGACCACTGGAAAAACCGTAGCCTTGACTAGACAGACCTTGTTGGCAAAGTAATGTCTCTGCTTTTGAATATGCTATCTAGGTTGGTCATAACTTTCCTTCCCAGGAGTAAGCATTTTTTAATTTCATGGCTGCAATCACCATCTGCAGTGATTTTGGAGGCCCAAAAAATAAAGTCTGACACTGTTTCCACTGTTTCCCCTTCTCTTTCCCATGAAGTGATGGGACCGAATGCCATGATCTTTGTTTTCTGAATGTTGAGCTTTAAGCCAACTTTTTCACTCTCCTCTTTCACTTTCAACAAGAGGCTTTTTAGTTCTTCTTTGCTTTCTGCCATAAGGGTGTTGTCATCTGCATATCTAAGGTTATTGATATTTCTCCCAGCAATCTTGATTCCAGCTTGTGCTTCTTCCAGCCCAACGTTTCTCATGATGTACTCTGCGTATAAGTTAAATAAGCAGGGTGACAATATACAGCCTTGACGTACCCCTTTTTCTATTTGGAACCAGTCTGTTGTTTCATGTCCAGTTCTAACTGTTGCTTCCTGACCTGCATACAGATTTCTCAAGAGGCAGATCAGGTGGTCTGGTATTCCCATCTCTTTCAGAATTTTCCACAGTGTATTGTGATCCACACAGTCAAAGGCTTTGGCATAGTCAATAAAGCAAAAATAGATGTTTTTTCTGGAACTGTCTTGCTTTTCAATGATCCAGCAGATGTTGGCAGTTTTATCTCTGGTTCCTCTGCCTTTTCTGAAACCACCTTGAACATCTGGAAGTTCATGGGTCGTGTATTTTTTACCCGTAACAGGCTCTAAAACTCATTACAAGTCTTATGGCCACCTAGAAGTTTTCCTATGTTTTCTTCCAGAAGTTTGGCGATATTTCATTTAAAATTTAAGCCCATGATTCGTTTTAAATAACTTTTTTGTAAGTTGTAAAATTAATTTTTGTATGTGAGCTTCCAGTGATTGAAAGCAACTACCACTTGTTGAAAAGACAAAGCATTCTTCATTTAACTGTCTTTTCTCCTTTGTCAAAGTTGAGTTGACTATATTTGTGTGACTGTTGTGGGTATTTTTCTGGACCTCTGTTCTGTTTCATTGATCTTTGTCCTTTCACTGCTGCCATGTTGTTCTTATTGAAATATGTTTAAAGTCAGTCTTGAAATTAGCTTATGAGGGTTCTCCAGTCTGTTTTATTTTTTTTAGTCTTGTATTGGCTAGACTAGTTCTTTTGTTTTCAAGATAAACTATAGAATCAAGTAAATTTTCTCAAGTACATGATAGAATTCGCTGAAAATTTCAGCAATAAGAACTAAAAGGATACATTGTTTATCTTGCTGTCTATCTGTGGCTAATACATAATTCCTTGTCTGAGTGATTCAACCATCAAACATGGAAACGTATGCCTTCTAAAGGAATGAGGCAACCTCTCCCACAGTTGATCTCTGATTTATGGAAAAAAAAAAGAAAGGACCATGGTGCCAGCTTTTTTAATGAAGAGCCCTTGCTTCTGCTGACAGAGGCTGCATTATTCACTGAAGTACTATCTTTTTTCTGTAGCTGTTGAAGCATATTTGATCAAATCTGGAGAAGACCGAAAACCTAGGCAGTACCTTTCAATATTAATCTACATACAAATCACCAAAGGATGTTGTTGAAAAGTGTATTCTAATTCAATATGTCTGGAGTGGTGCATACTTTTGCCTCTCCAGCGAGCTCTCAAGTAATGCTGTTGCAATTCTATGAACCACACTTTGAGTAGCAGAGAGATAGAGAAAATTTTCCCAAACTTGAGCAAATACAAAATGACTTGTTGTTGATCATATAAAGATTGTTGGTCTTCATCCCCAGACTTTCTGATAAACTAGGCCTGAGAGCAGTCCTTTGAATTTGAATTTTTTGGCAAATTCCTAGGTTGGATTGAGGCTGGAGATTGAGAAACTGCAATTTGGAAAACACTGACCCAGAATTCTAACATGCAATCACTCCAAAATATAAAAGAACCAGAATTCTAGCTTATTTGACAGGTTGGAGGAAAAAAATAAAATAAAATAAAACAAATAAAATCTTCCTACCCTTCACCACTTATTGACTCATCTGTTGGTCAGATAATCCAAAGTATGATTACAAAACATAAAGAAATCAAGATGGAAAATAAAATAGATTCCATCTGGGAGGGGGAGGGGAATGGCTAAATTCTTCCCCAACTACCAATTGGCTATCCATACTTTCCAGTTGCTGTATCTTAATGCTTGAGTACATCCAGTTGCTATATCTTAATGCTTGAGTACTTCTCTTTGTCTTTCACATTTTATACACAATTATTCAGCAAATCCACTTGGCATTGCCTTCCAAATATATAGAGTTTAACCACTCACTATTGCATCCACTGCTAATATCTTTGAACTAGGCAACACATTCTTTAATCTGATATTAACGTATCTGCTAATATGCCTCTTTGCTTTCCCTTATGTTCTCTCCACAATCTACTGTTCTCAACATCACCTAAGAGTGATCCATTTTAAACATCAAGCAGATCACATCACAGCTGTCTTCAAAATGTTCAGTGGCTTTTACCACACTCAGTAAATTCAATTCTTAGTGAGTCCTACAAGACCCCTCACGACCTGGTCCCCATTACTTATCTAACCATCACCCTTCTACCCTCCCTTCTTGCTTATTCTGGTTCTTAAGCTACTCTGATTGAGGCTTTAGGCTGCTCCTGCCTTTAGGTCTTTGGTGTTTGCTTTTACTTGTGTGTGTTCTGTGTGTGATCAGTTGTATTTGACTCTTTTTGACCCCATGGAATACAGCCCACCAAGCTCCTCTGTCCATGGAATTTTCCTAGTAAGAATATTGGAGTGAGTTGTCATTTCCTACTCTCGACCCAGGAATCAGACACCAGTATCTTCTGTCTCCTTCACTGGCAGGCAGATTCTTTACCACTGTGCCACTTGAGAATGCTTTACTTGCTTTTCCAAAATCCACAAGAGTTGCACCCTCACCTAATACAAGTCTTTGATCTAATATCACCTTTACAATCAGGCCTTTGTTGACTGCCCTGTAGTAGCAACTGGCTCTCTATCCATACTTCTTTCCCTCTTTTAATTAATGTGTCTGCTTCCCTGGTGGCTCAGACAGTAAAGAATCTGCCTGCAAGGCAAGAGACCTGGGTTCGATCCCTGGGTCGAGAAGATCCCCTGGAGGAGAGCCTAGCAACCCCCTCCAGTATTCTTGCCTGGAGAATCCCCACAGATAGAGGAGCCCGAGGGACTACAGTCCATGGGGTCACAAAGAGTCAGACATGACTAAGCATAGCACATAGCACTTAATATTATCTGTCATGAAATGTATTTTTCTTATTTGTTGTTTATAGTATCATAATGTAATATAAATTGTAAGAAAGAATCTTTATGGTGGGATGGAACTTTTTTGTTCAATGCTACTGTATGCCTAAAAGCTTGGGGAACACAGAGGTCCCTAGGAATGATGCACCTCTGACCCCAATGAATAAACGATGAAAAACCTTCAAAAAATAAAAAAATAATAACAACAATAATAAAACCTAAGGGAGTACTTGACCAGTCAAAACAAAAGTCCAAAGGATTACTTAATATGATTGAGAGTAATATATACATACATATATATACATACATATGAAAGAAAAATCCAGAGTCTTATAATTGAATAATAAAAATTCAATGGGAAAGACTAGAGAACAAAATAATTAATAAACAGTATAAAATACTGTACAATAAATAAATGTATGAACTAGCAATAAAAATAAAATTCTAGAAGCTTATTATCAGACAAAATAAATTACCTACCAAAAATGAGAACCACATGGCCATTTCTTTTAAACTGACATTTAAAATACATGGACCAATGTTTATGGATTTAGAAAGAGCTATATTTCTAGAAGACTGCATGTTTTCATAAGGAAAACAAAAAACAACTGAGGGGATCTCCCCACTTGTGGTAGAGACTCCTGGCTTGTCCCATGGCATGGAGTTTCTGTGTGGGTCCAGGACTGCTCAGTGATAGCATACTTCCCCACCACTCAGTTAGCAGAAGCCTATGACTAGGCTCTTGACAGTGAGATAGGAACAGATGTGAAATATACAAGGTCTGTGATCTTAGATGTTTATGCGTGCTTTGTTCATCACATGCTCTTCCTTAAACTTCTATCACCTGGAAAACTCAATGCACAGGTGAATTGGAAAGGAAACTAAGTCCCTGATCAACTTTGGGGAGCAGAGGTGACAAATTTGGAGATTTCACATCAACACAATAAAGAAGAACGTTGCCCCCAAAGAAGGGTTTCTTGTTTCTTAGCTTAAATGTGCAGATATAGTTCCAGGCAAGATTAAGGGGGAAAAAAAAAATGAACTATATCTAATTATATTTCTGAAACCTGAGGAGAGAGGAAGAAAACTTTTAGTATTTTAGTCTCTGTATTTTGAGTCTTTGTCATTATAAAGTACAATCTTTATCCAAAATAATGCATTACCCATTTGCCTTTCCCTATAAAGTTTACCTAATCAATTATTCCATGGGAAGAAAGAGTAAGTTTTACTTCTTAATATACCTTACTAAGGTTGTAATGATGAGTTATTTTTTATTATATTTTTTCTTTTCAATCATCATATTGATGTAATAAGAAACTGAAAAATCCATAATGCAGTGTGGAATGTTGAAGCAAATAATTTAGTTGAATTGGTTTTTAAAAATAGAGAAAATAACCAAAAAACCCCAATAATTTTTAGAATGCTTTTTTTTTTTGTCCTAGAATGCGTTACATAGACTGTTCATTCCCTCAATCTGTCAGCCTGAAATGACTTTTCCTTCTTTTTCCTTTTGTTCTACAGATATTTTTCTCACCCTTCAAGATTCAGTTTAAATATCACCTTGTCCCATAAAATTCTGCCCATACTTCATTATAACCTATGTAACACATGACTTTATCATAATCTGTCTAAATGTTACCTTCTCCCTCTAGGCTGTGAAAACCTTGAAGACAAGAAATGTATCCTGTGCTATTATTTAAAGAAGAAATGCTATTTATAATTATAATGACATGAAAGAGATGAACTTGACCATGTGCTTTAAAAACAAGCCAAAATTAATAAGATAAAGAGTAGATAGAAATGTAAATTCTTATGGTTGTGTTCAAAACAACAATTTCCCAAGGACAGGAAGAGAAAGACCAACTTAACTACAGTTCATATAAAATGGCTTATGAGATTTTGTTAACTACTCAGCATGTGAGTCAACAACGTAACATGGCTGCCAAAACAAGCAATAAGCCCAATGAAAATGTTTCACTTTGCCAGACTCAATAAACATTATTTTGCTGTTCTGATGGTCTCTAATTAGGATAATTAAGAGCTGAAGTGTCAACATTGGCCCATCTACTAATTTCCTGATTGTTCATGGACTTCAGCAACTCCACATTTTGTTGCTCTGCATTCTAACACTCTGGTCTTTTTACTCTGCATAATAAAGATATATGACTCACTCTTAGCTGCTTTGATATATGTATTAGACAGTTTCTATCCATACAGATGATGTGATAAGATATGCAGTCTTAAGAACTGTCAAGAGGTATTGAATACTTAGCCTTAATAGTAGTTCTACTTTCAGCCAGATGGTGGCTTTAATGATTTCTGATCAGCATTATATTTGATATAATAAGCAAAAAAAAGTATAGACAGGTTACAACATTGTTTAAATAGAGTTTCATGGAAAATTAGATAATGAAAAGTCTTAAGGAATTTTCTATTTAAAAATATTTCATTATACTATTAGCATAATCTCTTATCATGGAAATAAAGAATAACCTTTCCAACTTTATTTTCCTCAAATTTCAGGTAAATTTCATCTCAACTCATGTTGTATAGTGTCTCATCTCCTGACTGAGGCTCTGTGTGTACAAGCTTTATTCACCTGAGCCCATATATGATTTGATGTTCCTCTTATCATTAATGGAGAAGGCAATGGCAACCCATTCCAGTACTCTTGCCTGGAAAATCCCATGGACAGAGAAGCACAAATCCTTTATTTCACCTGATCTGCTGCCTTCATCTCAAATGTAAATGTCTTAGATCAAGCTCCTAAGAAGCAAAACCTGAGACAGCAGTCTGAGTGCACATAATCCACTGAGGGAGAACTTTTCAAGAAAATTTTCAGAAAGGGGATAGACCAGATTAAGGAAGGGAAAGTGCCATGTAAGAATGTGGATTTGGATCAAGTCTAATCTTTGTCTCACCTATTTGGTGGAAGGGAGATGTTCAGAAAACAAACAGCTCTGCTGCACTCTCCACATTTAAAGAAAGAGGTTCAGCATTTAAGACACCAAATCAGGAAGTCACTGGCTGTGTGGGTTTCCCCTGAGTCTGGCCAGGTGTGTATAACTTCTGCTGTAAGGTAACTCCAATCAGGCAGGACAATTTTCCATAGAAGGAATGGTGTCTACTATTTTGTAGCAGAAAACAAAGCAGCTAAAAACGAATCATGTACACCAAATTAGAAAGGGGAATCGGCTGGGACATTGTTCAGGCACAGCTTTCCTAAAATTTTCTTGCCAAAATTCTTGAGACAATTGACAGTAGTAAAGTTACTGGGAAAATTACGGCCTCTGGCATGGATACTGCAGTTAGTACCAGGGTTGTAACTAACACCTTCGCTTCGTTTGTTTTTTTCCCCCTACCCCTTCCAGATTCCCCTCACTCTTGGATAAAACCTCTGCTGGACTAGAGACTGGCAAAATAGGTTGACTCAGACTCCAATTTTGTAGACTTTTGCTATCTGGGCCTCAGGTTATCATGTACGATCAGATGCAGATGCTGCAATTGCTAATTTACAGGTAAAATTGGTCATGTGAGTACCACCAGCTGCCTCACTTGTCATATGAATATCAAATGCACTTCTTCCTCCCTTATTTGCAAAAGCAACAGTCCTACCTTTCAATAAGAATCAGGGTTAATTATCTCTGACAGACTGTATACTGGCATATGAAGCCAAAAGAGACCCTGTATCAATCCCAGATTCAGTTTTACTATATCCTTTGTTGGAAGGATCATTCTTCTGAGAATGAAGACCTCTGGACTCACAGATCCTAGAGTTTCAAGGGAAAGATTCATGAATTCATCAAATGAATGGTATAGGTAAGTGGGGTCTTATGGGCTGAATACCCATATGTGTTACTCAAGCAGTGTTAAGACCCAGTGCTTCATAATATGGCTGTTTTCAGGATAAAGACTTTAATAAGGCAATTTTGATGCTATGGGGGGGGGGTGTTAATCTCATCTTACTAGCAGTTTTATAAAAGAGGAAATTCGGACCCGAAAAGAGATACTGAGGATGTGCATACCCTAAGAAACACCTATTTGAGGAACTGGCAAGAAGGTGGCCACCTACAAGCCAAGAACAGAGACCTTATAAGAAATCAATCCGACTAGCACCTTTATTTTGGGTTTCTAGCATCAAGAACTGTGAAAAATAACTGTCCATTAGTCAAGTCACCCAAATTGAAGTATTTGTTATGGCAGCCCTATCATGGGGCCACATTTGCTTTTACAATGTGTTCCACATGCATATTCTATCTATGGGGGCTACAGTGACACATGATGCTTCTATTTTAAGGATTATACCTCATTCTGAAGATTAGCCCTCTTTCTTGGCACTGTTTTATTTCTTCATCTTTTTTAGGTTAGTCTACTGTTATTTAGAAAGTATCTGAAAGATAATCTGGGTAGTGAGACCAGTGGATCTCATGGTTGGAAGTACACTACCATTTTAACTTCATTGTGAAGGAAGTTCCTTGGTGCAAGGTGACATGCTGTGATAAACCCTATAAATGAGAAATAGCATTTATAGAATGGGAGATCTGGAAAATATCTCTCCATAAAGCTATTAAACAGAACAAATTCTTCAATAACCATCAGTTCTCCAAAGTAAAAACATACAACAAATTGTGAAACATTTAATTATTAAGAAAAATTACTATAACTTATGTAAGAATAGTGGTGATATATGGGGTTTTGGCATAAAACAGATCCTAACCCTGCTCCTAAACTATCAGAAATAGCTTTCTTGGAATTGAGAAAGCCATAGAAACTATCAATTTTATTGCCAGGCAGCACCAACTTGATTAGTAGCAGAGCACATAAAAACTCCATAACCACGATCATTGCTGAAAGCCTTATTGATCTTGCTACTCATCAATCCCTACCTGAATTTGGGATACTGGTTGGACCAAGCAACAGGTAAGATAACCCTAGGAGTTTATCCAGGAGATTCGGGAGAATGAGACTGTCATAGTGGGCTTGATAAGCTACCACATATCGTAGGTGGTCTCAAAGGGTGTGCATATGTATTCACAAGGATACACAGAAACTTAGGAGAAGCTGGAGAGGGCCTTATTATGTTTCTGGATGAACATGAGACTATGTGCAAGTGCATAAAAGACCTGACAAGACCCAGCAAAAGGTAAAAGCTGGGACATATTTGTAAACTGCCTGAAATATGAATGTACAACTTAATATTTACACAAAAGAGTCACAAAGAGTGGAAATTTTACTGAATCAAGGTGTTTAAGCACTATCTCTAGCCAGTCATTTCTTGTGATCACTAGGATCTCAATAATAATAAAAAAATAAACAAATAGATACACTAAAAAGGGAGATCATTGACTACACACTTCAGAACAGGCAAATTCTATAGAATTAGTTGAGGTAAGTGGATACAAATATAAATAAATAACAAGAAACTACAGATTCAGTAGGGAGGAGCACCAGAATCCAGAGTTGCTACAACATATTACTTAAAATGTTGAGCCTTCAACAACAGATTGTGAGGCATGTGAAGAAACAGGGATATGTGACACATACATATGAAAAAAAATCAATATTAACCATTATTTATACAAGTCCAGATATTAGACTTCACAAAGATGTTAGGGAAGCTACTATAATATATTCAGGGAACTAAAGGAAAGCATTTAAAGAATTAAAGGGAATATAACAATGACTCATCAAAGAGTGAATATCAATAAAAAGAAATTTTAGAAAAGAAGCCAGTGGGAATTCTGGTATTAAAAGTACAAATATTGAAAAAAACACACCAGAAATATCTAAAATGAAGACACAAAATATGAAAATCAAGATTGAAAGAAGGGTCATCACTATTAACTCTAAAGACATGAAAATAATTATAGGGAAATGATAAGAAAAAGTTTTTGTCAATAAATTAGACAATTTAGATGAAACATAAAAATTACTAGAAAGAACCAACTTCCAAAACTGACTCAAGAAGAAATTGAAAATCTGAATACATTTGTAACAAGTAAATAAATTAAGTTAGTAGTTACAAATCTCACATGATAGAATTAGTTATTTTATAAAAGCAGCAGCAGAGAGCTTCCTTGCTCCCTCTGTCATTTGAATATACAAGAGGATAGTTGTTTATTAACCAGGAAGTGGACTCTCACCAGACACAAGATCTGCTTGTTCCTTTGTCTTAGACTTCCCAGCCTCCAGAAGTATGAGAAATAAACTTGTGTTGTTTATAAGTCACCCAATCTATGGTATTCTGTGCTGAAGAGTTGGGTACAGCCAGGCAACCATTTGTTAAGAATATTAATGTGGGTGTGAATCACAGTCCCAAACAGCCATTTCAACAGAAGCCAAGTTCCATTCCAGATAAGGGAAGAATGACCCAAAAGTGACTGGGACTACCACTTCAGTTTTAAAATGGGAGGATGATTGCCTTTTTTTCAATAGGTTAGATGTGTTCTGCCCTAAGCCATAGGGGTGAGGCAGCTCAGGGTCTTGGTTGGCAATCCTTGCTTGAAAACTGAAGGAGAAAGATACCTAACCCACTAGGTCCAGAATGGGAGAAAATCTCCTCCAATCTCCTCCAGTGTGTCCCACAAGCAGGATCTTGACCTAGGTGGTAGGGTAGAGCATTAAGCCAAAGAGAATTATTTAGGCGCCTTAAGAGCTCATGTGGAGTTTGCCCTGTAGCTTGAACTTACTTGGGACCTGGTCCCCTTATTTCTTTCTTATATCCTCTTTTGAAATGAGAATGTCTATCTTATGCCTGTCTGACTATTGTAGTTTCAAAGCACACAACTTGTTTGATTTCATAGGTTCATAGCTGGAGAGCAATTTGCCTCAAGATGACCCCTACCTCGAGTCTCACACATTTGTGATTTGGATGATATTTCAGTGAGACTTTGGATTTTAGGCTTTAGAGTTCTTTGCAGGCTATTGGCATGCACTGAATGTGTCTTGCATGTGAGAATAACATAAATTTGATGGGGTCTACTAAATGTTATGTTTCTCTGAAATTCATGTGTTGAAATCCTCAGTTCAGTTCAGTTCAGTCGCTCAGTCGTGTCCGACTCTTTGCGACCCCGTGAATTGCAGCACGCCAGGCCTCCCTGTCCATCACCAACTCCCGGAGTTCATTCAATCTCACGTCCATCGAGTCGGTGATGCCATCCAGCCATCTCATCCTCTGTCGTCCCCTTCTCCTCTTGCCCCCAATCCCTCCCAGCGTCAGAGTCTTTTCCAATGAGTCAACTCTTCGCATGAACTGGCCAAAGTACTGGAGCTTCAGCTTTAACATCATTCCCTCCAAGGAACACCCAAGGCTGATCTCCTTCAGAATGGACTGGTTGGATCTCCTTGCAGTCCGAGGGACTCTCAAGAGTCTTCTCCAACACCACAGTTCAAAAGCATCAATTCTTCGGCACTCAGCTTTCTTCACAGTCCAACTCTCACATCCACACATGACCACTGGAAAAACCATAGCCTTGACTAGATGGACCTTTGTTGGCAAAGTAATGTCTCTGCTTTTGAATATGCTATCTAGGTTGGTCATAACTTTTCTTCCAAAAAGTAAGCATCTTTTACTTTCATGGCTGGAATCACCATCTGCAGTGATTTTGGAGCCCAGAAAAATAAAGTCTGACACTGTTTCCACTGTTTGCCCATCTATTTCCCATGAAGTGATGAGACCAGTTGAAATCCTACTCTCAGTCTAATTGTATTAGGAAGTAGGGCTTTCAAGAGGTGATTAGATCATGATAATGGAGCCCCATCCATGGATCTCCCATGGATGGAGTGCCAATATAAAAGAGATCCCAGAGAGCTTCCTTACTTCTTCCATGTAAGGCTATAATGAGAAGAGAACCATCAACAAACCAGGAAGAAGGTCCTCACCAGACACTGAATCTGCTGGCACCTTAGTATTGGACGTCCCAGCCTCAGAACTGTGAGAGATGAATTTCTGCTCTTCATGAGATGCCCAGTGTGTGGTTTTCTGTTATAGTCACCTGAAAGGACTAAGATACAACTTAATATTTCATTGTTTAGCATCTGGAAGCATTTTTCCCCCATTCCTGAAAAATTGCAAAAATCTGATCTCTATTATTCCTTTATTATTTTGTTTCCAAAAGAAACAAATCTCATACAAGCTTTTCTTTTCCTTCTGATAACTACTGGCTAACCAAACCAATGTTATCTGTTCAGAATTTTATTTCTGTATCACCCAACTTCAAGGTACCAATGCTACCCTAGCATATGAATTCCTACATTTGTGGCTTAATGCAATAAAACTTTCATATTTGCTCACAATAAGTCCACTGTATGCAGTCCATTCATTCATAGGAACACAGACTAGAAGAGACTGCAGCTTCATCATATTTGGCAAACAACTAGCCTGTTTCTGCCAGTTTTCTCTCTGAAATGCAAAATTTTCCTCATTGAAATCCTTCTTATGAATCCTTTCTTACCTTGAGAATAAAATCCAGGCACCTTCACATAGGAGTACAGAGCTTCTTAAATGAACCTGCCTTTTAAATCTCTTTTTCCTTGTCATATAATGCTTCCTCTTTTTGGGGTTCTCTTCTCCTCCATTAGTACTAGGCACTGTGATATTCATTGTACAGAATCCATATCAAATGCCATCTCCTCTTGAATGTTTCTCCAAAATCTACATCTAACATATTCTAATCAATTCTTCTTTGTGTAATATCTTGAAGTTGCTTATGATTTTACATTTAAAATGATGCATTTTATAAATTTTTGTTTTTATTCATATACATATGTTTTTATTCTTATAAGTTTTCCTCAGTATCTAGCACAGTGTGTAAAGTGAAAGAGGTCAAAAATATGTTTACTGAAATACATGACATGCTTAGCACTTTCTAATGAGACACATTGTAGCAATTATTACTCACTCTGCACTGAAAGTTTTCAAATTTCCAAGACCTATATATTAAAATGAGTATGATTCAGACTACTTTTATAGATAAAAGTAAATAATGATTTGTATTTCATCTGACCCCATGGTAATCTTTCTTAGAATTCAATGCTTTTATCAGTTTGTTTTTCTAAATAAAAAAGCTTCTTTGTTTTCTTGTTGCAATTTTCTTTCCTTTTCTGTTAAATTGTAGAATTTAAACCTATTCATGATATAATAGATATTTGCATTTTAACATGATTTTCAAGCACATTTCCTTTTCTGTGTGCTACAGACAAATGACCTCAAGCTCAGAATAAGACTGGGTCACTGAGATTTGGCTGTGTTTAAATTTAATTTGATTTTAGAAAAGGATTTATCTGGCTTCTTTTATGTGTAAAGAAATATGTTACACTTTTAAAGGGATGGAACTGAATAAGGTATATCGTCTTCTGGAGGGATTGGGGGCAGGAGGAGCAGGGAACGACAGAGGATGAGATGGCTGG
This sequence comes from Bos indicus x Bos taurus, assembly GCF_003369695.1. Classification (NCBI taxonomy): domain Eukaryota; kingdom Metazoa; phylum Chordata; class Mammalia; order Artiodactyla; family Bovidae; genus Bos; species Bos indicus x Bos taurus. The sequence continues at coordinate 45,320,078 of NC_040087.1, read as the reverse complement.
ATGGAATCACTGACTCGTGAATCTGAGTGAACTCTGGGAGTTGGTGATGGACAGGGATGCCTGGTGTGCTGCGATTCATGGGTTCACCAAGAGTCGGACATGACTGAACAACTGAACTGAATTGATATCGTCTTCTGCCTTCACACAGCTTCAGTGGAGACCATGTTGAATTAGAGGCTTATCAAGCACGATTGACATTGATTGCTGGTATTTCCAGAGATGACTTTCTGAGGTTCATGCTTTTAATTTTCCACTTCCAAAATGTTAATTACTTGAATTTACATTACTTAGTTCAGTGCTATGCAGCAAAGATACTTCTTTAAAGCCATAGTTCTGAGATTGAGTTTCTTGGTTTTTGTCCTCGAATTAGTGTCAGTAAAACCAAGACAAATACTGAATGGACAATACTGTGGTCCTAGTCTCTGAAGTGCCCATGACTGATAGTTGGTGGTAGAAGAAAGGTGTATTTTGCATTCAAGGGTCCTGACTTTTCTTAGCCAACTATGTGGTGTCTGAGGGATTCAGTCTCTGAACCTGTATTATACATATCTTGAATATCAAATGAACAGTGATACTCAATATTTCTTTTAGATTTTTAAAAATATGACATTAAACTCATATAGGAAAACTGGGAGAGTATTAAATCAATTAATCAAAAATCAATTATTTAATGGATATTCTTTGTTCAGGAAAACGAAGCTTATTTTTTCTGTTACACAAAATTCACAATGAATTGATGTAGATAGCACTTAATATATATGTTCTTCTTTGCATTTTCCAATGTATTTCAACCTTCATTTTATGCTATTTAGTCATTGCAGCACTGTTTTCTCCTTATGGGTGAGTAAACACATATTTAAGGATTTTTTTTCAATCATAGAGACAGCAAATTGTAGTATAAGGAATCAAACTCAAACTTCTGATTCCAAGGCTTCAATATTTAAACAAAACAAAACAAACAAAAGACATCAAAAGCTAACACCAGGAAGAGACTGGTACTCTCATTCCCTGAGGCTTCGAGGATGAAGCCGAAGTCCTGCCAATTCTAACTGTCTCATTTATTCAAAGAGATAGAATAGAAAGCTCAGAAATCTTTGGGGACCCACTCCAAAGGCACCAGATTTGGCACTAGAAGCATCCCTAAAGCACAGATTGGAGCAGGAGCAAGGAAAGGAAGCATTTTCACTGTACCACTTGTGTTTTAAGGCCTTTTTCATTATGATTTTATTAAAGTGTTTTCAGTAACTTCTAGGATCAGGACAAACTCAAGCACAGAGGCCTGTGGGATAGGGGTTATGGCAAGTTGAAGTTTGGCCTATGGACACCAAAGCATCTTCCTGGGTTGTAAAAATAATAAAAACAAGTCAGATGAGGCATTTGAGGATAGTAAATATAAAGTCTGTAACTCTGCCAAAAAAGGCAATAGAAACAGCTACATCTCTCCCAACTCTGCTGTTTGCCTTGTTGTTGCCAAATTCACCAGTGTAATGCCCATTAAAATAACATCTTTGGGAAAATAGCAGAGTGACAGTGTTGTCTGTGAGAGCAAGGAAAACAAAAAGCAGAAAATGACTGTGTGACAGTCTCTAACTGAGTAACTATGGGAAATTGAAACTTCTAAGAGAAAAATAAATCCGTTAGTAGAAGAGGAGTAAAAGAAAGAATAACTATCTCAAATCAAAACAAGTTTAATCCTTGAACTTAACCATGTTTCAAAGACCAACAATAAAATGGACCCCCATTTCTTTGATGTATGATTCAGTTAATTTCTTCATTCTTCAAAACAATAATACAGAAACTGTTGTGCATTAATGTGTGATGAGAATTCTCACTAACAACCTGATAGGCTCTCAATTGGACAGCCTCTGATTTTCCAAAATTCGGTCACATAATTATTGTATGTTGCTGAATTCCTATCTTACCTCTTTAGCTAATTATTTCCTGGAAAAGCAAGAAAAGAAAGTTTAGGTTAGCAACTCATAATAGCACTAATGACAATTTACTCTTTTTTTTTTTTTTTTCTACACAACTTTTTATTTTGTGTTGGGTATAGCCAATTAACAATGTTGTTATTAGCTCAGTTCAGTTCAGTCGCTCAGTCATGTCCGAATCTTTGCGACCCCATGAACCGCAGCATGCCAGGCCTCCCTGTCCATCACCAATCCCAGAGTTTACCCAAACTCATGTCCATTGAGTCGGTGATGCCATTTAGCCATCTCATCCTCTGTTTCAGTGAATAGCAAAGGGACTCAGCCATACATATACATGTATCCAATTTGCTCCAGAACTCTGTTCCCATCCAGGCTACCACATAACATTGAACAGAGTGTTACTTTTTCTCTTTAAATTGAAATATAGTTGATTTACAATTTTTTTTCTTTCTTAATTAACTAATTTAATTGGAGGATAATTACTTTACAATATTGTGATGATTTTTGCCATAATTTACTCTTTGATCTGCTCTCACATTCCTCAGAGCCACCAATCTTTCTTATTCCCCAGTGTCTGAAGTTTTCCTGAATCTTTACCTTTCAAAGTAACCCTGCTGTGACATCCCTGATGTGTGCGTCTGACCCTCGATTCTCCTTTGCAAAATACACCTTGCATTTGAACAGTTTAAGTTTTTGCAAACAGTTTCTACCTAAATTCCATTTTTCATACTACATTCAAATTATCCACTATTGTTCAAACTAATAACTGCCCTCCTGTGACTAGATATTGACATATTACAGAGATCTGGTTTTTTTCTCAGCCTTAACCTTCCACAGGGTGACCCTTCTAGATAAGCCTTACTTCTGATCCCCTATTATTCAGGTGATGGATGTATTTTCCTTGCCAGGTAAAATAGTACATGTGATGGTTAATTTAATGTGTCAACTTGACACAACTACAAGATACCTAGATATTTGGTCAAAATTTATTCTGGGCATTTCTGGGTGTTTTGGATGAGATTAACATTTAAATTGGTGAGCTTTTAGTAAAGAAGCCTGTACTTAAAATGTAGGTGGATCTCATCCAATTGATTGAAGGCCTGAATAGAACAGAGATACAATCTCCCCTAAGAAAGAATTCTCCAGCTGACTGTCTTTGAAGTTACTTCATCTGCAGCATCAGTTCTTCCTGGACGGCCTACAGGCTTATGTTAGAACATCAAGAGGGCTGGGTCTCCAGCTTGCTTAAGGTTTTGGAATTGGCAGTCTCCATAATCATCTAAGCAATTTCCTTAATAAATATTTTTCCATATATATAAACATCCAAAATTTCCTGGGATTTCTTTTTGGACAACTTTGACTGGTACAATACCCTTTACTTAGTAATTTACTCATATTCATTAAAGAATAATTCTATAATGTTATGGAGAAGTCTTATAAATTAAAACTACCTACACCCTTTTATTTTAATGTTCATTCTCCTATGAGATTTTAATCCTGGTGCATAGTAATATATTTTTATGACATTGTCACATTTCTTGACAATCTATATTTTATATAGTTATAGATGCCTTATAAGTACTCCAGTTAACATTATATCATAAATAACTTTCACATTAGTTTTATAATAATTAAGGTTTCTTATATCCATTAAAAGTAATTTATTATAATTTTCAAAAAAGTTAATTTTAACTTTTTAAATTTAAAAAACTGACAATACACCTGAATATAAATATAATTTATTATATACTAATAATAAACATGTGACATTATATAATACTAATAAACATCAGTTCAGTTCAGTTCAGTCACTCAGTGGTGTCCGACTCTTTGTCACCATATGAATTGCAACACGCCAGGCCTCCCTAGCATCACCAACTCCCCAAGTTCACAAACTCATGTCCATCGAGTCAGTGATGCCATCCAGCCATCTCATCCTCTGTCATCCCCTTCTCCTCCTGCCCCCAGTCCTTCCCAGCATCAGAGTCTTTTCCAATGAGTCAACTCTTCACATGAGGTGACCAAAGTACTGGAGTTTCAGCTTTAGCATCAGTCCTTCCAAAGAACACCCAGGACTGATATCCTTTAGGATGGACTGGTTGGATCTCCTTGCAGTCCAAGGGACCCTCAGGAGTCTTCTCCAAATAGCACAGTTCAAAAGCATCAATTCTTCAGCACTTAGTTTTCTTCACAGTCCAACTCTCACATCCATACATGACCACTGGAAAAACCATAGCCTTGACTAGATGGACCTTTGTTGGCAAAGTAATGTCTCTGCTTTTGAATATGCTATCTAGGTTGGTCAAAACTTTCCTTCCAAGGAGTAAGCGTCTTTTAATTTCATGGCTGCAATCACCATCTGCGGTGATTTTGGAGCCCAAAAAAATCAAGTCTGACACTGTTTCCCCTGTTTCCCCATCTATTTCCTATGAAGTGATGGGACCAGATGCCATCATCTTCATTTTCTCAATGTTGAGCTTTAAGCCAACTTTTTCACTCTCCTCTTCCACTTTCAACCAGAGGCTTTTTAGTTCCTCTTCACTTTCAGCCATAAGGGTGTTGTCATCTGCATATCTGAGGTTATTGATATTCCTCCCGGCAATCTTGATTCCAGCTTGTGCTTCTTCCAGCCCAGCGTTTCTCATGACGTACTCTGCATATAAGTTAAATAAGCAGGGTGACAATACATAGCCTTGACGTACTCCTTTTCCTATTTGGAACCAGTCTGTTGTTCCATGTCCAGTTCTAACTGTTGCTTCCTGACCTGCATATAGGTCTCTCAAGAGGCAGGTCAGGTGGTCTGGTATTCTCATCTCTTGAAGAATTTTCCACAGTTTACTGTGATCCACACAATCAAAGGCTTTGGCATAGTCAATAAAGCAGAAATAGATGTTTTTCTGGAACTCTCTTGCTTTTTCCATGATCCAGCGGATGTTGGCAATTTGATCTCTGTTTCCTCTGCCTTGTCTAAAACCAGCTTGAACATCTGGAAGTTCACGGTTCACGTATTGCTGAGGCCTGGCTTGAGAATTTTGAGCATTACTTTACTAGCGTGTAAGATGAGTGCAATTGTGCAGTAGTTTGAGCATTATTTGGCATTGCCTTTCTTTGGGATTGGAATGAAAACTGACCTTTTCCAGTCCTGTGGCCACTGCTAAGTTTTCCAAACTTGCTGGCATGTTGAGTGCAGCACTTTCACAGCATCATCTTCCAGGATTTGAAATAGCTCAACTGGAATTCCATCATCTCCACTAGCTTTGCTCATAGTGATGCTTTCTAAGGCCCACTTGACTTCACATTCCAGGATGTCTGGCTCTAGGTGAGTGATCACACCATCGTGATCATCTGGGTTGTGAAGGTCTTTTTTGTACTGTTCATCTGTGTATTCTTGCCATCTCTTATTAATATCTTCTGCTTCTGTTGCGTCCATACCATTTCTGTCCTTTATCGAGCCCATCTTTGCATGAAATGTTCCCTTGCTATCTCTAATTTTCTTGAAGAGATCTCTAGTCTTTCCCATTCTGTTGTTTTCCTCTATTTCTTTGCTTAGATCCCTGAGGAAGGCTTTCTTATCTCTTCTTGCTATTCTTTGGAACTCTGCATTCAGATGCTTATATCTTTCCTCTTCTCCTTTGCTTTTCGCTTCTCTTCTTTTCACAGCTATTTGTAAGGCCTCCCCAGACAGCCATTTTGCTTTTTTGCATTTCTTTTCCATGGGGATGGTCTTGATCCCTGTCTCCTGTACAATGTCACGAACCTCATTCCATAGTTCATCAGGCACTCTATCTATCAGATCTAGGCCCTTAAATCTATTTCTCACTTCCACTGTATAATCATAAGGGATTAGATTTAAGTTATACCTGAATGGTCTAGTGGTTTTCCCTACTTTCTTCAATTTACTTCTGAATTTGGCAATAGGGAGTTCATGATCTGAGCCACAGTCAGCTCCTGGTCTTGTTTTTATTGACTGTATAGAGCTTCTCCATCTTTGTCTGCAAAGAATATAATCAATCTGATTTCAGTGTTGACCATCTAGGGATATCCATGTGTAGAGTCTTCTCTTGTGTTGTTGGAAGAGGGTGTTTGCTATGACCAGTGCGTTCTCTTGGCAAAACTCTTTTAGCCATGCCCTGCTTCTCTCCGTACTCCAAGGCCAAATTTGCCTGTTACCCCAGATGTTTCTTGACTTCCTACTTTTGCATTCCAGTCCCCTATAATGAAAAGGACATCTTTTGGGGATGTTAGTTCTAAAAGATCTGTAGGTCTTCATAGAACCATTCAACTTCAGCTTCTTCAGTGTTACTAGTTGGGGCATAGACTTGGATTAATGTGATATTGAATGGTTTGCCTTGGAGATGAACAGAGATCATTCTGTCATTTTTGAGATTGCATCCAAGTACTGCATTTCAGACTCTTGTTGACCATGATGGCTACTCCATTTCTTCTAAGGGATTCCTGCTCACAGTAGTAGATATAATGGTTATCTGAGTCAAATTCACTCATTCCAGTCCATTTTAGTTCACTGATTCCTAGAATGTCGACGTTCACTCTTGCCATCTCCTGTTTGACTACTTCCAATTTGCCTTGATTCATGGACCTAACTTTCCAGGTTCCTATGCAATATTGCTCTTTACAGCATCGGACCTTGATTCTATAACCAGTCACATACACAACTAGATATTGATTTTGATTTGGCTCCATCCCTTCATTCTTTCTGGAGTTATTTCTCCACTGATCTCCAGTACCATATTGGGCACCTACTGACCTGGGGAGTTCTTCTTTCAGTATCCTATCATTTTGCCTTTTCATACTGTTCATGGGGTTCTCAAGGCAAGAATACTGAAGTCATTTGCCATTCCTTTCTCCAGTGGGCCACATTCTTTCAGACCTCTCCACAATGACCTGCCCATCTTGGGTGGCCCCACACAGCATGGCTTAGTTTCATTGAGTTAAACAAGGGTGTGGTCTGTGTGATTAGACTGACTAGTTTTCTGTGATTATGGTTTGTGTGTCTGCCCTCTGATGCCTCTCGCAACACCTACTGTCTTATTTGTGTTTCACTTACCTTGGACATGGGGTATCTCTTCAAGGCTGCTCCAGCAAAGTAAGGAGCAGTCGCTGCTCCTTACTTTGGACGATGGGTATCTCCTCACAGCCGCCCTCCTGACCTTTAATGTGGAGTAGCTCCTTTTGGCCCTCCTGCACCCTCGCAGCCACTGGTCCTTGGACGTGGGGATGCTCCTCTCGGCCACTGCCCCATCGCTACTACCGATTGGATGGTTTAGTGTTGCCCTTGGATAATCCAATAAGTAGAATTAATAGGTGAAAAGTTGTGAGCATTATTAATTACTTTCTAAAAACTGTTTATTTTGTGCTTGTGATTAGAGATGGCCCAACTGACAATGGTTTAATTTAGGATTTTCACTTTTCAATGGTGTGAAGGTATTAGATGGGTTTCTCAGGTGTCTCAGTGAGTATAGAATCTGCCTGTAATGCAGGAGATGCAGTAGTTGAGTGCTGAATCCCCAGATTGGGGAGATTTCCTGAAGGAGGGCATGCCAACCACTCCAGTATTCATGCCTGGAGAATCTCTTAAACAGAGAAGCCTGGTGGGCTACAGTCGTTGGGTCACAAAGAGTCAGACACAACTGAAGCCATTGAGTACGTGTGCATGTGTGAAGGTAATAGACATCCAGTGGAAACCATATTTCAAGTTCTGAATTTTGATATTTTCTTAGGGTAATGATGTGCAGTACTATGCATACTCTTTTGTGATGTTGAGCAGCTGCTGTGAGCCCTAGCTCTTCAAGTCATGCAAGTGATCCTGAGGGTAAACAACCAATGCATTTATTAACACAAGCATTCTTGACTCACACAGCCATAGTTTTTCATTTTCAATACAAATTCCTCAAATTACATGAGATGTTCAACACTTTGCCATAAAATAGGCCTTGTGTTAGATTATCTTGCCTAATTGTAGGCTAACATAAATGTTCTGAGCACCTTTAATGTAGTCTAGGCTAAGCTATGACTACGTTAAAGGTGCTCAGAACATTTATGCTATCCTACAATTAGGCAAGCTAAGCTATCGAAGGTGATGGCACCCCACTCCAGTACTCTTGCCTGGAAAATCCCATGGACAGAGGAGCCTGGTAGGCTGTAGTTCATGGGCTCGCGAAGAGTCGGACACGACTGAGCAACTTCAGTTTCACTTTTCACTTTCTTGCATTGGAGAAGGAAATGGCAACCCACTCCAGTGTTCTTGCCTGGAGAATCCCAGGGACGGGGGAGCCTGGTGGGCTGCCGTCTATGGGGTCGCACAGAGTCGGAAACGACTGAAGCGAACTAGCAGCAGCAGCAGCAGGCTAAGCTATGATGTTCAGTGGGTTAGGTGTATTAAATGCAATTTTATTTAAGTTATGATGTTTTCAACTTCTTGGGTTGATATAATGTAACTATATTGAGGAAGACTGCATATACAACACTTGCTGTTGTTGTTCACTAGCTAAGCTGTCTCCTCCTCTTTGCAACCCCATGAACTGCAGCATTCCAGGCTTTCCTGTCCTTCACTATCTCTTGGGGTTTTCTCACACTCATGTCTATTGGGTTGGTGATGCCATCCAACCATCTCATCCTCTGTTGCCCACTTCTCCTCCTGCTCTCAATCTTTCCCAGCATCAGAGTCTTTTCCAATGAATTGGCTCTTTGCATCAGGTGGCCAAAGTATTGGAGCTTCAGCTTTAGCATCATTTCCTCTAAAGAATATTCAGGGTTGATCTCTTTAGGACTGACAGGTTTGATCTCCTTGCAGTCCAAAGGACTCTCAAGAGTTCTCCCCAGCACCACAAGCTTTCTTTATAGTTCAACTCTCACACCAATACAGGACTACTGGAAAAACACTATACAACACTAGCAATAAGATAAAAATATTTGTGTCACAGACAACACTAATATATATAATATACTGTTATTTAAAATTTCATTATAAATTAAAATTTTTCCATTATATTAGGGAACATCGAATTTTGTCACAAATAAGATACAGCAAATTCATAATTATTGATATATCCTATTACTCTCTACTTTTTCTAGAGAGAAAAACTCTCACTCACTCATTTCATTAATTTTCGCTTCTACAAATAAGAATTGCATATGTTTTATAGTCTACGTATGTTGATATAGTATATATTGTGAAATGATTACTACAATCAATTTAATAACAAATTCATTACCTCAATTGTTACTCCCCCTTTCTTTTTGTGGTAGGAGAAATTGAGATTCTACTGTTGGCAATTTTCAAACATATAACATATTATTATTAACTGCAGTTATCATGCTGTACTTTAGGTCTTCAGAATTCATTAATCATATAACTGAAATTTGTGCCTAATGACCAACATCACTGCTCTACCCCCAATCCCCAGCTCCTAGTAACTATCATTCTACCTTCTGTTAATGAGTTCAATTTCTTCATGTTTTGATTCTACCTATAAATGAGAGTATACAGTATTGGTTTTTCTATGTCTGGCTTATTTCATTATATACACACCACATTTTCTTAATTGATTTACCTGTTGGTGGGCAGATAATGTGAATAATGCTGTGATGAACAATGGAGAACAAATATCGCTTCCAGATAATGATTTTATTTCCGTTGGATACACACCCAGAAGGAAGATTGCTGAATCATATGGTTTCTATTTTTAAATTTTTGAGGAACCCCCAGACTTTTTTCTGTAAGGACTATACATTTATATTCCCATCAACAGTGCACAAGGGTTCTGTTTGCTCCAAACATTGGCAGCATTCATGATCTTTTGACTTTTTGGTAATAGTCATTCTGAGAGGCGTGAGGTGATAGCTCATGAGCTTTTGATTTGCATTTCCCTGAAATTTGGTAGTGTTGATCATCCCTTCAGATTCCCGTGGGCCATTTGTATGTCTTCTTTGGAAAAAAATGTATGTTCAAGTCATTTACACATTTATTATTTGGGTATTTAATTTTTGCAATTATGTCATATGAGCTTCTTATACATTTTGGATATGAATCCCTTATCAGATATATAATTTGCAAATATTTTCTCTCATTTTATAGATTGCTTTTTTAGCTTATTGTTTCTTTTGCTGCGCAGAAGGTGTTTAATTTGATTTAATCCCATTTCTTTATTTTCGCTTCTATGTTTTTGATGCTAAATTCAAAAAGAAAAAATTGTCAGGATCAGTGTCAAGGAATTTTATGGTTTCAGAGTATCAAAAAAATTTTTTTTCTATTCTGTAAAAAATGCCATTGGAATTTAAATAAGGATTACACTGAATATACAGAGTTTGGATGGTATGGACATTTTCAATTCAGTTCAGTCATTCAGTCGTGTCCAACTCTTTGCGACCCCATGAATTGCAGCATGCCAGGCCTCCCTGTCCATCACCAACCCCTGGAGTTCACTCAAACTCACGTCCATCGAGTCAGTGATGCCATCCAGCCATCTCATCCTCTGTCGTCCTCTTTTCCTCCTGCCCCCAATCCTTCCCAGCATCAGAGTCTTTTCCAATGAGTCAACACTTCTCGTGAGGTGGCCAAAGTACTGGAGTTTCAGCTTTAGCATCAGTCCTTCCAAAGAACACCCAGGGCTGATCTCCTTCTGAATGGACTGGTTGGATTTCCTTGCAGTCCAAGGGACCCTCAGGAGTCTTCTCCAACCCCACAGTTCAGAAACATCAATTCTTTGGTGCTCAGCTTTCTTCACAATCCAACTCTCACATCCATACATGACCACTGGAAAAACCATAGCCTTGACTAGATGGACCTTTGTTGGCAAAGTAATGTCTCTGCTTTTGAATATGCTATCTAGGTTGGTCATAACTTTCCTTCCAAGAAGTAAGTGTCTTTTAATTTCATGGCTGCAGTCATCATCTGCAATGACTTTGGAGCCCAAAAAAATAAAGTCTGACACTGTTTCCCCTGTTTCCCCATCTATTTCCCATGAAGTGATTGGACCGGATGCCATAATCAGAGTTTTCTGGATGTTGAGCTTTAAGCCAACTTTTTCACTCTCCTCTTTCACTTTCATCAAGAGGCTTTTTAGTTCCTCTTCACTTTCTGCCATAAGGGTGGTGTCATCTGCATATCTGAGGTTATTGATATTTCTCCCGGCAATCTTGATTCCAGTTTGTGCTTTTTCCAGCCCAGTGTTTCTCATGATGTACTCTGCATAGAAGTTAAATAAGCAGGGTGACAGCATACAGCCGTGATGTACTCCTTTTCCTATTTGGAACCAGTCTGTTGTTCCATGTCCAGTTCTAACTTTTGCCTCCTGACCTGCATGTAGGTCTTTCAAGAGGCAGGTCAGGTGGTCTGGTATTCCCATCTCTTTCAGAATTTTCCACAGTTTATTGTGATCCACACAGTTAGCAGCATCTATTTTTCCAACCCATGAGATGTCTTCCATTTATTTTTACATTTTAATTTCTTTAATCAGTGTAAGATAGTTTTAGAGTACCATTGTGATATGTGATATTTTCTACATCCTTGATTAAATTTATTCCTAAATAAATAAACACTTTATTTTTAGTATATAGTTTGTTGTTGTAATAGTTTTTCTTAGTGTATAGAAATGCAACATATTTTTGTGTTTGGTTTTGTATTCTGACATTTTACTGAATCTGTTTATTAGCATTAATAGTATTTTAGTAGAGTCTTTAGGATTTTCTGTTATGAGATCAAGTCATCTTCAGACAATTAAGATTTTCAATTTAAGATGGACTTATGCTTTTTCTTTGCCTAGCTGCTCTGGTTAGGGATTCAAGTACTATGTTAAATAGAAGTGATAAGAGTGAACACTGTCTTCTTCCTAATCTTAAAAGAAAAACTATACTTTTCACCATGGAGTATTATATTAGTTGTAATCTTGTCATAAATAATCTTTCAAATGTGGAGGTGCATTCTTTCTATACTTAGTTTGTTGAGAATATTTTTCATAAAAAATGTTGAATTTTGTCAATTTTTTTTCTGTATCTCCTGTGATGATCATATAATTTTTACTATTGGTTTGAACATGTTATATCTTCTTTGCATCCTAGGGATAAGTAAAGCTTGATCATGATATAGGATGATTTTAATGTGGTGCTGAAATCAGTTTGCTATTTTGCTGAGGATTTTTGCATCTATCTTAGTGAAAGATTTTGACTTATACTTTTCTTATCATGATAATCTGCTGATATTCTTATGGGGGTTCCCTTGTATATGATCAGTTTCTTTTCTCTGGCTGCCTTGTAATTTCTCTCTTTGTCTTTGATTTTTGACAGTTTTATTATAATGTGTCTTGACAAAGTTTTCTTTGGGCTGAATTTATTTGGGGACTTGTGAGTTTCTTATAACTGAATGCCCATATCTCTGCTCAGATTTAAGAGGTTTCTGGTCATTATTCCTTTTTTCTTTTTTTTAATTAATTAATTTAATTGGAGGCTAATTACTGTACAGTATTATAATGGTTTTTACTATACACTGATATGAATCAGCCATGGGTGTACATGTGTCCCCAATCCTGAACCCTCTTCTCACCTCCCTTCCCATCCCATCCCTCAGGATTGTCCCAGGGCACCGGCCCTGAGTGCCCTGTCTCATGCTTTGAACCTGGACTGGTGATCTATTTCACATATGGTAATATACACGTTTCAATGCTATTCTCTCAAATCATCCCACCCTTGCCTTCTCCCACAGAGTCCAAAAGTCTGTTCTTTACATTTGTTTCTCTTTCGCTGTCTCGCATATAGGGTCATCGTTACCATCTTTCTAAATTCCATATATTTGCATTAATATACTGTATTGCTGTTTTGCTTTCTGACTTACTTCACTCTGTATGATAGACTCCAGTTTCACCCACTTAATTAGAACTGATTCAAATGCATTCTTTTTAACAGCTGAGTAATAATTCATTATGTATATGTACCACAGCTTATCCATTCATCTGCCAATGGACATCTAGGTTGCTTCCATGTTTGAGCTATTGTAAACAGTGCTGCGATGAACATTGGGGTATATGTGTGTCTTTAAATTCTGGTTTCCTTGGTGTGTATGCCCAATAGTGGGATTGCTGTGTCATAAGGCAGTTCTATTTCCAGGTTTTTAAGGAATCTCCACACTGTTCTCCATAGTGGCTGTACTAGTTTGCATTCCCACCAACAGTGTAAGAGGGTTCCCTTTTCTCCGCACCCTCTCCAGCATTTATTGTTTGTGGATTTTTTGATAGCAGTCATTCTGACTGGCATGAAATGATACCTCATTGTGGTTTTTATTTGCATTTCTCTGACAATGAATGATGTTGCACATATTTTCGTGTGTTTGTTAGCCATCTGTATGTCTTCTTTGGAGAAATGTCTGTTTAGTTCTTTGGCCCATCTTTTGATTGGGTCGTTTATTTTTCTGATATTGAGCTGCCTGAGCTGCTTGTATATTTTTGAGATTAATTCTTTTTCAGTTGTTTCACTTGCTATTATTTTCTCCCATTCTGAAGGCTGTCTTTTCACCTTGCTTATAGTTTCCTTCATTGTGCAAAAGCTTTTCAGTTTAATTAGGTCCCATTTGTTTATTTTTGCTTTTATTTCCTTTACTCTGGGAGGTGGGTCATAGAGGATCCTGCTGTGATTTATGCCAGAGTGTTTTGCTTATGTTTTCCTCTAAGAGTTTTATAGTTTCTGGTCTTACATTTAGATCTTTAATTCATTTCGAGTTTATTTTTGTGTATGGTATCATAAAGTGTTCTAGTTTCATCATTTCTTTTAAAAGGTTTCCTTTTTCTCTCTTTTAGGACTCCCATAATGCATATATTTCTCACTTGAATGTATCTAATTCCTTTTTTTGTTGTTGTTGTTGATTTTTATTTTTTTCCTCTAGCAATAATTTCAAATGAACTGTTTTTGAGTTTGCAGAATTGTTCTACAAGTTGATCAGCTCTGATTTTGACAATCTCTATTGAATTTTTCTTTACATTTATTATATTTTTTAGCTCCATAATTTATTTTTGGTTCTTTTCTTTATTTTTATAATTTCTATATCTCTGTTAGAATTCTCATTTTGTTTCTGATTGTTTTTCTGATATTGTTGAATTATCCATGTCCACAAACTCTCTAAGCTTCCTTAAAACAATTATTCTATAAGTTGTCAGCAATTCACACACAAAAAATCCTTTGATGGTATTGGATTTCCTTGATTTTCATGTTTCCTGTCTCTTTAGTTTAAACTCTGTACATTTGATGCAGAAGTCACCTCTTCCAAGCTTTACATTCTGGTTTCAGTGTGAAAATATCTTTATCTACAGGTGGGTGTGAAGCATCAGCTGGACAGGGTGTGACTGTTCTGGCTCTAGGGAGGATACAGCTGTGTAATCTTTGTCCAGGTACAGCTCTGTGTAGCTATCATGAGCTCAACATTGCTGGAGATCACAAAGGTCCTTGACAGCCAAGACTGAAAATGTCTGTTGGAAAAGTTGTTAGGTCTTCAGTGGTAAAGACTGCTGTGGTCTTCCTGACGTCTTTTTCTTCCAGAGACACAGTCATGGTTAAGGGTCTTCCTCCTGGGTCCTGCTTGCAGGTGAATTTGCAGTGGTAACCGTGTCTGATATTTAGGCACCTGTGGAATGGCCATGGAGCTGATACTTAAAATGTGAATGCCGTTGGTGCAGCCATGGAGCTGGGATTCAGAATGTGGGCACATGCAGAGCTACACTCCAGGGTCCACAAGCATTCTCTGAAGCAGTGGCTCTGGTACTAGGCATGGGTGTTCACGGAACTGTCATGGAAGTCAGGACTATGTGCAGAGTTGTGGAGGTGACCCTGGTCCTTGGATGTAACAACAATAACTTCTTCTTTGGGAGGAGAGTGGCGCAGCCATGTCTCCTTCTTTAGGGGTAGGTAGTGATGTTGACTATTGATTATTTAAGTGGTGAAAACTGCTGGTGTCCTCTGCAAATGAGCTGATGGAGTTCATACTGATGAACACTGTAGGATCTTCTGCTGTGAAAGCTGTGGGGAGTCTATGGCTGCCATCTGTCATGAGGGCTGTTGAGGTTCTCAGAGGTAAAGGCTGCAAAGGTCCTCTACACAGTAGGCCACTGGAAACCATGGTGGAACCTTCCGCCTGGCTGATCCTGGCAGCCCCTGCCCTTTTTCTTTATTTTAATCTGTCTCCAGACATTTCAACCAAACCAGTCACCCAACAATCCTTTGTATGAGGTTGTTATTTATTTTTGACTTCACTGTGTTGCTGCAGAGGCTAAATGGACTCTTGATTTCTCCCACGGCTATGTTTGTGCATTGCTATCTAATTCACTTTTATAAAGAGAGAAAAACTGGTATCGCCTACTCCCTTATCTCAACTACAAAATTCTTTTTATAGATTTATAAAAACAAAATGCATTAAAAACATTACCAAAATATTACCCAAATATCATAATACCCAGAAGTTTTTGTTTTTATATTTAAATATTATCTTATCTATAACTTAAAATCGGCATTTGAAGTTAGATACAACTCGAAGCTTTTATGATCCTAGACAGTTTTGCTAAATGTTTTTTTAACTCCTGATAAATTATTATGATTTTTCATCTGAACAATATTTTGCTTGTATTTTATAAATGTTAATGTAGTCATATGATTATTTGATAAATATCTCTTTCTCCAGGGTTCATTTTTCTTATTTAGAAGTATTCTTAATTTTTTTGTTCATTTCTAAGTAACAAGATTTTTATTTGTTTCTAATATTTATTATTTTTTCTAATTTTGTTGTGTCAATTTATTATCTAAATTGATATTTGATCAATTTTTAACTGTTCAATGAATGCTTTATACTCTTAATACTAACATCAGTATCAAAATAAAACTAAAACTAAAAGTGAAATTAAAATAAAAAAAGAAGACAAGACTGATTTAATTATATTTGTATGAATAACATAAACACATGTGTACTTGCTAAATCACTTCAGTCATGATTCTGCAATCCCATCAACTGTAGCCTGCTAGGCTCCTCTATCCATGGGATTCTCCAAGCAAGAATACTGGAGTGGGTTGCCATTTCCTTCTCCAGGGGATCTTCCCAACCCAGGGATCAAGCCTGTGTCTCTTATGTCTCTTGCATTGGCAGGTGGATTCTTTACCAATAGCGCCACCTGGCAAGCCCAACATAAACAGAGAAACATCAAATGTAAAACATGCAACAATATTTGGACAGAAAGAAGGAAATGGCAACCCACTCCAGTGCTCTTGCCTGGAGAATCCCAGGGACGGGGGAGCCTGGTGGTCTGCCGTCTATGGGGTCGCACAGAGTCGGACACGACTGAAGCGACTTAGCAGCAGCAGGGTACTAATAATAGGCATTAATAATCTTACTTCACAATAAAAGCCCATGAAACAATAAGGGAATAAAAAATAAATAACGGTGAGGAGGGTCTAAATGATATAACCATGCAACCAGTAGTGATAACTCATCAAGAGTTTCCACGTTTAGTAAAATAATTTCTTAGCTATTTGTTATTTAATAATTGTAGACATATATAACACTGTAAATACAATGCCATGCAGGTGTATAATTGATGCTTCCCAAGTGGCTCAGTGGTAAAGAAACCACCCATCAATGCAGGAGATGCAAGACATGTGCATTCGATCCCTGGGTCAGGAAGACACCTTGGAAAAGGAAATGGCAACCCACTCCAGTATTGTGGCCTGAGGAATCCCATAGACAGAGGAGCCTGGCAGGCTACAGTCCATGGGGTTACAAAATGACTTGGTGACTAAATAACAACCATAACAACTTTTAAAAATTAATGTAGAGTTTATCTTTGTCAAGCAAAGATAAATGGTATGCTGATGTACTGCTTCAGGGATGTACTGCTTCAGCAAAAATTCAAACAAAGACCATTTCTGGGAGAATTAGGACACCAGATAGTAAATAGTTACATAATATAGACTTAGAACATGATGATATAATGTAGACTTAGAGGATGATTGTGCAGAATTGATATATACTTAGAGCTTTCCACAGTGCTAAGTACATAGTGCACCATTCCTATCTTGTCTATATCACCATTTGACAGTTTATTAGTAGAAAGTTTAATAATATAGTCACAAGGAAGGACACCGGGTAAACTATGAATTATCTTTTTCAGTATTATATTTAGGGTATGAAGCTTGAAATAAGAGCTATCATTCAAAGAAAACTGTTTTCCAAATACAAGGCTGTACATAAAAATGATCAAAGCCTTTTATTTGGGGGAATTATATTCAAAATTTAGTGACGAAGAGGTGATGAAAAATAATAAATCTGAAATTTGAAACTGATATTGAAAGAGTATGTATTTTTTGTAATTAAAATGGGTTATTTTTATACTCTATATTTTATTTATTTTTATCTATTAAGTCTTCATTAATAAATTTTAGCCAATTTATAAGATAATTTTTTGTTACTAGAAATTGCCTCAAAGCTTTTAAATTAAAGCATATTTGTAGTTTCTAGACTTCTGGATCTTCCCTTCTATCTCACTCTGTTTAAATTTTTGTTTACTTTTATTTCAATTTATCATTTCCTGACAATTATTTAAAAATTATGTTTATTTCAGATAACGAATTTTTTAATGAATGGATTTTAGAGGAATATTCCAATTTCCAAGCTTTTTCCTGAAATGGATTTTGATTTCCATTTTGTTTTCCACAGGATATTTTTCTGTGATTGAAACAAGAGTAAATTTAAAGGTCAGTATTTTAGGTATTAACACAGGTAAAGCAGATATATTTTAAGCATTTGATGCTTTTCAAATGTGCACTAATACCCTGCTATCTGATGGACAGCCGGGATGGACAAAGCAGTTTGTCTTTACCGTGGTAGCCATTGTCTATACTGGTGACAACAAACACAAAACAGCATATCAAACCTTTGTTGTAATACTGAATTATGAAGATTGTGATTTTGTGAACACTCTGAAATAGTCAAATAAAAATTTCACACAGCAAGATCTCTTGTAAAATGATTTTTCTTTAATTAGATTTTTAGAAAATGTATTTTTAGTTTTTTGATGAAATATGTGACAAATAAAATTCAAACACTAAAATATAAAGCTTGTCAACTTACTCTTTTAGTTGAAATTTCCAAATATATGTATATGTATACATATATATCAGTTCAGTTCAGTCACTCATTTGTGTCTGACTCTTATATATAAAGACACATATAGACACATATTCCACATTATCTGTCAGAGGTTTTATGTGTTTTTAGGTATAATAGCCCAATGCTATTTGTTGCATTTTATAGGAAACTGTTTATTAATAGCTATAATTGTATAGATCGCTTGAAACTATTATATTTGCACAATAAAATTTGCATTGTGTGACAAACAAAAAGACTGAAAACAAAATGGTATATAGATATATAAATTAAAAAATATTTTACTGAATTTTAAAATTATATTTTTGTTTGCTAATTTTCTCTGGGAATTAGATCTCCATGTTTAAATCTGCAACTTAGAAAGCTGGAATTTCTTCCCATTAGAGATACAGTAATAACTTTGTAATTAGTGAAATCATTGTCACACTGCATAATCAGCTCATTGAACACATACATTATAGTAAGAAAAAATAATAAAAAATCCTTGATAGTAACATAACTGTCCCATTAAAGTCTTGATTAACTTTATAACAATAATGTAGTATCATTTTACTTTTATAAATTAGCAGACAAATTGGAAATATATCAAACAATGCTCCTGTATCTCTACAGAAGGGAGGGATGCTTAATTAAAATAATATAACGCTGGCAACATTAATTTCTTATTGTGGGGATTTAGCAACTCATTTCAGGATGTGAGGCCAAAATTATATTTCAGCAGTTTTATGTTAAATGTTTCAAGGAAAGCCATACGGCCCCTGGGCACTGCATGACATACAGTAGTATCAGAAACAATTGGTGTGTGTAATGACAATTGTGAGCATCCTTTCCAGATGAGCTGACACGCCCTGATTCCACCCTGCTGCTCCTCTTTGGTCAGCAGGTACCTTTCACCATCTGTTTCTCTCATAGCAGCTGAAATGTTTCTCTTATTGTGCACCTAGATGGTGAAGCATGTTGAGTATGAAATACACCTTGTAGGTCATGCGATATTCTAAGTATTTCTGTTTAATTTGATAAGACTAATTTTAGTCTTTGATTTTATTTTGCTTTTTTAGTAGGCAAAGAGATTCTATCCTGAGTATAATCAGACCAAGGCATGTAAATTTTTAATAGGGACTGTACATATACTTATAGAGATTGCTGCATTTTGCCATTTGTATTATTAACGTCTTTATGATGATTTAATAATCATTTCTTCTAACTACTTGGCATGATTACTAAACTGGCCATGAAAGCTAAAGAGCCTTGAAGAAATCATGTACAGTCCATTCTTTGAATCCATGCATTTTGTTTTTTTCTGATTCAAACACTGATGGGGAATATTTGGGGAAAAAAATTATGTCATGTACAACTCAGCCATGTCCAACTCTTTGCAAACCCATGGACTGCAGCACTCCAGGCTACCCTGTCCTTCACCAACTCCCAGAGTTTGCTCAAACTCCTGTCTATTGAGTGGGTGATGCCATCCAACCATCTCATCCTCTTTTGTCCCCTTCTCCTCCTGCCTTCAGTCTTTCCTACCACTAGGGTCTTTTCCAATGAGTTAGTTCTTCACATCAGGTGGCCAAAGTATTGGAGTTTCAGCTTCAGCATCAGTCCTTCCAATGAATATTCAGGACTGATTTCCTTTAAGACTGACTGGTTTGATCTCCTTGCAGTCCAAGGGACTCTCAAGAGATTTCTCCAACACCACAGTTCAAAAGCATCACTTCTTCAGCACTCAGCTTGCTTTACTACTGAAAAAACCATCGCTTTGACTAGATGGACCTTTGTTGGCAAAGTCTCTGCTTTTTAATGTGATGTCTAGGTTGGTCATAGTTTTTCTTCCAAGAAGCGAGCGTCTTTTAATTTCATGGTGGCAGTCACCATCTGCAGCAATTTTGGAACCCCCTAAAATAAAGTCTGTCACTGTTTCCATTGTTTCCCCATCTATTTGTCATAAATAATGGGACCAGCCATGATTTTAGCTTTCTGAATGCTGAGTTTTAAGCCAACTTTTTCACTCTCTTCTTTCACTTTCCTCAAGAGCCTCTTTAGTTCTTCTTTCTGCCATAAGGGTGCATTAATTATTACATAAGGGTTATCACATAATTAGTTATTATATATGGATGTGTTAGTTTTTATAGTGTAAGTAATCTAGATGCAACAAAGTATACAGGATAATGTGTGTATGGCATCCGGTCCCACCACTTCATGGGAAATAGATGGGGAAACAGTGGAAACAGTGTCAGACTTTATTTTTCTGGGCTCCAAAATCACAGCAGATGGTGACTGCAGCCATGAAATTAAAAGACGCTTACTCCTTGGAAGGAAAGTTATGACCAACCTAGATAGCATATTCAAAAGCAGAGACATTACTTTGCCAACAAAGGTTCGTCTAGTCAAGGCTATGGTTTTTCCAGTGGTCATGTATGGATGTGAGAGTTGGACTGTGAAGAAGGCTGAGCGCCGAAGAAGTGATGCTTTTGAACTGTGGTGTTGGAGAAGACTCCTGAGGGTCCCTTGGACTGCAAGGAGATCCAACCAGTCCATTCTGAAGGAGATCAGCCCTGGGTGTTCTTTGGAAGGACTGATGCTAAAGCTGAAACTCCAGTACTTTGGCCACCTCATGCGAAAAGTTGACTCATTGGAAAAGACTCTGATGCTGGGAGGGATTGGGGGCAAGAGGAGAAGGGGACGACAGAGGATTAGATGGCTGAATGGCATCACTGACTCGATGGACATGAGTCTGAGTGAACTCTGGGAATTGGTGATGGACAGGGAGGCCTGGCTTGCTGTGATTCATGGGGTCGCAAAAAGTCGGACACAACTGAGTGACTGATCTGATCTGATCTGATCTGATTCTTGGATTTTGTATTTATAGGAAGAATGGAATCAAGAAGATTCAATACTCTGTTGAATAAAAATCTAGACATAATTTTTGCAGTGTTTCTTATCTTTCTTCTCCAAAGATCACAACTTACTTTAAGGTTTGCTTTTTTAATCTTGTGTTTCAATTTATTAGTATTTTTATAGTTAAACAGAGCCCCCAATATTAATATTCTATACAGGAGATTCATTTATGTTCCTTTGAAGCAATTCCATTTCTCTTGAATTTAGGGAATGAGTGTTAAGAAATTAAGTCATGCCAGGAAGAGACCCAAACTGAGATTGTTTTAGGAAAAGACTGGTAGGGGTCCAAGGCAAGAGATGGGTAAAAAAAAATGACTTTATTCTTGAAAGGAGAAAGAAAATAGCTGAGATACAAGCCTCATCAGAATCAGCAACATTTCCAAAACCTTTCAAGAATCTGATAAACCTTTTTAAAACGTTGTTTTCATCATGTTATGTTTATTTGTTATTTAAATGTAAAGATAACTCAGAGAAAATAGAATGTGCTAGTTTTGTTATTCCATTAACTAATACCCAGATGGTGCTAGTAGTAAAGAAACTGCCAGACAATGCAGGAGACACAGGAGATGTGGGTTCAGTCCCTGGATCAGGAAGATCCCTTGGAATAGGAAACAGCAACCCATTCCAGTATTCTTGCCTGAAAAATTCCATTGATAGAGGAGCCTGGCAGGCAACAGACCATAGGGTCGTACAAAGTCAGACATGACTGAAGCCACTTAGCACACACACATACACACATTAACTAATTATAGGACCTTGGATAAATAATTCAAAAGTTAACATTTTATAGTGGTCTCTCAGGTACCTAATCTGGGCCCTCAGTAATTCTGTAAACATTCATTTTATTCTTGTCCATTTCATTTACTCAGCTCCAGTCACACTAGCATCCTTACTGTTGCCTGAACATGCCAAATATACTCCAGCTTCAGCTTTTGCAAAGGTCCATATAGGCAAAACTTCAGTTTTTCCAGTGGTCATGTATCGATGTGAGAGTTGGACTGTAAAGAAGGCTAAGCACTGAGAACTGATGCTTTCAAATTGTGTTGCTGGAGAAGACTCTTGAGACTTCCTTGGACATTAAGGAGATCAAACCAGTCAATCCTAAATGAAATCAAGCCCAAATATTCACTGTTAGGACTGATCTGAAGCAGAAGCTCCAATAATTTGGCCACCTGATGCAAAGAGCGGACTCATTTGAAATGACCTTGATGTTGGGAAAGATTGAGGGCAAGAGAAGAAGGGGGCAGCAGAGGATGAGATAGTTGGATAGCATCACCAACTCAATGGACATGAGTTTGATCAAACTCTGGAGAATAGTGAAAGACAGGGAAGTTGCAGTCCATAGGGCTGTATAGAATCGGACCTAACAGATACAACTTAGTGACTGAATAACAACAGCTTTTGCAATTTCTTCTTCCTCGACCATTCGTACTTCAGGGATTTTTACTTCCTTCAATTGTTTTAATATAATGAGCTTTATTATTGAAGATTCCCTTGCCCACTTAATGAAAAATGGAGTCCATCTGCAACAACTTTCTCTCTCACTCTGCTTTAATTTTCCCCCAAACTCTTTCCAAGTATCTTGATTGAACTTCGTTTATTTTCTTATCCTTTTTACTAAAATATAAACTCAATGAGACATGGGCTTTGTCTACTTTGCTTATAGTACTAATATGATCCCCAGCTCCTAGAACAGTGCCGGGCACATGGTAGATGCTCAATAAACACTTGCATGAAGCAACTAATTCAGATTGTTAGAGTGGCCTTTTTGTACAACCAGTATACTAACGATGGACTAGAAATATATTGCTGAGTAAGACAGCTTTGGCACTTATGGAGATATATTCTTAGATTATAAAATATTTGAAATGTGCCAATCTGTGTATTATCTAACCTCTCTTTACTTGTGCACTAATAAAGGGTTAAATTCAATAATCTCTACAGTTTCTTTCATTTCAAAAGTTCTATAATATGGTCAAGTTGGATTCCAGATCCTTCCTAATCTACCTTCATTTCACCGTTTTAACATTCTCTCAAGCCTATTTTATAAGCAACAAACTCTACTCCTGATATATGCCCTCAAAATACCAACTCTGAAATGTGTAAAAATTTCTTTTCATATACTAACTTGTCTTTCTCATCTCTACCTATCTGCATCCCTTCTACTCTCAAAGGTGGTTTAAATCCTTCTTATCTGTAAAGAATCTGTGGTTTCACTAAGGCAGCTCACAATGATTACAATGAGAACTTGCTAATTAGTTTAATTAACATCATTCACAACGAAAATGCAAATAAACTGAGTCCTAGAGCCATTGCTTCTTACTCAAAGGCTCTAGCTAGTTGATGACAAATTTGCTTGTGTACTTAAGCCCCCAGTTAAGAGATCTGCCTGGACCTGGAGATCATATATTCTTTTGTAGTGTTGTCTTAGACTCTTCAGTTCAGTCACTCAGTCGCGTCCAGCTGTTTGCGACCCCATGAATCGCAGCACGCCAGGCCTCCCTGTCCATCACCAACTCCTGGAGTTCACCCAGACTCACGTCCATCGAGTCAGTGATGCCATCCAGCCATCTCATCCTCTGTCGTCCCCTTCTCCTCCTGCCCTCAATCCCTCCCAGCATCAGAGTCTTTTCCAATGAGTCAACTCTTCGCATGAGGTGGCCAAAGTACTGGAGTTTCAGCTTTAGCATCAGTCCTTCCAAAGAAATCCCAGGGCTGATCTCCTTCAGAATGGACTGGTTGGATCTCCTTGCAGTCCAAGGGACTCTCAAGACTCTTCTCCAACACCACAGTTCAAAAACATCACTTCTTCGGCGCTCAGCCTTCTTCACAGTCCAACTCTCGCATCCATACATGACCACAGGAAAAACCATAGCCTTGACTAGACGGACCTTTGTTGGCAAAGTAATGTCTGCTTTTGAATATGCTATCTAGGTTGGTCATAACTTTCCTTCCAAGGAGTAAGCGTCTTTTAATTTCATGGCTGCAGTCATCATCTGCAGTGATTTTGGAGCCCAGAAAAATAAAGTCTGACACTGTTTCCACTGTTTCCCCATCTATTTCCCATGAAGTGATGGGACTGGATGCCATGATCTTCGTTTTCTGAATGTTGAGCTTTAAGCCAACTTTTTCACTCTCTTTCACTTTCATCAAGAGGCTTTTTAGTTCCTCTTCACTTTCTGCCATAAGGGTGGTGTCATCTGCATATCTGAGGTTATTGATATTTCTCCCGGCAATCTTGATTCCAGCTTGTGTTTCTTCCAGTCCAGCGTTTCTCATGATGTACTCTGCATAGAAGTTAAATAAGCAGGGTGACAATATGTAGCCTTGACGTACTCCTTTTCCTATTTGGAACCAGTCTGTTGTTCCATGTCCAGTTCTAACTGTTGCTTCCTGACCTGCATACATATTTCTCAAGAGGCAGATCAGGTGGTCTGGTATTACTTTCTCTTTCAGAATTTTCCACAGTTTATTGTGATCCACACAGTCAAAGGCTTTGGCATAGTCAATAAAGCAGAAATAGATGTTTTTCTGGAACTCTCGTCAAGCTGCTATAACAAAGCATCATAAATGGCTTATAAACAATAAAAATGTATTTCTTTCTATTCTAGAGAATGAGAAGTAAATTTCAAGTTGTTGACCAATGTGGTGTCTAGTGAGGCCTTGCTTACTGGTTCATAGATAGACTTCTTCATGCAGAAAGGGTAAAATATTACTCTGTAGACTCCTTTGTAAGGGTGATAACCTCATTCATGGGTGTTCTGGGCTCATGATGTAATCAGTTCCCAAAGGCTCCTTCTCCTAATACCATCACACTGGGGATTAGGTTTTAACATATGAATTTTCGAGGAATATAAACATTCAGTCTAGACCAATTGCTAGCTATCTTTTTATTTACAATGCCAAATAAACACAAATTAATTGACACATAACTTGATGTTGGAAAACCAGGACTTTTTGACATATGATGACTCAAAGTTTTCAGAATTCCTTTCTTAAAGATATCTTATCTTTTTGTAATATTCTTTCTGGGAAAAATGTATTATTTAACGGAGTCTTTATTTATATCACAGATTATAGTATTGTGATTCCTTCTAGGAAAGCAAATTTATGTACCCTAACACAAATATTATGAATAGGTGTGTGTTTCATCTGTGTTTTTTCTAAACACAAAATTGAGCACAACAGAGATACTTCTTAAGTCCTTCAAATATTTACTTAATACTTTTGCAGATATTTTCCATATCAGTACTTGTTCTTTCTAATTTTTGCAGAGTATTCCATTGTATAAAATGTAAGGACTTAACTATGCATCTATGTATCTCTTGATGGATTCTTTGGGTATTTTCATTGTTTTGCTACTCCTAGTAACAGTGCAATAAATAGAATATACATATACATATTTTATATATTTATAAATTTCATACACATACCCACCATATAAATAAAAATGGTTCTCATAAATTTATTATTTTTTGTGAAATACATACTCCTTTCCTTGGTTGATTGTATTGATTCCATCATCTTTTCGTTTTAGACTTGTATGGGCTCTTTGAAAATTGAAGGTGGTAATTCTGTGTCAAATTCTGTAAATATGTTTTTCCAGTTGTCACTGGTATTTACTTTGAGATTTAAGGCAACCCATGAAATGACTATGAACGCTATTCAAAATTAAGTGGATAATTGAGGCAATTATTCAGCGGTGTCTATCAAAAAAGAAAAATACTCATTCCTGTTAATATTTAAAAAGGAAATGTTAATTTGGCTAATTTTTTAGGAAACAAAATTATTGGCATAGCAAAATAATATTTTATCTGGAGTTGAATGGCATCAGTTCAGTTCAATTCAGTTCAGTCGCTCAGCTGTGTCCAACTCTTTGAGACCCCATGAACTGCAGCATGCCCGGCCTCCCTGTCCATCACCAATTGAATGGCATAAATAATATTTAATAGTTTTTGCCATATAGTTCATATATAATTTAAACATTTTGTAGGTATCACAAGAAACTTTTCCTCTTCTTAATTCTTGGTCATGTGTTCAAAGTAGTTGCTCTGGTCATTTGAACATGTTTGTATTTCCTTAACACCACCATGCCATTAATGCTTAACTTAACTATATATGCTTAACTTAACATATAAATATACACCAAATGGAGATGGAATTCTTACTTCTCCTTCACATTAAAAAGTCTGCTTAATGTTCATCATCTCTCTGTCTTTTGATTATGTCTACCACCTATTTTAAAAACTCAGTTTTTACTAAGGGATATTCAGTTTTATGGTCCCCTTTTCTAATCATTATGTGAAAAATTTTTTTTGCATAATTGTTTTACTTCTAACAGATATTTACTTCATTGTTATTTCCATTTCCACACTCTCTGTTTTGGATTCTCTCTGGTAGGAATGTCCTCTTGCAGTTAGCAAACACGGTCAAGTGTTGATGTGAGCCTACCTGACACTTTTCTTCTTTTAAATCATGTTTATTAGTGGCAGAGTGGTTTCTGTTTTCATTTCTCTCTACTTTTAGTTTAACATAATTTTTCTTCTTATTTATTTGCTGCATATGGAGATGCCATTTAAAATGCTCTCTGGAAAACATTATTTACAAATAGATGTTGCTCCCGACACATATATAAAATCTTTTATCTGGAATGCAGTAGCATAAATAACTTTCAGTAGCTTCTACCAAAAAAAAGGTATATAAATATTTACCAAATAGTAGTGAAATTCTTTCTCCTTTTTATTCCCCATTTTTTCTATCTCTATTTATCAGTCTATAGTCTATTTACCTATTATCTATGTATCTACTTACCTATATATATATAAATCAGAAAACAAAATAATGGATATACTTGAAATGTATAGGTATGTACGTATTTACACATATGCCTGTATACATACATATGGGTGTATATGTACACATATACATATACATATGTGTACATAGGGGGAAGAAGAAAGACATTTTTGGGTGCATTTTCCACCATCTGACAATGTTCAAAATACTCTGCTAGAGAAACTTTGATGTTTTAAAATATAAAGTATGTGGAACAAATCCCACAGATTTTCTGCAGTGAATTAGTGAAGCAAAAACACAAACAAAACAACTCTGCATTACCTACAGTGAATAGTTTAAGTGCTTCTCCTGGGGAGCTCAAAAGGAGAGAGAAGTCAAACAGTATGGGTGTTAAGAGAGTGGGCTGTGGATGTCTCGTGACTGGGTTCACTAGCTGTGTCTCCTTGGCACTGACACAACTATTCTGCATCTCTTTCTGCTTATTTATAAAATAATAATCCCCATCCTATAGGATGCTGTAAGGATGGATAAGTTAATACATGTAAAGTTCACTGAAGAATGTTTGGCAGGCAGCAAATGCTCAGTGACTATCTGGCTGTATTATTACTGTTATTATCCCATCTTAAGCCTGTCTAAAAGAGGCTTCTTCCACACCTTCCTCATATGCAGCAATCCTTCTGCTTTATCTGAGGTTTGGGAGAGAGTTGGCTTTTAGAGAAATGCAATCTGAGAGAGTGAATAGGGGCATGCCAATTAGTATGACGGCAGCTGAAAAGCTTGGTTATGATTGTTCTCATGAGACTAAAGCTGAGGGCACAGGGGAGGGTTGGCGGTAAGGTGAGAAAGGTAGGCTGGCATCAAACTGTGACCAGTGTAATTGTCATATTGAAAACATTTAAAAGTCACTGAACTCCAGCTCTGGAGCCAATTTCTATAATGTTGCCTGTGATAATGGCCATCTTTCTTCCTGAAGGGTCTCCTGATCAAATTTTACGGATTTTAAAAAAAATTTTCCCCAAATTTCAAGTGAAGAAAGAATGCAATAGATATGATATAACATCGTGAAACTTAAATAAAATTAAATATGAGAACTTAGTATAGTGCCTGGTTTATAAATTACAGTTATTATTGTTATCAATATCATTATCACTATTATTATATACAATTCACTAGAGGAAAGATTAAAAGTCAAATTACATATATTTATATAGAGAGAAAGCCAAAGAACAAGACAAATGAGAATGTTTTTAAAAACTACAATAAGAGAAGTATTATATTTGTGCCATCATCTGGCTGGTACACGTTAGGCAGATAATAGTTTCAGCAAATAAGTAGTGAGAGTCCCAGAAAGTTTTATTCATAGAAGATTATAAGTGTGAAAAATAGCCATGTGGGATAACATAAGAAAGTTAAAGGCACAGCATCCAAGTGAATAAGGTATCACGTCAGCATCCTAACCATTTTACAGCCTGAAGACAACTACAGTGTAGCCAACACAAGAGCAAGAGGAGGCTGCCAAGGAGCCAGATGCTATTGCTGGAAAGAAAATTTTCTCAACTCAGCATCTGGGTCTTCTAAATGCAATCCAGAAAGAACGAGGGCAAGCAGAGCTTTGTAGAGGGGAAAATAGTCTTCTTTCCTATATGCTGTATATATTATAAAAGTTAATATTTGCAATAAAAAAATTGACAAATACAAACAGACTATACTTTGAATGCAATGTCAGTGATGACATCCATAAAGACATTTACCCATTATAAGGATTCTAATAATATATATTATATTTGCATTTTTGGAGGTGGTAATGGTTATATATGATCATGTGTTCAGTATAACTTCCAGCGGAGAAAGAGCTCATAACTGGAAACCTCTGGTCTTTGGATGTCTGTATTTGTAGTAAGATGTAGGAAGTACAGGCTTTCAAATTCTAGTATTTCCTTTTAATGTAAAATAGTTACCATAGATAATAACATTTATCCATTGGAAAACATTGAATAAATCAGAGATTAAATGGACAAGATAAGAGTTAATATTGACACCAGACAAGAATAATGCACTTGTTTATTTGAAATGATCTTATAATCTTTATTCTTCAGAAGAGTATTTCTGTTTGGAAAAGGATGACGTGTATATAAAAATAAATAAATATTTGTAATACATATCCCTGTATATCAACTAATTATATATTTCTGTGCAGAAGTTATATCATAACATAGGAATATTTGTGTATAAATCTAGAAATCTGAGATTGATTATTATAACATTGTGTCTTTCAGTGAGTAACCCTGTATTTTTAAAATAAAGCACAGTACTTGGTAATGAAAGCTTAGGATCAAATTTCCTAATAAGCTGTACCTGGCATTTCAGTATTTTAATTTCAGGAAGTTGTGTATTAAAAGATACAGCTTAATCTAATAATCCTAGTTGGTGACCTATTATGTTTATAGTTTTAAGAAGTTGCCTAGTTAATTTAAAACTAAAAATGTGCTTTTTCTGTCCAGAAGTTTGCTATATTTTGACATAACCACAAATATATACCACTTATATTTTGTACCATTTTATGAAGAACAACAGCCCAGTACTAACAGATAAAAGAAAAATCATGCTTCCAAATACAACTATGGATTTGCTTCATTCCACATCTGCTAGGCAATAAGATTTGTTTGTTTGTTTACTTATATATTTATATCGAACAGAATGATTTTCTTTCAATATGCCAACATCCTGATAATTAAAAATACTAATACCAGTTTCTAATGGTAAAGTTATAATTTCAAAGTAAAACAAACAAAATTATTTGTGGTGAATATCATATTTTTTCTTATCAAATCAAATATGTGCTGGCTGAGCTTTATATTTTTCTTACATTTTACTTGTTTTTTAATTTATGTGTTTCGATAAATAATATCAGTGAGACCAGGTCCAAGGTCTGTCCCCATTTAAACTATTTAATTTCTTCATCAGTAGATATGTTGCTAAATCTAGAAGGCAGTTTTGGAAACATGTGACACTGGTGATAAGATACACTTGAAAATCTAGTGTGAGTACAAAATCACTGCAAATGGTGATTGCAGCTATGCAATTAAAAGAGGCTGTCTCCTTGGAAGAAAAGTTATGACAAACCTAGATGGCATATTAAAAAGCAGAGACATCACTTTGCCAACACAGGTCCATAGAGTCAAAGCTATGTTTTTTCCAGTAGTCATGTACAGATGTGAGAGCTGTCCATAAAAAATGCTGAGCACCGAAGAAATGATGCTTTTGAACTGTGGTGTTGGAGAAGACTCTTGAGAATCTCTTGGACAGCAAATCAGTCAATCCTAAAGGAAATCAACTCTGAATACTCACTGGAAGTTTGATGCTGAAGATGAAGTTCCAATACTTTGGCCACCTCATGTGAAGAGACGACTGTTTGGAAAAGACCCTGATACTGGGAAAGATTGAGGGCAGGAGGAGAAGAGGGCAACAGAGAATGACATGGTTGCTTGGCATCGCCGATTCTATGGACATGAGTTTGAGCAAACTCTGGGAGTTAGAGAAGGACAGGGGAAGCCTGGTGTGCTGCAGTCCCTGGTCACAGTCAGGCATAACTGAGTGACTGTACGACAAACAACACTAAATTGTACAACTGAAATGAATCTTTCTCCCCCACCCCCCAAATAAATAAATGTCAGTGGTGTTTTCACTTCAAGATTATATCAATAGATTATATGTGTATGCTTATACAGAAGATGAAAATGAGGCAGAACTTAAATACCTCTGAAAAAGAAATGAAACATTATTTAGCACATTAAACATTCCTGAATAGCTTACTTTCTGTTAAAGGCAGCAGTTTTACTTGCAAACTCTGTGGTTTTTGAAGTCACTGAAGAGAGCCCAAATTAGATTACTTGAATCCACAGTCTTATAGCTACTCATATACTGAACTCCATGCTTTTCATTGGGTAGGAATTGCTCTAAATTTTCCAACTGCATCATCTCTGTACTTTGCATACAAACCAAATCTGTTAGATGCATAATAAAGATAGGGCTTGTAATTGTGTTTTTCTCTTGACTATGTTAAAATAGGATTGAAGTAATCCTGTAACTTCCCCAGCATCAAGAGTTGTGTATATTCACATTTACAAAAAAGGTTTTTTGTATGGAGAAATAAAAGAACAAATGAAAAAAACAAAAAAAGGAATAAGTCATGAGGGATTTAAGTTATGGTTACTGTGATTTCCCTGGTTGTCCAGTGGTTAAGAATCCACCTGCCAATGAAGGGGACATGGGTTCAATTTCTGGTTCAGGAAGATTCCACGTGTCACAGGGCAACTAAGCCTGTGTGCCAAACTACTGAAACCGCATGCCCTAGAGCCTGTGTTCTGCAGCAAGAAAAGAAGCCACAGTGAGAAGCCTGCACACCACAGCTACAGAATAACCTCTGCTCACCACAAGTAGAGAAAGCCCATGCACAGTGCATCTATAAATGAGTAAATTAACAAAATTTTAATTATTTAAAAAATAAATTAAAAATTATAATCTGTCAGTAACAGATTAACAGTTATTTTACCTTAATTTTTTTTTTAATCTATAGAGGTGAAGAGATACATGAGAAAAGAGGTAGAAAAACACATTCACAATGAATAACTTTATTGACAAAAATATCTTAGCACTGTCAAGAGAATCAGCCATGTGCTAACAGTGAAGCATGGGTTTCTAACTGTAGGGTTACAGTTGATGTTTGATGAATTATAGACTTCTCTAGGTGGTGACTGCAGCCATGAAATTAAAAGACACTTGCTCCTTGGAAGAAAAACCACGACCAACCTAGACAGAATATTAAAAAGCAGAGACGTTACTTTGCCAACAAAGGTCCATCTAGTCAAAGCTATGGTTTTTCCAGTTGTCATGGATGGATGAAAAAGTTGGATTATAAAGAAAGTTGAACACTGAAGAACTGATGCTTTTGAACTGTGGTGTTGGAGGAGACTCTTGAGAGTCCCTTGGACTGCAAGGAGATCCAACCAGTCTAAAGGAAATTAGTCTTGAATATTCATTGGAAGGACTGATGCTGAAGTTCAAACTCCAATACTTTGGCCACCTGATTCAAAGAACTAACTCATTGGAAAAGACGCTGATGCTGGGAAAAGTTGAAGGCAGGAGGAGAAGGGGATGACAGAGGATGAGATGGTTGGATGGCATCACCGACTCAATGGGCATGAGTATGAGTGAACTCCAGGAATTGGTGATGGACAGGGAGGCCTGGCGTGCTGCAGTCCATGAGGTCGCAAAGAGTCGTACAGACTAGGCGACTTCACTTTCACTTTTCACTTTCATGCATTGGAGAAGGAAATGGGAACCCACTCCAGTGTTCTTGCCTGGAGAATCCCAGGGATGGAAGAGCCTGGTGGGCTGCCATCAATGGGGTCGCAAAGAGTTGGACACGGCTAAAGTGACTTCGCAGTAGCAGCAGCTCCTCATTAGTTCTGGTAGGAGTATAGTGACTGTAAGGGCCAGGAGATGAGTGATTCTGAGCTCAGCACTTTGTGGAACAAACAGGTAAATTGTGGATGTTTGGTTCACAGTGCCTGTTATGGGCTTGTGGGAATAATGATATCCGTGATCTAGAAGTTTTCTGAGGGTTTTCTGTGTTTTTTTCTCACTTCTTTAGCTATTGTTTCTTTGGGCTGAATATGCTTCTCTTACTTCTGTAACCTCTTGCCATCACCCACTACTTACAAGCTTTACTTAAACGTCTTCAGGATAGAGGTTCCAAACTTATCTCTGGTTAAATGATTAAGTTTCATATTTGGCAGGCCTTTTCCTTATTGTTTGGTTATCATAGATGAGAAGTTGCTAATTTTAAGAACTGATATAAACAACTTCATATAAAGCAACTAAAATTTTTAGTACTATAAAAGTTAATTCTTGTCTGTTTAATAAAATACAAAATTATTTGAGATCATATAATGCTTCTGCAGTCCCATAAAACTAATCAGTTATTTGATAACATTAGCAATGGGTAATTCTAATAAAATGTAGAGTTTTCATATAGGACTAAACAGTTATATTCAGATTTTATAATAACTGATTCCTGTGAGTTTTAAACTATCATCTATTTATTTCAAAGCACTGATAATCCACAGATCATGAAATGAGACTGTTATAAACTTTAAACAATTCAGTTCAAACTCTTACACGTGTAGTTAGATTGCACATGTAGATGCTTAAAAAGCTGCTATTACAAACAGTTTAGTCAATTTTGTTACATTCTTTTCTGGATAACAGACAACAATGTACTGGGACTAATGCATTTTAATTTATCAGTTTAATCAACTTTGGATAACATGTTGCCAATGTTTTGCCTTTAAACAAGAATATATGGCAATTGATCAGAAAGAATATGCTTTCGGTGTGACTTTGAAACTCCACCATTCCTGCTGCAGTTGTGTTGCTGCGATGGATGACTTTCACAACAGGAAATCAGGCCAATTTAAAGTCCAGGCACCAAGCAATTTGAGAACCACCAGCTTTATGCAGTAATATAATTATTCCCTCTGAGGCTCTTAATTGTATTCATCACACCATGATTTCTGCACAAATTAAGCATGCATTTACTGCTATATAGAACTTCCTTTGCAGTTAACATTCTGGAAACAAATTTCAAGGAGATAGACTTTTGGACTTATTCATCCCCTGAAATCACAAGTTCCAAATGTTCCGTATACTGTAAGGTCACATTTTCTACCTTCTGGCCACTAAATAAATGTGATAGCAAACTGTTTAAGGGAGAAGAAATATCTGAACCTGGATTTTTTTATTTTTATGTTTCACTACCCTGAAAATGTGTAGGGCTTTAAATCCTAAATAGTTCTTGCATGATTAATATATTGTTTTCTAGAAGGAATTCTTAGCAAAATGTAAGTTATGTACAAACTTAGAATCAGAAACTGAATATGTTCAATATGAGGTTTTAATAATCTGTGAAATAGATTGCATATTTAGGACAAAAATAAAATAATCAAAAATGACCCAAGAAGTATACATAGATAATTTAAAAATACATTGTGTATTTTAAAATAAATTTATTTTCATATGTGTTTTTAAAAAATTTAAGCCAGAAAAATTAAGCTTCCTTTTCATTATTTCCTTTAGAAAATTGGAGTTAAAAAGCATTGGTTTCTATAGTAGTTGTTGCTTATGGCTTTTATTACTCTACTTTCCCTAACCCTGCTTTTTTATCATATTATAAACATTTAAAAAACTAAGATCATGGCATCCAGTCTAATCACTTTAATCAAATAGAAGGGGAATAAGTGGAAGCAGTGACAGGTTTTCTTTTATTGGGCTCCAAAATCACTGAGGACTGTGACTGTAGCCATGAAATTTAAAGACACTTGCTCTTTGGAAGGAAAACTATGACAAACCTAGACAGCACGTTAAAAAGCAAAGATATCACTTTTTTGGCAAAGGTCTGTATGGTCAAAGCTATGTTTTTTCTAATAGTCATGTGCAGATGTGATAGTGGGACCATAAAGAAGGCAGAGCACTGAAGACTCTTGAGAGTCCCTTGGATAACAAGGAGATCAAATGAGTCAATCCTAAAGGAAATCAACCCTGAATATTCATTGGAAGGACTGATGCTAAAACTGAAGCTCCAAATGGTCACCTGATAAGTACTGACTCTGATGATGTGAAAGATTGAAGGCAAAAGGAGAATGCAGCATAGGAAGAGTTGGTTAGATAGCATCACTAACTCAATGGACATGAATTTGAGCAAATTCCTACAAATAGTGAAAGACAGGGAAGCCCTGCATGCTGCAGTCCATAGAGTCGCAAAAAGCTGGACACAATTTAGCAACTGAACAACAACAATATTATAAACATCACTTTCTAACATTTTATATAGTTTAGTTATTTTCTCTATTTTTTTCCAGATTGTAAGCTCCACAAGGGCAGGAATTTCTCTCCTTCTCTCTCTCATCTACGTATCTAATCTCACTGCTGTTGTTTTTGCGAAATGAAATGCTAAGTATCCAGTTTCTGTGTGATTCCCCGCTTATTAGATAGGTTGTAAACTCCTTGAAGAGAGAAGCTTCAGGGAGGCCACGGAGTGATTTGTCTTCTCTCAATCATTCATTCAAAACCCTTTGTTGAGCAGCAACCCTGGGCCAGACAACAAGCTAGAAGACATCTATGGCTTTTGTACGCACACACTGCAAGTGGTTCAAAGCATGGGTCGTGCCCCGTTTTAGTTGAATAGCATAAAATTATATAGAATCTTCAATATTCAGTATTTCATTTGTGAAAGCAGATTAATTACAACTCTTTTTAAATTGTTGGAAATCACATCCCTTGCACACTGTGGGGGAAATATAAAATGGTACCAACACTATGGAAAACACTATGAAGATTCTTCAGAAAATCTAAAATGGAATTACCATATTATCCACTAATTCCACCTCTGTGTGTGGATTCAAGAGATCCAAAATCAGAATCTCAAAAAAATATTAACACTCCCATTTTCTACAGCACTCTTCACAGTAGTTAAGAAATGGAAATAATATAAATGTTCACTGACAGATGGTTAAAGAAAATGTACTATGTGCATGCAAGAGAATACTGTTCAGCCTTAATAAAAATGAAATTCTGCAATATGTCAATAATATGGGGCATTGAGGGTAGTCTACTGATATAAACCAAAGGCAGACACTACATAATTTCACTTATATGAGATATCTAGAATGGCCAAATTCATAAAATAGAAGATTAAAATGGAGTTTACCAGAGGCTGGAGAGTTATTAATCAATAGACATAAGGTTTTGGCTAAAGTCAAGAAATCTGTGGTACAGCATTGTATCTATAGTCAACAAAAAATGTACTCTTAAAATTTTTAAGAGTATTTAACATAGGTTAAATGTTTTACCACAATAAAGGTAAATAAAATTCCAATGTTTACTTTTACATTTTTCTGAATTGATAAATATTTTTAGAAGCAAAAAATCTTAACATATAATACGATACTGAATGTATACTACTGTAAGCATAGGTCTGTCAGAAGGTAAGTACTTAAAAATTGGCAACTATTACCTCAGAAGGATTTTTGTCTCCTATATTTTTGACCTAACACCTTAAACAAACTAGGGAGATAATATTTTTGAATGATTAATTCATTTCTTTTCAGCCACTATCATTTATTCAGTTATTCTTAAACTTAAGATGTCTCTACTTTAATTATAGCTCTTAGGGCAGCTATGAAAAATGGTGTTTGTCAGCGGGGTGGCCTGAACCATTGAGACAGGAGAAGACCCTGGGAAGCAGGGGAATGGATAATGTGATGAGCCGAGATTTCTTCTAAGTGCATCTAATTACAAACCAGTGAAAGATGTTTAAGAATTTTGCAAGATAGAAAATATCTCTAGGTATTTTCTAGGAGTCAAAGAACTAGATTAGAGGAAATTTGATGATAAATAAAACAAATTTTCTCATTAATACAAATGTGAAGTCGTAGTAAATTATATGGGATTATTTGGAAAGTGAATGTAGAAAAATAGGCAAGAGAAAGACTCAAAAGTACTGGGTAATTGGGTGGAAGGGCTTGCACCTAGGGTGCAGATGAAGTAGAAAAAGTAACCAATTATAAAATACAAACATGTGGTCTTCCCTGGTGGTCCAGAGATTAAGAATCTACTTTGCAGTGCAGCGGATACAGTTCAATCTCCAGTCCGAAAAGTTCTCACATGCTGCAGGGCAGCTAAGCCCACGCGCCACAGTCACTGAAGCCCTGGCTCCTAGAGCCTGTGCTCCACAAGAGAAACCACAGTAAGCCCACACACCACAACTAGAGAGTAACCCTACTGTCTGCAACTAGAGAAAGCCTGTGTGTAGCAACAAAGACTCAGTGCAGCCAAAAATAAAAATAAATTGAAAAAATAAAAATTTAAAAAAGCAAATATCTGTCATTCACTAAGGAAGGGAATATAAAATGAGGAATAAATATTCTCTGGACACATATTTTAGGCAAAAAAATAATGGTACATAATTATTGGACAGTATATTAATTCTTCCTTCCTATTTCCTTGTTTAAATTTATTATGTTTTCTTCCACTTGTAAATTTGATCTGCTCAGTAATCCGTAGATTTAAAAATTAGAGCTAAAAAGTATTAGATATTTTCTCTGTTCTTTTCTTATAAAAACGAATATTTAAATTTAATTAATATTTATATTAATTTATAGAGAATACCTATGCTGGGTTGGAAGAGTCAGGAAGTCCAAAATGTGAAAGTAACTTCCAAACAACAAATGGTGGAAGTTAAATCTTCTCATTTATAAAATGCCATTTCTACATAAATGCTTGGAAACTGATGATTAGAATAATTGATTCCTTGTATATGCACTTAATTGCAGTATCTGCTCTTATATTATGGAGCAAACATCAGATTGGCATTTTGCAAAATCTTTCATTTGCAAATTGTAAGCTTTTAAATTCTGTGCTCCCATCTGTCAACTTCAAGTCCATCCAGTCTATATCCTTTTTAAGTGGTGTTAACACAACTTCATTACACAGTGATATATATTATACAAATGTTAATTATGTATTTGACCTTGTTAATAACATGGCAATGTTACAATTTTGTTTTGCTTTTAAAAACTATAGATAACACAAATCATGCAAAAGAATATAGAAAAGAATCATTAATGCAATTAGATCTAATGCATAAGCATAAAATGTCCCTAACATGTTATTAATTTATTCAACTTATTTTTTAGGAGAAAGCAATAACATTCATGATACAGTGTTATTTTTTAACTTCATGTATTATCATTCTTATGTGCTAATTAAGGAATAAACTAATATAATAACATGACATTATTGCAAGGTACACCAAGAATAATTTTGTGTTTTACTAAGATTCAAACTCACATGTATTCCGTTTATGTGAGAAATGATAGCAAGCATAATTCTCTGAAATTGATTATTATCCGAGTTCTGTCTTTTAACATTTTAAGTTTAACAGCCAATAAATTCTGCATACCTCTAGATTTATGCTGTTCACATGTCACTATAACAATTGACATATGATAAAGCAGAAAGAATCAAAGAGAGAGAGGGAGGGAGAGAAAGAGAAGAAGAAAAGACAACTAGGAAATGGTAGGTAGCAATAATCTCAGTTACAAAAAAGTATTAACTATAATAGATTCATTGGTATTTCAGTGTCCTCTTTTTCCAGTAATATCATATTTTCAGGAAATCGAATCTTCATAGAATGGTGAAATTCAGGGCTACTAAAATCGCTAAGCTCCAGTCTTCTTGAGACCGAAAAGATAAAGAGCAAACAAACAAAA
Organism: Bos indicus x Bos taurus; assembly: GCF_003369695.1. Lineage (NCBI taxonomy): Eukaryota > Metazoa > Chordata > Mammalia > Artiodactyla > Bovidae > Bos > Bos indicus x Bos taurus. The sequence goes on along the minus strand of NC_040087.1, from coordinate 45,281,976 downwards.
GGATATAAAGGAATAAGTTGTCTGCAACAGGAGAAACAGAATCAATGCAAAACAAAACAGTATTCTATGAGAATATCAAAAGAGAAGAAATTACTGGCAGAGTATAAACTGCATACAAGAAGCATTTATTGTCATGAATATTCATGCTACCGTATGCAAGGAAAGTTGAGTGAATTTCTTGAAGCTAGTGATATAGTAACAGAATGGGTCCTGAGAAGAAAATCTTAAGCAAATCTAAATTTGCACTGAGGAAAGAGAATGATTAGGGAAGCAAGGATATATTTTTGCCTGGTGACACATGTTTGTGCTGTGGTTAGTCGCTCAGTCATGTCCTACTCTTTGCGGCCCCATGGACTGCAGCCCGCCAGGCTCCTCTGTCCAAGGGCATTCTCCAGAATACTGGAGTGGGTAGCCATGCCCTCCTCCAACGGACCTTCCCGACCCAGTGATCAACCCCAGGTCTCTTGCAATGCAGACAGATTATTTACCATCTGACTATGTGGCGCCTTCTAATAATGGGACAGTTCTTGTGTTTTGGCATATTCCTGGTTCAATGGAGAAGAAGCTCATTTTGTGAGTAACAAGTGAAGCCCCAAGTAAGTTGGTGTCTCCTGTATTACTCTTACAATCAGTGCCAAAAATTAGGCTGGAAACTATTCATAGAAAATTTTTAAACAAGTAATCCACAACATCTTCTTTCTGCTTAAATGCTGCTATATATTTCAGAAGGCAGGCAGTAAAATTTTAAATAAAAAAATCCAAATAAAAAGATTCTAAAGAATAACTATATAAACAATTGCTATTTGAATCCAAATTTTTATATTGTGACAATTTATTGGAAATTTGATTTACTGTTTTTATGTATTATGCAGAAAAAAACACCAGCTTCTTTTATTTTTTATGATTTTTAGATTTTTTTGTGATCTGAAGAGATGCTTTTGTACTTTAAAATAAGAGTTGCCTTTATTTCTAATTCATATTAGTTTCTAAAATTACTGAGTGACCTGTGGCTGTTTATGAAAATGATAAAAGTTAAATGTTGTGGCTTTGAGAATAGCTGTAAAAATGCATAAACTATAACTGTTTTCACTTTTCATTATATACCTTTAAAAATAATGTCAATATATCTCAGGAGTTTTCTAATTTACAGAGATAAGTTTTAATTAATTATAGAATAAAGGCATGAATCATGAACTTAAAGATTATTCATTCAAGAAAGAGAAAGCTTTCATATGAGCACTATATTAGGAGCTTAGAATAGAGTCATAAATAAAGTGCTGACTCTGCCTTTGGGGATATCAAATCAACTTAATAGCTAAACAAAACTCAATGTACTTCTGCCTTCACTAACTTGAGTGAAACACATGTCTTAAAAGGTTGGCAAAAGCTCTCATTCACAGCAGAGAGAAAGATTCTGTGTATATATAGGTAGAAGTTTAAACCCTTAAAAAGAATATAGTAAACCCATAAAGATGATGCATTACAAACACCCTTTGATGTCAGATATAGGAATCACAGTAGAGGCAAAACAGTGCAGATGTGAGAGTTGAAGTACCAAAGTACTATTAATTAAAATGTGTGTGTGTGTATGTACGTGTGTGTAGTACAGCATTATATGTATATTCTCTGAATTTTAGATTTTGTATGTTAAAGGTGTGTAATTTTACTTTTTTCTCTTCAACTTTTACAGGACACTTGAATCTGTACATTGAATGCCTAAGAGTTGGATGTTACTTAATGCTGACAAAGGGCAGTTACTCTGGAAACTTTATCTTAAAGGGGCTTCCCACATGGCACAGTGGTAAAGAATCCACCTGCCAATGCAGGAGATGCAGGAGATGCAGGTTCAATTCCTGGCTTGGGAAGATACCCTTGAGTAGGAAATGGCCACCCACGCCAGTATTGTTGCCTGGAAAATTCCACATACAGAGGAGCTTGGGGGGTGACAGTTCATAGGGATGCAAAGAGTCAGTCACGCTTTTCTTCCTATTTGATACTCACTTTTATTGACTGGGTCAAGAACTGGAGACTATTCTTCAGATTAAATAGGGTTGCTCTTAGACTCTTCTAACACAATTATTTGCCTTGTACCCAAAATGTAAACAAACAAACAAACAACAACAAAAAAGTGATTAGTATTGGATTTGGGAAAAGGAGGAAAGAAAAGAACTAAACAGTGAAGAGAAAACAAAGGGGTAGGTGAGAGAACATTACCAAAAAAAAAAGAGGGGAGATTGAGTTAAAACTCTCATGGCAATTTGGTTTTGAGTAAGTTTCAATAAGATCATGATTTAGTACAATGATGAGGAAGTATGAACTTTAAAAGAAAAAGATTAATGTTGTACACAGAGGTTGTTGTAGGCACCTGTTTCACTGCAACATAAACTTGCAACAAATAAAAAAATAAAAAGTGTGTGTGTAGATATATATATGTGTGTGTGTGTGTGTGTGTGTATCCATAAATATATATATATATATATATATATATATATATATATATATATATAAAATGAAGGTTTTTCTGATTGTGATAATTATTTTTGTTATCCAAATAATTGTAAAATAATGGTAAGAGCATGAATCTCAGAATCTGAAGATTTGGAATCTGGAGCTAAGTCTGCTCTGTGATCAGAAATATAACACTAATGAGTTTACCTAATCTCTCCAGGTCCTTTTTCTCAACAAGACTATTGTTTTCACTGAAATTTTCCCTGAAATTTCTTCATAAACTGGGAGTCAGGATGTTCCCAGACTTGTGTATGTACACACTGGTCTGTAAGCTCTGAAATACAATGGCGTGCTGTGATGATGATAGTATATTTCAGAACATGATTGGTATCAGCCTAAATGTGACCTGTTCATAATTAACAATAACTTTTATTTTTTGCACATCAAAACTAACAAGCATCAGGAGCATCATGCACTATACATTTTCTTTCCTTTTTAATTCTTTTTTCCTTAACAGCTGTCTGCACGTGAAAGAACAATATAAAGGGGAAAAGTTAGCCCTTTGTGATCTCCTGTGTTGTGTCTTCTGAAATGGATTATTTGAAAAAGGATTTACAAAATGAATAGAAAAGAGAGAAATCTTTTCAGTTATTCTTCATGATATAATTACTCATGGAAATGTGGTTCAATTATAGCCATGTATTTTTGGGGGCTCCAAAATCACTGCACATGGTGACTGCAGCCATGAAATTAAAAGATGCTTGCCCTTTGGGAGAAAATTTGTGACCAACCTAGACCTGCATATTATACAGGTCATATTATACTTCCTAATGCATATTATACAACCTGCATATTATACATCAGAGACATTATTTTGCCAAAAGTCTGTCTAGTCAAAGCTATGGTTTTTCCAATAGTCATGTGTGAGACTTGGGCTATCAAGAAAGCTGAGCGCCAAAGAATTGATGCTTTTGAACTGCCGTGTGGAGACGATTCTTGAGAGTCCCTTGGACTTCAAGGAGATCCAATCAGTCCATCCTAAAGGAAATCAGTCTTGGGTGTTCATTGGAAGGACTGATGCTGATGCTGAAACTCCAATACTTTGGCCACCTGATGCGAAGAATTAACTCATTTGAAAAGACCCTGGTACTGGGAAAGATTGAAGGCGGGAGGAGAAGGGGATGACAGAGGATGAGATGGTTGGATGGCATCACTGATTCAATGGACATGAGTTTGAGTGAACTCCCGGAGTTGGTGATGGACAGGGAGGCCTGGTGTGCTGCAGTCCATGGGGTGACAGAGTTGGACATGACTGAGCGACTAACCTGAACTGAACTGAAAATACCTTACTTTATTCAATGATCTTAGGAAAAAAATATTTTTGAAGGTCTAATTCGTTCGTGTCACTAATGATGGCAATGATTGTGTCAATGGTGGTTCAGTGGTAAAGAATCGGGCTGCCAATGCAGACGTGGGCTTGATCCCTAGATCAGGAAGTCCCCCTCAAAGAGGAAATGACAACCCACTCCAATATTTTCGCCTGGGAAATCCCATGGGCGGAGGAGCCTGGTGGGCTATAGTCCTTGAGGTTGCAAAAAGTCGGACAGGACTGAGGGCGCGCGCGCGCGCGCGCGCACACACACACACACACACACACACACACATACACGATAAATATTATCATGAATTGGATCACAGTCTTTTGTTACAACTAAAAATGAAAAAGAACTCGGAGGGAGAAGTTTCTTACAAAAAAGGTCAAATTTCATTAAAAGCATAACATGAAAAAGATTTTAACAGAAATTTAAAGATTTTTCAAAATGTCATTGAGATTAATCAAAATGACAATACGAAGGAGAAGCTCCTTGTTTTGTTATTTCCATTTAAAATAAATTAATTAGATAGATTTACTACTCTTAGAGATTTGGTAACTTTTCAGTGAGCAAGAAATTTCAAGGATAGAGCCATTTCCTGAGAGACTGAATTGATTTAACCAAAAATTTTAGGAGTACCAAAGAAATAATTTTTTATCAATAATTCTAAAGAAATTCAAATTCTTAAGGTTTATTTTAAAAATGATTTAGGATTACACAGGGCAGTAAGCAACTACATGTAATAAGATTATATTTCTAATAGGGAAATTTGGCTATGACGCATAGGTCAGTTACCATCTTTTATTCAAAGAAATTTTAATGATAGGGGAAAATGGTTTTAAATCTGTATAATCAATAGAGGCAAAATATAAACTATTTGTAGTATAACAATATTTCAATCTTTCACATAGTGTGAAAGATATAGACCAATATAATAACAAGGTTGTGTGTGAATGATAGTACTGTGTGCAATGAATAATTTAATTTTTTAAATTTATACTCTTCCAAATTTTTAAGAATTCCTGTATTTTATAAATCCAATATTACAAACTGAATGCTCATTAAATGCCTAGCTTGTGCCAGTAACTTCAGTTATAAAGGTGAAAAGGAGCTAATTATTAAAAAAATACACTATTAATAAATATTATAATAACAATTTTCTTTCAATGTAACTAAAATCTAGTTTATATTTCAGAAGTGTATGTATGAGTCAAAATTATGTGGTTTTTTTTTTTTTGCAATAATTTATCTGCATCCACTTAACTGTGACATATTCTAGTGCTTTTTATAAGAAATGATTAGTAGGGAGTAGAAAGAATATGTTCCCACTTGCAGAAGTTTTCAAATGCAGAAGCTGCATTTTTATTGTTGTGAAGTAACTGAGAATAATCCTCAAAATATATATAAATTTGGTATTATAGAAAGCAGAGGTGAAATAAATGTTTTAAGAGTTTTTTGCTTTGTTTTGTTGTTATTTTCTTACTTCTAAGAACCTACAATAAGTCTTTAGGAAAAGCTGAGAGTGAGCAATTTTAATACTCCATTTTCATTACTTTGATAAGTTCAATTTTATTATTTTATTCTAATAAAGGAGTGTCCCTTTAAATAAACCTGCTTTTGAGAGACACAATTTAATTGTGCACAATAATCTGAACCCAACAAAGCACATTATGCTTTTAGCATACTTGCCTCATTAGATTCAGCACTCAAAAGACATCAATGACTTGGCTGAACTAACAAAATATGCATTTTTCCTTTTGCTGATGTGCTGCCTAAGACAGATAGGAAATATTGCTTTCTTTTTTTTTTTCATTCCTTTAAAGCATCTCAACTTTCATTTCTGTAAGTGTTATCACATTCGACAACTTCAACACACTCTCCATTTCACTAGCAATCTGTTAGTGATCTGCTCCTTTCATCTCTCCACAGATTTGTCCTAATGAAATCATTATGACTGAACTGTTGTTTTTCATCTGCTTTTATTCCATCTCTCTATGATAATAATTATCTCATTTTATTTTCAGAAACACTGACACACAGCCACAGTTTTGAGTCATTATTTTTATGTTTCTTAAAAGAAAAGTAATTGATTCTCTAAATATTTTTGTTTTGTATATTTATTTAAGGTGAATACAAGACAGTAACTGCATTTAATCTGAAAGGTAGTAGAATAGTGTGGTTAGTAGATGCCTCTGCATTCATAACAAACTGGGTTCAAATCTCTCTGCTATTTAGAACTATGTTGTCTTAAACATGCAGCTTAATTCATTAATTTTCAGCTAATTCATAGGTTTCCTGTGTGTATCAAATGAGACAATGTACAGGGAATAATTAGTTCAATCCCCAAAACATAGATGTCAATCTAAATGCTTTATAAGAATAGACCTGCTCTTATGACTCAAGGCCATTATCATAAATGCATTCATTTAAGTCATGCTTTAATACTAAGGTACACTTATGCATTTTTACATGTCTTTACCTGTCAATATCAAGTTATATCTTTTATCTCTTCTGCCACAAGTTCTTTTAATCCAATACCATTGATCTTTAGCAAACTTAAAAACAATGACATTTACATAAAGTACACTTTAAATAAATGTTAATCCTATGTTGAATATGAGCTTGAGGATCTGGTTTAAGGATGGTGACCCAGGGAATTCATAAATTCTGCCATGTAAATCTGATTTTTTTTAAATTTTCATAACTATTCCAATTTTCTTTTGCCTTCTTTTAACTTCCCCCACCTTTGCTTTTTGTTTCACTCCCATCCATCCCTACCTTATTCCATTCCCATTTCCCACACATTCACTGGTAGGCTTTCTGTCAAAATGGATTATTTTGCATTTATATAATTTTATATAAATGAAATTATACAGTACGCACCATTTATTTGTCTCACTTTTTTATGTAGTTATTTTGAGATTCATTCATGTATGAGGATTTATCAATAGCTCATTTAATGGCTAAATAGTATTCTTTTGTGAGATATAACCAAATTTGTTTATCCATTTAAGATTTGGGTTGTTTCCAGGTTTTGCCCATTGCAAAGTTGCTATAGACATCTGTGACCAGTCTGTGTTTAAATAAATTGCTTTCTTTTCTTTTGAGTAAAGAGAAATGGCTAGGAATGGAAAGGCTGAATTGTATGTCAATTTTTAAGAAGCTATCCAACTGTTTCAGAGTGGTTATATAATTTTACATTCCTTCTAGTCATGTATGAGAGTAGTTTTTGTAGAATTGATAATGTATTTTTTCTTAAATGCTTAGTAGAATTTACTGGTGTAAATTTCTGTTCTTAAATATTTCCTTAACATTCATGTGGGAAGGATTTTAACTACATATCAAATTCTTTAATAGTTAAAAGACCATTCAGGCAACGTATTTCTTCTTGAAGGAGCTTTGGCAGTGAGTGTTTTTCAAAGATTTGTCCTTTTCATTTAAGTTCATAGAGTTGTAGATGATAATTTCTTATTACCCTTTTAATATGTGGATCAGCTCTCTCATTTCTTATATTGGTAACCTGTGGCTTTTCTCTTCTTTTGAAGGTTAGTCTGCCTGAAGACTTATCAATTTAATCGATCTTCTAAAATAACCAGATTTGATTTCATTACTTTTTCTTCTTTTTCTGTTTTTAATTTTTGTTCTAAGCTTTATTTTTGTCAGCTTATTTTAGATATATTTTGCTTATTTTAAATTATTGATTCTTCTAGTGGAATCAGATTACTGAAATGAGATATTTTCTTTCCTAATACAAGCAGTTAGTACTCTAAAATTGCCCATAGGTACTATTTTAGCAATATCATCTCACCACATTAATTTTGATATGTTTTAAAAAATTTCATTCAGTTGTATGAAAATGCATTCATTTTGAAAATACTGTTTAATTTATTTTTGATTTCTTTTTAAAATGTCTTCATCTACCAACGTATCATTTATAAGTGTTTTGGTTGTTTTTAATGCTCACATATTTAGAGATTTTCCAATATTTCTCTCCACTGTCTCCCTCCTTCCTCTGTTCTATTTTCATGTACTTTGGTTACAATGAGATATCTGCTGTCATCCTTATCTTTGTTACTTGTTCTCTGGTTGCCTTTAATTTTTTTTTCCCCACTGGTTTAAAGAAATTTTATTATGTTGTATATTTATTTTCTTTAATGTTTCTTGTATTTGAGGTTTGTTGAGCTTCTTATATCTATATATGTATTTATTTTATTTACTGATTATTTGCAAGTTGGAAGACTTAGACATTATTGTTTCAAATATTTCTCTGTTCTTTTTCTCCCTTCTTTTTGGTATTGAAATTATTTTTACAGTATATTGCTTAAAGTGATTCCACATTCAGTTCAGTTCAGTTCAGCTCAGTGGCTCAGCCATGTCTGACTCTTTGCGACCCCATGAACCTCCCTGTCCATCACCAACTCCTAGAGTTTACCCAAACCCATGTCCATTGAGTCAGTAATGCCATCCAACCATCTTATCCTCTGTCGTCCCTTTCTCCTCCTGCCCTCAATCTTTCCCAACATCAGGGTCTTTTTAAATGAGTTAGCTCTTCATATCAGGTGACTCCACATTCACTGATATTCTTTTCTTTATTAGTTTTAATTTCTTCTGTGTTTTACTTTGGATAATTTCTACTGCTCTGTGCTCAAGTGCACTACCATTTATCCTGTCATGTCTAATCTGCCATTAGTGTTATCAATTGTACTTTTCAATTCAGACATTACAGTTTTTTCCTCTCTAGAAGTTTGATTTGTATCTTTTTAAATTTTCATTTTAATTTTTGAACATATGGAGTTCATAATGATTGTTTTAATGCCTTTGTCTGTTAGGTTTATCATCTGTGTCAGTTCTGAGTTGATTATGATGGATTGATTTGTTTCCTCAATAGAGTTTGTAGTTTCCTACTTCCTTGTGTTCCTGGTAATATTTGATTAGAAACCACATGTTGTAAATTTCAACTTCTAATGTGATGGATCTTTTTATATGCTGAGTGTTTTTTGTTCCTACCTACAATGCTAACATACATTGTCCTGGGTCATAGTTAAGTTACATGGATATTTTGAGTCTTGCTTTTAAGATTCTGTTGCTTAGTCTAAGGCTAAGAGTGTCTCACTACTGAAACAAAATTATTAGGGATACTGTCAATGCTTTGTGAATCAAATTTCCCTATAAGATGGTGGGAAAGACTATTCCTAGCCTTGTGTGACTGCTGTGAACTGTTCCTCTAATCTTTTCAGATAATTGATTCCTTGGCTTTAGGCACTTCAGTTACACACATACACTAATACTCAGCCGAAGACACAAGAGGAAGCCTCTGTCATCACATTTCTATCTCTCTGCAGTGCTTTTTTCTCTGATTCTCTGTCCAACAAACACTAACCACCTTGTTCTCCTTAAGTCTTACCTCCATTTTCTCAGTTCCTTCTGGGTTCCTCTATCCTACTCCTTAACATGGATATCTTTACTTTTTCAAGACATTAGGCTGGAACAATCTAAGGGCTCAATTTTTGTTTTTTCTATCTCTCAGGGGTCATTTTCTGTTAGCGTGTTCATAACAATTGTGGTATTTAATTTGCCCCCCCCCCTTTTTTTTAAGTCGTTTCAGGTGGAAATTAAATCTAGTATCAACTACTCCATTTTCTAAACCTGGTTTTGAATCTATTTATTTGTCCATTCATTTGTCTCATTTGAAACCAGAAAATGTACAGTTGTATTATACTTGTGGGTATATGCTATAGATATTAGTATTTTCTAGAAGCATTGCAAGCATTAGATTTTTTTCTGTTTTTAAGTATGGGTAGTATTCACATTTTAATTTTCTAGTGGCCATTTTTATAAATAGATGAATAAGTGTGAAGTTAGACGTGGATCTTATTCAGTTCAGTTCAGTTCATTTCAGTCGCTCAGTCATGTCCGACTCTTTGCAACCCCATGAATCGCAGCATGCCAGGCCTCCCTGTCCATCACCAACTCCGGAAGTTCACTCAGACTCACATCCATCGAGTCGGTGATGCCATCCAGCCATCTCATCCTCTGTCGTCCCCTTCGCCTCCTGCCCCCAATCCCTCCCAGCATCAGAGTCTTTTCCAATGAGTCAACACTTCTCGTGAGGTGGCCAAAGTACTGGAGTTTCAGCTTTAGCATCAGTCCTTCCAAAGAAATCCCAGGGCCGATCTCCTTTAGAATGGACTGGTTGGATCTCCTTGCAGTCCAAGGGACTCTCAAGAGTCTTCTCCAACACCACAGTTCAAAAGCATCAATTCTTTGGCGCTCAGCTTTCTTCACAGTCCAACACTCACATCCATACATGACTACTGGAAAAACCATAGCCTTGACTAGATGGACCTTTGTTGTCAAAGTAATGTCTCTGCTTTTGAATATGCTATCTAGGTTGGTCATAACTTTCCTTCCAAGGAGTAAATGTCTTTTAAATTCATGGCTGCAATCACCATCTGCAGTGATTTTGGAGCCCCCCAAAATAAAGTCTGACACTGTTTCCACTGTTTCTCCGTCTATTTGCCATGATGTGATGGGACCAGATGCCATGATCTTTGTTTTCTGAATGTTGACTTTTAAGCCACCTTTTTCACTTTCCTCTTTCACTTTCATCAAGAGGCTTTTTAATTCCTCTTCACTTTCTGCCATAAGGGTGGTGTCATCTGCATATCTGAGGTTATTGCTTTTGGCAATCTTGATTCCAGCTTGTGCTTCTTCCAGCCCAGTGTTTCTCATGATGTACTCTGCATATAAGTTAAATAAGCAGGGTGACAATATACAGACTTGACATACTCCTTTTCCTATTTGGAACCAGTCTATTGTTCCATGTCCAGTTCTTTTTTTTTTTTAATTTTATTTTTAACTTTACAATATTGTATTGGTTTTGCCATATATCAAAATGAATCTGCCACAGGTATACATGTGTTTTCCATCCTGAACCCTTCTCCAATTCTAACGGTTGCTTCCTGACCTGCATATAGGTTTCTCAAGAGGCAGGTCAGGTGGTCTGGTATTCCCATCTCTTTCAGAATTTTCCATAGTTTATTGTGATCCACACAGTCAAAGGCTTTGTTATAGTCAATAAATCAGAAATAGGTGTTTTTCTAGAACTCTCTTGCTTTTTCAGGTTCAAATTTGCTTATGATGCATTTGAAAAAATTAATTTTTAAAAATTCCAGCCCTATTTATATTCTGTGGATCATTTAATGCTTCCTAATAAGAGCCACAATTTTAGTGGATAACTATTAATATTAACCATTTTTATTCTTTGATACAAGAACAAAAATTAGACAATCTCTGAAACTTAAGTTGAGAGTCTGTAGTGGGGAATCTGTAAATAATGACACAATCTGAGAGTGTAAAACAGCCCTTATACCCAATAAGAATTTTTCTTCATTAAACACAGATGATTTCTGTAATTGTAATATTTTAAAATAAAGAAAACCTTAGTGAATGTATATGACAATATCTTCAGAAACTAATGTCCTTCCCCCCCAAAAAAAATAATTGTTTTAGCCACTTCATTTATTCTCACTCTATTTGGTCAGTCTCAAAAAGAAGTATTCATCTGTATTTCTTTAACAATATTATTTTAGAAGAACACAGGTGATGTTTGACAGTCTAAATTTTTCAAGCCAAGAAGTAGTCTACGTAAAACTGGCTTCAGTTTTCTTTTTTGCTGTATATTTTTGCTAAATTTTCATGGTATGTTCTACTTAAAATACAAACACACAGATGGCGAGATACAGATAGCAGGCATAAGGTTGAAATATGTTTGTGTGTGTTGGTTGAAAAATATCTACAAAATGAAGTACTTGTAGACACTAAATAAAATCCATTCCCTCTAGATATTTTATAATGTAGCTACATATGGAACACTTAAATGATCACAATATATGCTTCTAAAATTAAGCTTGTTTACTTCAGTGAAAAATTATACAGTCATTGGAGACCAAGTCCAAGTTGCCTCCAATTATTCAGTAAGATGAAAGAAAAGATTTTGCTTACAAGTATAACCTAAGGAAATGAAATGAAAAAGGGAAAAGGTTTAGAATTGAAGCTACTTGACATAATCTGGCATATACTTAAACTATTTGATATTGTTCATGTCTTTATTTTATGTAAATGTAGTGACTCTCATGACTGAGCGACTTCGCTTTCACTTTTCACTTTCATGCATTGGAGAGGGAAATGGCAACCCACTCCAGTGTTCTTGCCTGGAGAATCCCAGGGACGGGGGAGCCTGGTGAGCTGCCGTCTATGGGGTTGCACAGAGTCGGACATGACTGAAGCGACTTAGCAGCAGCAGTGACTCTCAGGGAATTATGTTTTTAAAGTAATCCATTTTCTTTAGTGTGATAACAATGAAATATTTTTAAAAGTCGCTGACTTATTATGACTCATTATCACTGATTTATTATGACTTATTACCTTTCCAATCCAATATTAATTATTGCCATACAAACAGGGGAAATTGTCATGGAGAAGCTATTTTTGTTCCAAAAACAGAAAATTAATTTACTTAAGCATTATGGTTGCAAGTATATGGATTGTTTCAAAATGATTTACCTTGAAGAAAGAGGAGAGACTACTGTGCAATATAAAGACATGGTTAACTTCCATGAAATCATTAGTAGAAAATTTGGTCTCCAGATTTAAGGTGTTGATAAAGGGGATATACAAGGTTTCCCATGTGGTGCTAGTGTTAAAGAATCTGCCTGCCTAAGCAGGAAATGCATGAGATGAAGGTTTGATCCCTGAGTTGGGAAGACCCCTGAAGGAGGCAGTAGCAATCTGCTCCAGTATTCTTGCCTGGAAAATTCCATAGACAGAGGAGCCTGGCAAACTACAGTCCATGGGGTTGCAAAGAGGTGGACACAACTGAGCACACACACACACAAAGGAGATATATGGAGATAACTGGTTCAATGGGTGAGACAGAAACTAAACAGACATGTAGTGAAAAGTATCAGATTCATTCATTATTGGTGTAACACTGAAACATGAAGAAAAAATCAGAGTGATCCATCATATTTGCTAAAATTATTGCTATTATCAGTTTGCATTTAAACCTCCTACAATTTGTTGTGATACCCATAAAATTTTAATAGTAAATTTTTTAATCCAAATATTTCCATTTCTCAACAAAATGAAACATTGATATTTTAACTATGATTTCAATGTATTTGATTTTATCAATTATGCCTCTATATTTAGCTGTCAAGTTTCATCTCAGAAATAGGAAATTACTTACTTCTTTATAATTAACTCTTTCCTTGTTTATTTACTCTATCTCAGATTTTATAGCTGCATACAATAATTTGCATCTTAGCTTGTTTCCAGTAACAAAATATACTTAATATATAAATAACTAGATGTATTTTAAAACAAAAATAAATAAACACTGTTATTTTGATGGAGTTATTGGATAATTGCTTAATTGTGTCTGGAGATAATCATTTATGCAGGTGCATGTTATTCCTTTCACTTAAGTTATATTTTATGGACTACATTAATCTTTAGAACTTGGAAAATATATATATTAAACCTACTTACTGCTGATTTCACCTACAGATATTTCTTTCTTAAACTCAATAAATGACTCTGTGGAAATTACCTTGTAGTTTGAATGATATATTTCTATTGAATTACAGTACAGTGATAAATATTAATTGGTAATCAAAATCAAAATCGAAAGTCATCAATCTGCTTATGCTTCAGTTCAGTTCAGTTCAGTCATTCAGTCGTGTCTGACTGTTTGCGACCCCATGAATCGCAGCACGCCAGGCCTCCCTGTCCATCACCAACTCCTGGAGTTCACTCAAACTCACGTCCATTGAGTCGGTGATGCCATCCAGCCATCTCATCCTCTGTCATCCCCTTTTCCTCCTGCCCCCAATCCCTCCCAGTATCAGAGTCTTTTCCAGTGAGTCAACTCTTTGCATGAGGTGGCCAAAGTACTGGAGTTTCAGCTTTACCATCATTCCTTCCAAAGAAATCCCAGGGCTGATCTCCTTCAGAATGGACTGGTTGGATCTCCTTGCAGTCCAAGGGACTCTCAAGAGTCTTATCCAATACCACAGTTCAAAAACATCGAGTCTTCGGTGCTCAGTTTCTTCACAGTCCAACTCTCACATCCATACATGACCACTGGAAAAACTGCTTAGTTTGGTATATCTTGACCTATCAGAATCCAACAAGTTCAGGTCAATTCAGTTCAGTGGCTCAGTTGTGTCTATTTGTGACCCCATGGACTGCAGCATGCCAGGCTTCCCTGTCCTTCACCAACTCCCTGAGCTCACTCAAACACATGTCCTTCAGGTCGGTGATGCCATTCAACCTTCTCATCCTCTGTTGTCCTCTTCTCTTCCTGCCTTCAGTCTTTCCCAGCATCAGGGTAATTTTAAATGAGTAAGTTCTACACATCAGGTGGCCAAAGTATTGGAGTTTCAGCTTCAGCATCAATCCCTTCCAATGAATATTCAGAACTGATTTCCTTTAGGATGGACTGGTTGGATCTCCTTGCAGTCCAAGGGACTCTCAAGAGTTTTCTCCAACACCACAGTTCAAAAGCATCAATTCTTCAATACGCATCTTTCTTTATAGTCCAACTCTCACTGGATAAACCATACCTTTGATTAGACAAACCTTTGTTAGCAAAATAATGTCTCTGCTTTTTAATATATTGTCTAGGTTGATCATAGCTTTCCTTCCAAGGAGCAAATGTCTTTTAATTTCATGGCTACAATCACCATCTGCAGTGATTTTGGAGCCCTCCCCCCACAAAAAAAATAAAGTCTCCAACTGTTTCCATTGTTTCCCCATCTATTTGCCATTAGTGATGGGACCAAATGCCATGATCTTAGTTTTCTGAATGTCGAGTTTTAAGCGAACTTTTTCATTCTCCTCTTTCACTTTAATCAAGAGGCTCTTTAGTTCTTCTTTGTTTTGTGCTACAAGGGTGGTGTCATCTGCATATCTGAGGTTATTGATATTTATCCTGACAATCTTGATTCCAGCTTGTGCTTCATCTAGCAGGGCATTTCTCATGATATGCTCTGCATATAAGTTAAATAAACAGGGTAACAATGTATAGCCTTGACATACTCCTTTCCCAATTTGGAACCAGTCTGTTGTTCCACGCCCAGTTCTAACTGTTGTTTCTTTTCCTGCATATAGATTTCTTAGCAGGCAGGCCAGATGGTTTGGTATTCCGATCTCTTTAAGAATTTTCCAGTTTTTATGATCCACACACTCAAAGGCCTCAAAGGCTTTGGTATAGTGAATAAAGCAGAAGTAGATGTTTTTCTGGAACTCTCTTGCTTTTTAAATGATCCAGCAGATCATCTTTCTAATTCATTTTTTTCCTTTTTCTTATATTACTTCTCAGACTCAAGCAACACAATCAAGCTCTGGAAATACAGTTAAAGGGCTCAAAATGTATTAGTAAGTTACCAAGTAAGTGAAATCGGCTTCCCTGATAACTCAATTCATAAAGAATCTGCCTGTAATGCCGGAGACCCTGGTTGAAGTCCTGGGTCTGGAAGATACCCTGTAGAAGGGATAGGCCACCCACTCCAGTATTCTTGGGCTCTCCTTGTGGCTCAGCTGGTAAAGAGTCCACCTACAATGTGGGAGACCTGAGTTGGGAAGATCCCCTGGAGAAGGAAAGGCTACCCACTCCAGTATTCTGGCCTACAGAATTCCATGGATGAGTCCATGGGGTCACAAAGAGTCAGACACGATTGAGCGACTTTCACTTTCACTTTCAAATAAGTGAAATAGAAAGGCTTGAATATGAAATGACATGAAGGATACTAAGGAATTTCCTGGAGCTCCTTAGGCATTCATTGCTTTAGGTAAATCATTGCTTCTCCTCACCTCCCCTCGCCAGACTTGCCCAGGACTCCACTCAAAGGGACTGATTTTACCTTAGAAAGAATTAATTTATCATATCATTTTCTTTGAGATAAAGGAAACCAAGAGAGCATAGCAAATTCAGATTCATAAGATGGAGAAAAAAGAAGGTGCTGAGAGCTTGAAAGAATTGACCAAATATACTTTCTCATAATTTTGTGAAACTAGCTTCTTAATATGATTTCAGTTTGGATTAGAATCATTTCTCACCTTGATGCTGTAAAATTGAGATTAATTTATAGACATGATGGCCATAAAGACAGGCAGATATCTTCTGTAAGAACGGAGGGCATCTCTTCCTCTAGATAGCAAATAGCTAGTGACTAGTCTTCATTTCTTTGTACCTTCTATAATCCTAACCCAAAAGGGAAAAAAAGGCTGCAAAAATTAATATATTTATTTAGCTTGCAGCATGTAAAATTACCTCAAATTCAATACCTTTCCTCATTAATACATGAATTTTCTCTTTTAAATAAATCTATGCATCATTATTTCTATCATCATGATCATCCTCATTATTATTAAGGAATTTTGCATCCATTTTTGAGACTGCACTCAGTGACATATCAGCCTCTGTACTGATCCACGGAGGCAGGTGGCCTCTCTGACAATGACCGTAACCCTCATAATACCCCCAGTCAATTGTGCAGGAAGTCATTCCCTCCCAATTTCTGCAATGAGCAACTTATTCCCTAAAGTGTGAGATTTGATTACCTTTTCTCAGCATGCATTCAGACAAATGTTATTATTGGTCATAAAATTATCCAGCCCAGTGACCTATGGTGACAGTGAATTTCACAAGGTGACTGCCTGCTGAGTGAAGCATCTCCTTTTATTTGTTCTAAATATTTTATATTATGGACCTTGAAAATAAAAGGACAAACTTCAGATGTTTAAAAATATTGACACTAATACTGTAAGATGGCAATATTTTAACATTTACATTTCTGATTTGGTTTCATTGAGTAAGTTGTCAAATTTAACAAAAAAAAAAAATACAAATTTCCCACTTAAATTTGAATTTATGATGAAAGATGATTTTAATTTAAGTATGTTCCATGCAATATTGGGGATATATTTATACAAAAATATGAGATGTGAAATATGAAAATATGAGATACTTATGCAAAAATATGAAATTCAAACTTAACAAGATATTCTGAATTTTATTGAGGATTTCATTTTCACCTTTGTTTTACCAAAACTATTTATATTCACTATAAGTGAAGTCGTTCAGTCATATCCCCATGGACTGTAGCCCATCAGGCTCCTCCATCCATGGGATTTTCCAGTTAAGAATACTGGAATGGGTTGCCATTTCCTTCTCCAGGGTATAGTCACTACAGGTTGTCCTAATATAAATCACTGATTCAGTTAACTTTTTATAGTGCTACATACAAAGAAATGCTATAATTTTCAATTTCCCTTTGAATCACTCAGAAACTAGGCAAGGTGAAATGCTTGCTGCTGCTGCTGCTGCTGCTAAGTCGCTTCAGTCGTGTCCGACTCTGTGCGACCCCATAGACGGCAGCCCACCAGGCTCCCCCGTCCCTGGGATTCTCCAGGCAAGAACATTGGAGTGGGTTGCCGTTTCCTTCCCCAATGCGTGAAAGTGAAAAGTGAAAGTGAAGTTGCTGAGTCTTGTCCGACTCTTAGCTACCCCATGGACCGCAGCCCACCAGGCTCCTCTGTCCATGGGATTTTCCAGGCAAGAGTGCTGGAGTGGGGTGCCATTGCCTTCTCCGAAATGCTTGCTAGAAAATAGTTTAAGTTCAAAATCCAACGCTATGTGTTAAAAAGGAGAGAATGAAAAAGAGCAAGTCAAGATTTTTTTCTTTTAATAGATTCTTATAGGCAGTTACTGAAACACTAGCTCTGAATAAAAATGTCCACCTCCTTTATCTTCTTTCTTGGAACTACTCTCATGCATGGATTTGCATGTAAAATTCATAAATGATTGCATCGCTGAATCTAGACTTAACTGTTGCCTGAATGAAATTGTCACCACAGAGACATGTGTGTAGCACTGAGAGGTCATGAGAGAACCTGCCCAGATGTTAGCTTATTGTGATACTTTGTGCTGCAACTTTGGTTAGTAGAGCTTTTCTGTGGAGTAAAATACTAATATTTACTCTAAGAAGAAGTTACTGAACAAGACAGCTCACTTGGTGGGTACTCTGCTAGCAGTGAATAAACCAGTGAGCACACATTTTTTTTATTGAAACAGAAAAAGATCTGAGTTTTATTTACTTGAGCAAAATTCTGTAAGTAGGGCACTTGGAGTAATAGAATTATATGCATACTTATCTGAGAGAAAAAATATTTCAATGACTGACCATAAGCCTTTTGAAACATGGCTAGAGATCTTTCTACAGTGAGGCTAGGCTGTAGTAATTGTTTATAACATTGTCAGTGTAAAGGAAGACAGTCACTATGCAGCCTCTTTGGAACATGGAAAAGCAGGTTTTCTTAAAATTCTCTAGAGAAATCCAGACGCCTCAGTGTAATTTTTGTCCAGTTTGTTCCGCAAACAACTTTAGCTATAACAAAAGGAAACAATAATGACTCTGAGCACAGGATGTCAAGTACTTCATAAACATATAACACTGTAATTCCTAGTTCTGACTCAAAGTTAGACCCAAGGGAAGATACAATTGGGTCACTGATAATACCTTTTGTAATGAGACTCAAGGATCCTATTGAATCTATATAATTCTATTTTAGAACAAACAGTTATAAAAATTAACAATGTATCATCCATAGTCATGGGTGTTATAGCAAAGAGGTAAAAAGCAGAGCCATACCACGCTGTCAGTGTAGCTGGTATTGTGAAGAGGCTTATGTGCATATGATGCTGTATAAAACTATGTGCAAAGATGATGTGCATATGATACTGTATAAAATTGTGTGCAAAAGATTTTAAATAATTGTACTTCCATAGGAGATCACAATCTAAAAACCAGAGAGTGGAGAATTGGACACTCAAAAGAAAGCCTTTAAACAGATAACTAAATACCTCAAAAGTTTCAGCACAAATGACAAAGGCAAAAAAAATCATTTCTGTGTATTTTCTCCTTTTTTTAAGAAAGATAATCGATGATGTTTACTCTGTACTAAGGGCATACCACAGGCTTTGTGTACATTATCTTTTTTATCCCTGTCATTGTTAGAGATAATCCAGGCAGAGATAAAGAGATGGATTGCTATTTCTAGTTTAAACCTGAGTATCTTGTTTGAGTGCACACATGAAGTTATAGGATCAAGAACAAAAGTAAGACTGTAGTATTAAAAAAAAAAGGAAATAAATCTAAGTAAAAACTGCATCCTTTCTTCTGTACCTTCTAACCAGTGGGTCTGTACTGGAGACAATTTTGCCCTGAAAGCAAATTTGGCAGTGTCTGGAGATATTTTTGGTTGCCACAACTATGAGAGCGAGGAGAGAAAGAATGTTAGTCATCTAGTGGGTGGGGACCAGGATGCTGCTAAACATCCTACAATGTGCAGGAAAGTCCTCTCAACAAAAAGTATCTGGCCAGATGCCAAGGCTGAGCAACACTGGTTTAAAAGAGGCCTGCTATTAAGCTGCTTTGATACCTGTGGTACTCTTATCTTTTAAAAAAGAAAATTCTCTGCTATACTCCATAATTACTTAAGTAATGGACCACAGAGACCAAGAACTCAAATATTTCTGCTATTCTGTCTTCTAGATGTGAGGATTTGGGTAAATCTTCCCAAAGTACAGGTTTGGTCCTATTATGATTCAATCAGTTTGATGGCTCAGGTGTTTTGCCAAGGAACTGGGTGAATTATAACATAAAATTGTTGCGGTTTTAATAGCCATCACAATCAGGTCACACACACACACAGTTCTAGGACATAGCTCTTTCTTTGAAGACAATTCTAATAGCCATCATAATCAAATCACACACACACACACACACACACACACACACACACCCCTCATCATTCTCCCAAACTTATAGGCTCCAGTACTGTTCTAGTCACCTTGGCCCAAAATCAGATATCTATTCATCTTGTTCCTCAGACATGAATCTTATTGTAACTGGACTTGTTTTAGAGATCTATTATATATCTTTGTGTGTGTGTGTGTGTGTGTGTGTTTAAAAGCATCTCTTTTAATCCAGTCTGGTCTATGCACACAAAACAATGACTGTCATTCCTTGGTTTAAAACAACAATAACAAAAAGAAACAGATGAAAATCAATTTGTCTCCAGATTCCTTTTAGCTGCAAGTGACACAAAACCCAACACAACATTGGCTAAAGCAGTTCAGAGCTCTGTTTCATAAAGTTAGCTATCCAGACTACTTCCAATTCATATTTTGTTCTATGGTATACCCTTGGTCTCATGGTCCAAGATGGACCATGGTCCAAGTCCAGATCCAGGTTATTGATCCCAGTACAGGCAACGAGGAGGAAGAAACAACAAAGGACATAGCTCTTTCTTTGAGGACACTTAGAATTTGCATGCAAAACTTCTGCTTTTCTTTCATTGAAAGTAATATATTTGTTTGTATGATGTCATCCAGCTACAACGTGGCTAGGAAATGTAGTTTTCATTTTAGGTAACCACACAACAGGGTCTTGATTGCTAAAGGAAGAGGAACATGGAGAAGGAAAGACAGCCATTAATTTCTTCCACACAAACAAAAAAGGTAATTCCCCATTGACAAGACAGTAAGGGTAAAATTATTCAACATGACTATTGAGGCTGTAAATTAGTTTTTCAGGCTCCTTTTCCACAGTTTATAGGCTTTGCCACTGCCAGATCTTTAAATCCACCACTATAACTTAAATTCCTTCTTTTCAGCCTTTCAATTTTGCTACTTCCTGCTTCCCAAAGACAAAGATATCCATACTTGAGGCTGACTTTAGATTTTTTACCATTACACTTTATGCCTTTCTGTTAGACCATCATGGAAGGAGTCTCTCCTTTTCTGTGTTCCTCTAGCTCTTGTTCCTCCCCTAGTTTTTCTGTCATTTAGCAGGGTATTTTCTATTATTTCATCCCTTCTACTCATCTGTAAGTTTTATGTTTCTATGCTCCAATGCTCCTTTCTGAAAGCCCTATTTACACTAAATATGAACTAAACTCCAAGACCTGGTAAAAAAAAAATAAAATCTTAACTAAGTTTTGGTTATGGTGAAAAGAAATTGAATACTCTGGAATGAAAGAGTCCAAATTCTTACCTGTCATTAACTTAATATCTCTTTCTCCTTTGTTTTCCTTCAGTTTGATCACATATCTGAGAAACCTTTTCATGTCGTCTTCACAGTTTTACTTTTGCTCTCCTTCAACAACATTGTAAAAAATATTATATTTTAAAAATTCATACTTAATCGGTAAAGGCAAGCATTTTCTTCAAATTTGAATTCTAAACTCAATTTCTGACTTTGAAGAATGGTTAGTGTAACAAATGTGGTGAGAGTCATACATAGATTAGGAACTTAGTTCAGAGTGCTGTAACAAAATGTAATAGACTGGGTGGATATAGCAACAAGAATTTATTTCTCATAGTATTGAAGGCTGAGAAGTCCAAGATCAAGATGGCAGCAATTCAATTGCCTGCTGAGGGCTGTCTTCTGGATTTGCAGATGTCTGCCTTCTGGCGATATTCTTCAATGACCTAGAGAGAGTTCTCAGGTCTCTTCCCCTTCTTACAAGAGCCTTAATTTTATCAAAATGGTCCCATCCTCTTGATCTAATATAAATTTGATTGCCTTCCAAAGGCCCCAAGACCAAATATCATCACACTGGGGATTAGGACTTCATTTTATGAATTGGGCAGGTGAGAGGGAACAAAAGCATTCAGTTCATAGCAGAAACATGTGAGTGAGAAATGAAAGCTACCTCATGTGTCATAACTAACTGGAATTTGAAAGTCCGGAGTTCAAAGAAAGAAGTTTCTGTGTAGAAATAAAAATATATCAAAATACATAATATCTTGACTCATGGGGTATGAGAAGAGAATGAATCCAAAGACATTTGTTATCAGATCATGCCTAAATTTTTTAAATAGACGTAGATTATACTAGGCTTCCCAGTGTAAAGAATCTGCTTGCGAAGTAGGAGACTGAGTTATATCCCTGGGTCAGGAAGGTACCTTGCTGAAGAAAATGCCAACCCACTCCAGTATTCTTGCCTGGTAAATCCCACGGACAGAGGAGACTTGTGGGCTCCAGTTCACGGAGTCTCAAAAGAGTCAGACACAACTAAGTAACTAAACAGCTGCAACAGCATATTTTATTAATATATGATAGAATGTTTGCTGCTACTGCTAAGTCACTTCAGTTGTGTCCGACTCTGTGTGACTCCATAGACGGCAGCCCACCAGGCTCCCCGTCCCTGGGATTCTCCAGGCAAGAACACTGGAGTGGGTTGCCATTTCCTTCTCCAATGCATGAAAGTGAAAAAAGAAAGTGAAGTCGCTCAGTTGTGTCCAACCCTCAGCGACCCCATAGGCTTCAGCCTTCCAGGTTCCTCCGTCCATGGGATTTTCCAGGCAAGAGTACTGGAGTGGGGTGCCATTGCATTCTCTGGATAGAATGTTTAGATGAGTATAATGTGCAATGAGTATGTGGGTTGTTAATTTAAATTTGAAATTTAAAATTGCTGTTCAGTCACCAAGTCATGTCCAACTCTTTGTGACCTCATGAACTGAAGTATGCCAGGCTTTCCTGTCCTTTACTGTCTCCCAGAGTTTGTGCATATACTCACGTCCATTGAGTTGACAATGCCATCCCACCATCTCATCCTCTGTCACCTCTTTCTCCTTTAGCATCAGTCCTTCTAATGCATATTCAGCATTGATTTCCTTTAGGATTGACTGGTTTGATCTCCATGCTGTCCAAGGGACTCTCAAGAGTCTTCTTCAGTACTACAATTTGAAAGCTTCAGTCCTTTGGTCCTCAGCCTTCTTTATAGGTAGTTTTTTCAAACTTGTTTTCTTTGTTGTACTCTAAATTTTAACTATTTTTTTCATAATCATTCTTACGCATAAAATTTCAATACCACAGATATATTGGATATCTTTTTGGGTACTGTAGCTCCTCAGAGGGCCACAGATTATTATAATATCTTTCTCCTCTCAAGAACCACTTTCCACCAAAAACACTTAGGTATACATCTAACATAATATGTACAAAATCTACAAGAAGAAATCTAGCAACTAGCCTGATGGAAGAAAGCAAAGAACTAAATAATTGAAGAGGTATTTCCTGATCATAGATAGGAAGAATCAATAATGTCAATATGTCAGTTCTTTCTAACTTTGTCTATAGATACAATGTAATCTCAATCAAAATCCTAGCAAATTCTTTTGAGATACTGAGAAATAGATCAATGAGGCATCATAAAGAATCCAGAAATAGACCCACATAAACTTAGTCAAGGAACAGAGACAATACAAGAAAACAAACAAATTATCTTCAACAAATGTTGCTGGAGCAATTGGACACTCATATGCAATCAAATAAATCTATATACATGCCTTATACCTTTAAAAAAACCTAACTCAAAATAGATGCAACCTAAATGTAAAATGCAAAACTACAAAACTTCTAGAAGATAATATGAGAGAAAATCTAGATGACCTGGGATTTAATTATGACGTTTTTAGATACAACACCAAAGGTTTAATCCATGAAAGAAAGAATTGACAAGCTATGTTTCATTAAATATATATATATATATATATATATATATATATATATATATATATATGCACTGTGAAAGACACTGGCAAGAGAATAAAAATATACCACATTTTTTGAGAAAATTTGTACAAAAGAGATACAGTTGATAAATAATTCATATACAAACTATACATAAGAATTCTTAAAACTCAACAATAAAAAAATAGACAATTAAAAATGACTAAAGATCAAATAGACATCTCATCAAACAATGTATACAAATAGACATATGAAATACTGCTTCTCATCAGTTGTCATCAGGGAATAAAAGTTAAAAACAAAAAATATCTATTAATATGCCAAAATTTGGAAACTTCATGACTGCTAAATAATGATGAGAACATAGAGTAACAGAAGTTCTTATTCACCGATGGCAGTAACTCAAAATGGTATAGCCACTTAGGAAGACAGTTCGGCAGCTCTTTTCATATTATATAGTAAGAGTATATTTAGTATTAATATACTAAATATACTCTTAATAAATGACACAGCAATTATGCTTCTTGGTATTTTCCCAAGAGTTTAAAACTTATGTTCAGATAAAACCTGCACATGGAAGATTATAGCAACTTTATTAATAATTGCAAAAACTTGGAAGCAACGAAAATGTCTTTCAGAGTATATACAGCTTTCTGGAGAATCTTGCCCTAGTTCTGCAAGTTATTACCACCTAGCTGTCACTCTAACTGAATCTCCAAAAGGCCATTCTGCCATTCTATCAAGCCAGTTGCCTCAGCATGTTGGGGAACATGATAAAGTCACAAGCAAAGCTCATTAAAAATTCCCAGGAAGTAAAAACAGTTCTGGTAATAAAATACAGTATAACCTTTTTCATTTGTGCTCAGTCTCATAGGTACCATATGCAGAAGCCTTGCAACAGGCACTTCAGACCTGAGGAAAGTTCTTATCCAAAGTAACTGTTTGTTCCAGTGAAAACAAATTTTTTGCTGAACCAAACTTGTGTTCATTTGCTCACGTGCCATAACGGCAATCTACTGACACCAAGTTGTGGTGAAGGAAAGTGCAGCTTGCATTGTAAGGTGCCAGAAAAAGAGTCTGGCCAGCTAATGCTCAAAAAGGGTAAACTTCTTGATGGGTTTCAAGGAAAAAGCTTGTTTTGGCAAAACTGGGTATGCATGAGAGCTACAGGGTGTGTAATTCTTCTCTGATTGGTTGGTGAGGAGGTAAAAGGATTGTGCCCCAGGAATCGCAATCATCAGCCTTCTGGTTCCAATCAGCCTGGAGTGCATGTGCTTGGGTGCAGTCTGAAGATACCATCCTCCACCTGGTTGAGGGCCTTAGTTCCTCTAAAAGAGCTCAGAGATAAGTATCAAATTGCTATTTACATACAAGACCCGTACAAAGACCAGGTTTCATTGCTGAACTCATTTATTTCTGCATTCCCTCAATCCTCTGATTACTACCTGAATCTGCTGTTTGAAACTCAGAAAGGTCTAGGAGGCTAAAACTTTTTCCCTAGACCCATTCAAAGACCAGGTTTCATTGCTGAACTCATTTATTCCGCATTCCCTCAATCCTCTGATTACTACCTGAATCTGCTGTTTGAAACTCAGAAAAGGTCTAGGAGGCTAAAATTTTTTCCCTACAAACAAGAAATGGATTATGACTGATCCTTGCTGTTGTACAGCAGAAACCAACACAACTTTGTAAAGCAATTATCCTCCAATTAATGAGTACACTACCCAAAGCAATTTATCGATTCAATGCAATCCCTATCAAGCTACCAACAGTATTCTTCACAGAGCTAGAACAAATAATTTCACAATTTGTATGGAAATACAAAAAACCTCGAATAGCCAAAGCGATCTTGAGAAAGAAAAATGGAACTGGAGGAATCAACCTACCTGACTTCAGGCTCTACTACAAAGCCACAGTTATCAAGATAGTATGGTACTGGCACAAAGACAGAAATATAGATCAATGGAACAAAATAGAAAGCCCACAGATAAATCCACACACATATGGACACCGTATCTTTGACAAAGGAGGCAAGAATATACAATGGATTAAAGACAATCTCTTTAATAAGTGGTGCTGGGAAATCTGGTTAACCACTTGTAAAAGAATGAAACTAGAACACTTTCTAACACCATATACAAAAATAAACTCAAAATGGATTAAAGATCTCAACGTAAGACCAGAAACTATAAAACTCCTAGAGGAGAACATAGGCAAAACACTCTCTGACATACATCACAGCAGGATCCTCTATGACCCACCTCCCAGAATATTGGAAATAAAAGCAAAAATAAACAAATGGGACCTAATTAAACTTAAAAGCTTCTGCACATCAAAGGAAACTATTAGCAAGGTGAAAAGACAGCCTTCAGAATGGGAGAAAATAATAGCAAATGAAGCAACCGACAAACAACTAATCTCAAAAATATACAAGCAACTCCTACAGCGCAACTCCAGAAAAATAAATGACCCAATCAAAAAATGGGCCAAAGATCTAAATAGACATTTCTCCAAAGAAGACATACAGATGGCTAACAAACACATGAAAAGATGCTCAACATCACTCATTATCAGAGAAATGCAAATCAAAACCACTATGAGGTACCATTTCACACCAGTCAGAATGGCTGCGATCCAAAAGTCTACAAATAATAAATGCTGGAGAGGGTGTGGAGAAAAGGGAACCCTCTTACACTGTTGGTGGGAATGCAAACTAGTACAGCCACTATGGAGAACGGTGTGGAGATTCCTTAAAAAACTGGAAATAGAACTGCCTTATGATCCAGCAATTCCACTGCTGGGCATACACACTGAGGAAACCAGAAGGGAAAGAGACACGTGTACCCCAATGTTCATCGCAGCACTGTTTATAATAGCCAGGACATGGAAGCAACCTAGATGTCCATCAGCAGATGAATGGATAAGAAAGCTGTGGTACATATACACAATGGAGTATTACTCAGCCATTAAAAAGAATACATTTGAATCAGTTCTAATGAGGTGGATGAAACTGGAGCCTATTATACAGAGTGAAGTAAGCCAGAAGGAAAAACACCAATACAGTATACTAATGCATATATATGGAATTTAGAAAGATGGTAATGATAACCCTGTATACGAGACAGCAAAAGAGACACTGATGTATAGAACAGGCTTATGGACTCTGTGGGAGAGGGAGAGGGTGGGAAGATTTGGGAGAATGGCATTGAAACATGTGAAATGTCATGTATGAAACGAGATGCCAGTCCAGGTTCAATGCACGATGCTGGATGCTTGGGGCTGGTGCACTGGGATGACCCAGAGGGATGGTATGGGGAGGGAGGAGGGAGGAGGGTTCAGGATGGGGAACACATGAGAAATAAAGGAATAAAAAATTAAAAAAAGAAAAAAAAAAATAGGGAACATAGAAGGGCCTTTTTATTTGGGAGGTTCCCAAAGGGCCCCTATAGGATTTCAAAATTACTGACCTCTCCATGATGGGGGAGGAGGAAGTCCAATGTAATCAACTTTACCAAGTAACTGACTAATCACCCAGGTGAATGGTGCCATATCAGAGATTCAGGGCTGAGCTCTAATGCCGGCATATTGGATACTCAGTGGTGGCTGTAGTCAAGTCAGCCTTGGTGAGTGGACGTTATGTTACTGAATCCACTCATAACTCCCATCATCACCATTATGGCTACTTTGTTCATAGGCCCATCAGTATGACGGCAAAGGTCACTGGGGAAGGATGTTGACTAGTATCTACACAATGGGTCATCATTTTCACTTGATTATTAAACTTTTTCATGTCTTCTCTTCCTCTGTCAACAGATTGTAGGGAACTCCCAATGAAGCCAAGAAACAGGCTAGGAGAGAGAAGGTAGTTTAGCAGAAGAGAGGATCACAGACATTTGAGCCACTATATGTACTTTACTTGTGCCTTTGAGGACTGCTTGGGCCTGATCTCACTTATACCTCTTTATCTGATGATTGAATGCTGCTGTGTACACCTAACTTTATGGCTTGGTCAGTCATATAACACCCAGTTCACAGTAGGTGGTTCACTTCACACAGGAATTCACTGGCTTATGGTTAAGTATTCTAAGGCCCAGTGTCAAGCTAAAAGCTGTTTCTCAAAAGGAAAGTAGTTATATGCAGAAAAAAGTGATGGGACTCTTTTTCAAAATTTTAAGAACCTGAAGGGTCCTGCTAAAGGCTCCAGACAGCATCCCTATCTGCCACTTATACTCCATACACCATTGTATCTACTGGATCCTATGGCTTAGGTGTCAGGGAAGACTTTACAATAGCCTAGAACTATTTCAGATCCTTCCTTCTGAAATCATGCAGCTCAAATTGGGACTTGAACTCACATCACTTGGGATAATATATCTGGTCTCAGGACTTAAAGAAGCTCAGCTTCTTGATGTCTCATCACACAAAGAATTCAGTAAGAGATGAAGTGATAGGTAAGAAGTAGATTTATTAAGAGAGAAACACTCCATAGACAGAGTGTGGCCCAGCTCAGAAGGCAGGAGTGCTCCAAAATATGGTGCAGTTAGTTTTCACGGGCTGGGTAATTTCATAGGCTAATGAGTGGGAGGATTATTCCAGCTGTTTAGAGATGGGGCAGGGATTTCCAGGAATAGGGCCAATGCTCGCTTTTTGATCTTTGATTGTTGGAACTGTCAAGGCACTTGTGGGTATGTCACTTAGCTTGCTAATATGTTACAATGAGCATATACTGAGGCTCAAGCTCTGGTGAAAGTTGACTTGTCTACCATCTTGGACCCATTTGGTTCTAATTAGTTTATATCAACTCCTTGACTTGTTATTCTTTTAAAGTTTGTGCTCTGCCCCTTTGCTTACCTATATCCCCAAAATAAATTGTCTGAGTTCCTTTGCAGGATGCCTCACACAGTGGCTCAGTGGGAAAGAATCTGCCTGCAATGCAGGAGATCTGGGTTTGATCCCTGGGTTGGGAAGATCCCCTGCAGAAGGGATTGGCTGCCCACTCCAGTACGTTTGCCTGGAGAATTCCTTGGACAGAGGAGCCTGGGGACTACAGTCCATGAGATTGCAGACTCAGGCTTGACTGAGCAACTAACACTTTCATTTTCACTTTGCACACAGGGCATATTCAGTACTACATGATGGGGGTTGTGTGGGTCTGTGAATGCATATGTGTGTTTATGGGGGAAATAAAATGCAAGAGATAAACAGAAGTGGGCAAGAAAAGGAGGGAAGAAAATAAGGAAAAAGAAAGGAAGCAAGAAGAAAGGGAGAGAGGAAGAGAAAAATCAAGTTTGAACTTTGTTTGCCCCTTTCATTCTTGAAAGTTCACTAGAGTGTTACCAAATATTTGCATAGAGATCAACCCACATAAAAATGCAGAATTTCAAAGCCATTTTTGGTAATGTTTCTTCAGGTAGATTGATGGAAATTCTAGCTTACCTGCTGTGCAAAGAAGGGCAAATTCTCAGAGAGCTCTCACTCTTGACCTTGAGGAGCAACATTCACTAAGGATAGCTCATGCAGATGGGATTCCTATGGTTCACACACCCTCGGGGAAGCTCACAATTGTGCATCAGATTCATATGTCTGACAGAGTGGGTACTCTTACAACTGACTTTCTTGTTTTTAAACTGCATAATTGGTAAAGAACTGGCCCTTCCACTGGTGCAATTAAAGACTGGGGAACAAAAGATATCACAGGACAGAACTTTCTCTTCAGTCATATCCTGACAGTTCAGTAATTGTAGCTGGGGATAGAGCCAACTCCTCCTATTCTCAACCAGGGTACTTGAGCTTGCAGTTGTTGTTTGAATTTTGGGTAATAGATTTATAGGTATTTTTCATTATTTCTATGAAATAGTTTTTGGGACAAGTTGGCAGCGTTTTTCTTTTTTTCATATGTATTGACTCTCACTAGTGGTTGTCTGTTTTCTCAAGTGTCTCATAGTTTTGGATTTTCCACTCATGTTCAGTGCTACCTGCATAGAAGGATGTCATTTCAGAGCAGTTTTATGTTATCTGTGAAAACAACACATCACAAATGAATCATTTGTTTAGTGGTAACCTATTTTTTTGTTGTTGTTTGTTTGTTTAATTCAGATCTTAGATTGAAACAAAGAAGCATCTGGTTGTGTCCTTATTGTGCAAGGAAGATACTTATCTCATTTGTTCTTTATTATTTCTTGAGCTTATAGCTCTCTGGGGGCCAAGATCTTCACCCCCACAATTTTTGCTCATTCAAAAAAATAAATAAATAAAAACTCTAGAATTTTTCAGCACAGCGGCTTTCCTCTCTGGCCAATAGCTTAAATGTGAATGTTTAACAGCTTCTTTTCTTTCTTTGTGTACTTTTATGATTATTAAGTATTAAAGTCTTATAAAAAGTATAGAAAATAAAGCAATCCAGACCCCAAATACCACAGAAAAAGATTTAAAAAAAAACTACTGTCAGTAGAATTAGAGTTTTCTGTGAAAACTTTCCCAATTCGATTCCTCTTCAATGCTCCTCAGACATTATCTTGATTCTGAAATTACCATTTATAAATTTTATGGAACATTTTGTACTTTTATGACACATCTATGAGCTCTTTCTGCATCTTTAATTTGCTAAAAAAAAGCTGTGAGGTTAAATCATGTTGATATATGTAGTGTTAGGCATTCATTTGCATTTTCCATGTTTCATTTCATTGTATAAATACATCACAATTTCTCAACCCCTTTACATTCTGTTTATAGACATTTAATTAAATGCAATGCTCCAAAGAACATTCTTAAATAAGTTTCTTTGTATACGAGAATTTCTCTAGTATTTATTGCTGAGTCCTAGAGTACGCAAATTTTAAATTTTGTTATCTATTTTTAAATTGCTTTTCAAAGTTTTTTCTTCTTATTCGTATTTTCAAATATTTGTTTATTTGTATGTGCCAGGTCTTATTTATGGCACTTGGGGTTTTTGATCTTTGCTGGGCATACAGATCCAGAGTCTTTAGTTGTGGCATGCAAACTCTTAGTTGAGAGGCATGAGACATCTAGTTCCCTGAGTAGAGATTGAATCCAAGGCCCCTGTGTGGATCACCACAAACTGTGGAAAATTCTTAAAGAGATGGAAATACCAGACCACCTGACCTGCCTCTTGAGAAATTTGTATGCAGGTCTGAAAGCAATAGAACTGGACATGGAGCAACAGACTGGTTCCAAGTAGGAAAAGGAGTACATCAAGGCTGAATAGTGTCACCCTGCTTATTTAACTTATACGCAGAGTATATCATGAGAAATCCTGGACTGGATGAACCACAACCTGGAATCAAGATTGCCGGGAGAAATATCAATAACCTCAGATATGCAGATGACACCACCCTAATGGCATAAAGCTAAGAAGAACTAAACAGCCTCTTGATGAAAGTGAAAGAGGAGAGTGAAAGAGTTGGCTGGAGAACAGACATGGGATGGGAAGTGGGATGTGGGATGAATTGGGAGATTAGGGTTGACATATTTACCCTATCATGTGCAAAACTGATAGCTAATGGGAACCATCTGCATAGTACAGGGAGCTCAGTTCGATGCCCTGTGATGACCTAGAGGGTCGGAATTGAGGGGAGGAGGCTCAAGGAGAGGGGATATAGGTGTACATACAGTTGATTTACTTTGGTGTACAGCACAACATTATAAGGCAAGTATACACCAATAAAAAAATATTTAACAACAACAAAAAAAAATCAACATTCAGAAAATGAAGATCATGGCATCTGGTCCCATCACTTCAGGGGAAATAGATGAGGAAACAGTGGAAACAGTGGCTGACTATTTTTTTTGGGTGGGTGGCTCCAAAATCACTGCAGATGGTGATTGCAGCCATGAAATTAAAAGATGCTTACTCCTTGGAAGGAAAGTTATAACCAACCTAGACAACATATTAAAAAGCAGAGACATTACTTTGCCAACAAAAGTCCATCTAGTCAAGGCTATGGTTTTCCCAGTAGTCATGTATAGATGTGAGAGTTGGACTATAAAGAAAGCTGAGCACCAAAGAATTGATGCTTTTGAACTGTGGTGTTGGAGAAGACTCTTGAGAGACCCTTGGACTGCAAGGAGATCCAACCAGTCCATCCTAAAGGAAATCAGTCCTGAATATTCATTAGAAAGACTGATGTTGAAGCTGAAACTCTATTACTTTGGCCACCTGATGCGAGGAACTGATTCATTTGAAAAGACCCTGATGCTGGGAAAGATTGAAGGTGGGAGGAGAAGGGAACAATAGAGGATAAGATAGTTGGATGACATCACCGACTCAATGGACATGAGTTTGAGTAAACTCTAGAAGTTGATGATGGACACGGAGGCCTGGCATGCTGCAGTCCATGTGATTGCAAAAAGTTGGATATGACTGAGGGACTGAACTGAACTGAACTGAGGTCTATTTAATTTGTTTGGCTCTTTAAACAGATTTTTGCTCAAACTTAACTTGTAAACTATGCTTTGGTGTTTCAGAAACTATTAGATAAAAGATAGTTTTACAGATATTCCAAATGTTGAAACATCACATAATATAATGTAGAGAAATACTATTTATTAAAAGCAGCAATAGTCTTATCACTGTTCTAAATCTGTGAAGCTCTAGTAACAGGTTTGTGCTCTGCTGCTAAATTGTGTCTAACTTTTGAAACCCCATGGACTGTAGACCACCAGAATCCTATGACCATGGTATTCTCCAGGCAAGGATATTGGAATAGGTGGCCATTTCCTTCTCCAGGGGACCTTCCTCACCGAGGGATCAAATTTGCATTTTGGCATTGGCAGATGAGTTCTTCTTTACTCTGTCACCTTGGGAAGCCCCTAAGTTAGCAAAATTACATTAATTTCAGGGTTTCCCTGGTAGCTCCATGGTAAAGATTCTGCCTGCAATGACACAGACCCAGGTTTGATCCCTGGATTGGGAAGATTCCTTGGAAAAGGGAATGGCTATTCACTCTAGTATTCTTACCTGGAGAATTCCACAGACAGAGGAGCCTGGTGAGCTATAGTATATGGGGTCCCAAAGAGTTGGTTACACCTAAGGGACTAACACTTTCACTTTTCTTTATATTAATGAATTGATCCTATGTTGGAACCATACAGTAACTTATATATTGCACTGAAATGCTGTCAAAGGAATACACCTTTGGTTTACAAGTTCTTTGACTATTGTCCTGGGCTGTATTCAGTTGGTTTCCTAGGGTTGATGGGCTCCACACATTGTTACCAAAATAATCAATTATGAATATGTGAATGTAAAGAGATTTTACAGAAATCAACATTTTCTTAATGATTGAGAACACTTCCTGTTATCATTGTTATAAGTATTTAGGGAAACTTTCTTAATCAAAATCAATATTTACTCTTTTATTTTTATGAAGTTGCTTTTCCTTATACTTGGATTTAAATTCTATTTAATAAGTCTTAAACTCTCCAAAGATATCCTCTATAGCCATGTTTTCTTTTTCTTTACTTAATATTTTTATTTTCAATTACTAACTGCAAGCAATTTTATTCATCAGTCTGTTTCAAAGTTTTCTATAGTTCCATAAAAACTTTCCATTGTTATGCCTGTAACTAACTTAACAGATCCTATCAATTTTTCTTTCCATACATTGCATTTTCCCTAGAGCAGTAATGCCCTTTTGTGGAGTGGTAGCTAGTACTGTACTATGCAGAATGAGAAGAACTGATTAATTGCTTTTAGAATAGTAAATGAAGCCTTTTAATTTAATGAATATTTCAACAGAATCAATTCACTTTGTCTCTCTAAAGGCAAAATCCCATCGGGAGAATTTCTTTGGGGTGACCTAGAGATCAAATTGGAACCTCTGTGAGGTTGGCATACAACCACGTATTTTCACAAGCACTTAGATTATCTGTATATTTCTAATAGATTATCCCATAACCTAAAATGCATTCAATTTCAAGAGTTTAGATTTACAAATTATCCTTGGGTATTGTGAGTTGTAAGGCCAGGGCATGAGCTCTCTCTATCTGAGATCTGTCTGTTCTGAGTATATTGCTGAAGTTGGATTGCTTAAAAGGCATGAGAATGTAATGGATAGGGTGGTAGGCTAAGAGCACATCTATATGTGGTAAAGGAAATGAACTGCAGTTTAAACCCTGTAAGCGTGACACAATACAGCTCATTTATACAACAGCCATTTGAATCTTTGAACTAGCTTGATCTTATAATCGTAGTCTTGAATTTTAAACCAAATATCAAGGCTTTTTTTTTTTTTTCTACTTGCTTAAGCATTTACTTATCCTTTAACTTAGTCTGTCATGCTTCACTTTCTATTCATTTGAAAATGTAGCAACTGCATTGATTATTAAGTTGCTTTCTGTGAAAATCCTTTTTCTCTGATGGAAAATTGCATAATGACAATTGATAATTATTTTATTGAATTTGAATAAAATATAATCATATTTTCATGAATATATGTACATAAATATATATTCAGGAAAATTTTAAAGTATTACCCTCAAAGGTAAGGTCAATATTGAAAGCAGATGCAAAATAGGAATTTCTGATGCTCTTGACAATTTAGTTTTGCTGGTTTTTACAGAAACTTTAGATACAAGCTTCATAATTTCTTAATACAAATGTAATGAGAATAAAGCAGAACAATGTAAAAATTGTAAGACAAGAGATGCTAGAATTCTACTACTCAAAAATAAGTCTTTTTTATCCACAGAAGTTAAAAAAGATTGCAATTTCTTCATTTGCATATATTTATTTTAATATTTCTTATGTTTGCATCTTCCCTTTGGTTGACTTGAAATCAACTGATACTTCCATTCTTCATTGCAATAAAGTGTTCTAAACATATTCATTAAATTAAAACCAATGGGGATTTATAAAATGTAGTGAAATACTTGAAATAAGAGGACTAGCAACAGGGCATAAAGATGAATAATAATATACAGTAGAAAAAGAAATTACAAAACCACCTTCAGAAATCCTGTTTATACAAAACAAACTGCAAAAATGTGAAAACTAGAGAGGAAGAAATTATAAACATTAATATGCTATTTGATTCTCTGGACATTGGTATCTAGAAAATTAGAAGATAATAAGATCTTATTCCTGATATTTAAATATTATGAAATAGATTTTTGAGAATAAGTAGCAATAGTTCAGGAACTCTAAAGCCTCTTGATGAAAGTGAAAGTGGAGAGTGAAAAAGTTGGCTTAAAGCTCAACATTCAGAAAACGAAGGTCATGGCATCCAGTCCCGTCACTTGATGGGAAATAGATGGGGAAACAGTGGAAACAGTGTCAGACTTTATTTTTCTGGGCTCCAAAATCACTACAGATGGTGACTGCAGCCATGAAATTAAAAGACGCTTACTCCTTGGAAAGAAAGTTATGACCAACCTAGATAGCATATTCAAAAGCAGAGACATTACTTTGCCAACAAAGGTTCATCTAGTCAAGGCAATGGTTTTTCCTGTGGTCGTGTATGGATGTGAGAGTTGGACTGTGAAGAAGTCTGAGCGCTTCTGATGCTTTTGAACTGTGGTGGAGAAGACTCTTGAGAGTCCCTTGGACTGCAAGGAGATCCAACCAGTCCATTCTGAAGGAGATCAGCCCTGGGATTTCTTTGGAAGGAATGATGCTAAAGCTGAAACTCCAGTACTTTGGCCACCTCATGCGAAGAGTTGATTCACTGGAAAAGACTCTGATGCTGGGAGGGATTGAGGGCAGGAGGAGAAGGGGACGACAGAGGATGAGATGGCTGGATGGCATCACCAACTCGATGGACCTGAGTCTGGGTGAACTCCGGGAGTTGGTGATGGACAGGGAGGCCTGGCATGCTGCGATTCATGGGGTCGCAAAGAGTCGGACACGACTGAGTGACTGATCTGATCTGAGCAATAGTTCTCAAAGTTTTAGACCCAGAACCTGTATCTAGAAGTTATTTTATAACAAATTTCAGTATAATATAAGAAAAAATAACTTTTCCATATCTGGAGTTTTAATGACGTTTTCGAGCCTACATATTTAGGTTCCCTTTATCTTCAGTCTGTGGTGGTTTAGTTGCTAAGTCATTTCCAACTCTTGTGGGCCCATGGACTGCAGCCTGCCAGGCTTTTCTGTCCACATGATTCTCTAGGCAAGAAAACTGAAGTGGGTTGCCATTTCCTTCTCCAGGGGATCATCCAAACATAGGAATCGAACTCAGGTCTCCTGCACTGTGGGCAGATCCTTTACTCACTGAACTAAGAGAGAAGCCCCTTATCTTCACTCTATCTCCCAAATAATCTTTGGGAGATTTCCCAGGCTGTCAGTTCAGAACTCTCAGAAAATTTGCTAAACAGAGGTAGGAAAAATTTAAAGGTCCAGTTAACAATTTTTCTAAGTCAAATTTACTTTCAATGTAGCAAAGTGATGATGTTAGGAAATGTTCTCCACTGAGCTGTTTTACATTTGACTCCATCTCAAAATCTCTCTATACTCTTTCACTACATTTTCAAATCCTCAGTTTACAGAAGTCATCATTATCCATGAACTGTTCTAAGTTGGACAACTCATATTTCCTCTTTGGAAGGTAATTTGAGCAGCTTGGAACAGAAGATTTATGGAGGACATGAATATACTAAGATGCTGAAGAAGACTAATGCACCACATTTATATAGTCTGAAGTTTATAGCTGTCCTCATTAAACAGCTGGCCAGAACTAAGCTGAAAAAGTTTTTGTGACTGCTGAGAAAATGTGTTTGACTCTTTAGAGTCAATCACCAAAATGGTTGGAAAGCATCATCTATGTTACTGTTTCTTATATTTAATAATGCACATAACTCGTCTTAAAATGATTAGCTTCTGCAGTGTGGACTCTCTTAGTTTGCTTTGGCTGCTATAATAAAATACCACAAGTTGGGTAGTTTGCAAATAGCAAAACCTTCTTTCTCTCATTTTTTGGTCTGTGTAGCCAACAGTGTATTAATTTTTTTTGTTGTTATTTTCAAATAAATGGCTTTAGGTTTTATTGCTTTTCTTTATTCCTTATCTCTTTTCTATTTAATTGATATTTAATTGATTTCCATTGTGTATTATTTTTCCTTTATCATACTTATTTAGTCTTATATGTACCAGAGTTTCTTTATCCATTCATCTGTCAATAGACATCTAGCTTGCTTCCATGTTCCAGCTATTGTAAATAGTGCTGCAATGAACACTGCAGTACATGTATCTTTTTCAATTTTGGTTTCCTCAGGGTATATGCCTACGAGTGGGATTTCTGGGTCATATGGTGGTTTTATTCCTAGTTTTTTTAAGGAATCTTCATACTGTCTTCCATAGCGACTGTATCAATTTACATTCCTACCAACAGTGAAAGAGGGTTCCCTTTTCTCCACACCCTCTCCAGCATTTATTGTTTGTAAACTTTTTGATAATGGTTATTCTAACTAGTGTGAGGTGATATCTCATTGTAATTTTGATTTGCATATGATTTGAATTTGCAATAAACTTTATTTGCATTTCTCTAATAATGAGTGATGCTGAGCATTTTTTCATGTGTTTGTTAGCCATCTGTATATCTTCTTTGGAGAAATGTCTATTTAGGTCTCTTTCCCACTTTTTGATTGGATTGTTTGTTTGTCTGGTATTGAGTTGTATGAGCTACTTATACATTTTGGAAATTAATACTTTGTCAGTTGTTTCATTTGCTATTTTTTTCCCCATTCTGAGAGCTTATTTAGTCTTAAATTGCTTTTCTTTTTTCTAGACTCTTGAGTTTAGAACTCTTAAGTAGAGTTTTGGTTTCAGGCTTTTTCTTTCTAATAAAACATTTAAAAGTGTAAGTTACTCTTCAAGAATTTCTTCAGGCTCATACCACAATTTGTATATGTTCTGGATTTCTGTATTATTCAAGATTTTATCTAATATCCCTTAGCATTTTTTGCTTGACCCATGAGTTCTTTCAGAGAAGGCAATGGCACCCCACTCCAGTACTCTTGCCTGGAAAATTCCATGGATGGAGGAGCCTGGTGGGCTGCAGTCCATGGGGTCTCTAAGAGTTGGACACGGCTGAGCGACTTCACTTTCAGTTTTCACTTTCATGCATTGGAGAAGGAAATGGCAACCCACTCCAATCTTTTTGCCTGGAGAATCCCAGGGACGGGGGAGCCTGGTGGGCTGCCGTCAATGGGGTCACACAGAGTAGGACAGGACTGAAGCGACTTAGCAGCAGCAGAAGCGTGAGTTGTTTAGAAGGCCTAAATTAATTTCTAAGTATTTACAAATTTTTCAAATTTTTGCTAGTCTCAAAATTAATTCTGCTTTGCTCAGAGTATACATTCCATATTATTATCTTTTAAATTCATTAAAATTTAAATATGGACTAAAATATGATCTATATTGGTTAATATTTCATGTGCATTTTAAAATAATGCATATCATTCAATTTACATTGCAATTTTATATATTTTAAAACTTAGATATAAGGTATATTCATGATATATTTATCATTATTATATCTTTGGAATAGCTAGAAATTGCATTGTGATTAATTGTTCCATCTCTAATAATGTTCCTTATATTTAAGTTTTATTTTGCTTATATTTATTTAACCACTCCATATTTTTTAATGCTTTTTTGTTTGTTGGATATTTCCCCCTGCTTGCATTCAGCTTAAGTATGTAGATACTTAAGAAGTATATATCCTGTGGGCAGTATATTATGTCCTCTCTTTTTTTAAACCTCATCTCAGTCTTTTGAATGGTATGTCTAGTCTATTTACATTTTTTTTTTAGTCTATTTACATTTAATGCAATCATTGGTACTATTGTATTTATTTATGTCTAATATTTTGATATTTGTTTTCCATTTTGCCTTCATTTTTAAAATTTATCCTGTTTCTTCTTTCTTAATTTATTTTTTGTTAAACAAAAATGCAATATATTTTAAAAATTTGCTATTGGCATTATAGCAGAATATATTTACATTGATATTTTCGTAATCTTTGGAAAGATTGAAATATGCTTTTTCAATTTGTTGCAATTTCCTTGCATTTAATATTGAATTACTTCTACTAAAATATTGGAAATGTGCTTGCAATGATATATTTCCATTTATACCTTATTCTATTGCTAGCATTTTCATAAACATTATAGGCACAATAATATACTGATGTAATTTTTACTTTAAATGATAACATGGTTTTAGGGAAAAGACAAAAGTATATGGGTGTATGTTTATTCACATACCATTTCCAAAATTTAAGTCCTTTTTATTCACATTCATCTTGCCATCTGGAGTCACTTTCTTCAGCTTGAAGAACTTTAGCAATTCCTGCAGTGCAGACCTGCTAATAATTTGTTCTTTCCACTTTTGGTTTATATAAACATGTCTACATTATTTTCATTAAAAAATAAATATGTTAGATGAAGAGAGTTTGTTTGGTCAATTATAAATATTTTTCTTTCAATGTATGGGATATCATGTTATAATTGTTCTTGATGAAAGTGAAAGAGAAGAGTGAAAAAGCTGGCTTAAAACTCAACATTCAAAAATCTAAGATCATGGCATCCAGTCCAATCATGTCATGGCAAATAGATAGGGAAACAATAGAAACAATGACAAAATTTATTATCTTGGGCTCCAAAATCACTGCAGATGGTGACTGCAGCCATGAAATTAAAAGATGCTTGCTCCTTGGAAGAAACAGCTATTACAAACCTAGACAGGATATTAAAAAGCATAGACATTACTTTGTAACAAAAGGCTGATTAAGTCAAAGCTATGATATTTCCAGTAGTCATACATGCATGTGACAGTTGGACTATAAATAAGGCTGAGAATTGAAGAATTGATGCTTTTGAACTGTGGTGTTGGAGAAGATTCTTGAGAGTCCCTTGGACTGCAAGGAGATCCAACGAGTCCACCCTAAAGGAAATCAGTCCTGAATATTCATTGGAAGGACTGATGATGAAGCTGAAGCTTCAATACTATGACCACCTGATGCAAAGAACTGACTCATTGGAAACGACCCTGATGCTGGGAATGACTGAAGTCGGGAGAAGGGGACAACAGAGGATGAGATGGTTGGACGGCATCCCGGACTTTGGGGACATGAGCTTGAGCAAGCTACAGAAGTTGCTGATGGACAGCGAAGCTTGGAGTGCTGCATTTCACGGGGTCACAAAGAGTTGGACACAACTAAGCGACCGAACTAAATTGATGAGAATCAGCCATTAATCAAATTGACTTTCTCCCGTACATAAAGTGTTTACCTTTGTATGTGAAATGCTTTCAGGATGTTCTTGTCATTGGTTTTCAGCTAAACTGAAGAGTAGTTTTCTTTGTTTGTATTCTGCTTAGGGTTTAATTATTTACGAAAATTTTCAGTCATTATTTTTTCAAGTTTTTTTTTTCCTCTCTTTTCACTCTGCCTTCTTTCATTCTGAGATTCAAATTTCACTTTTTTTTCTTATCACTTAATATTTTCACATGGGTCTCTGAGACTCATTTTAGTTTCCTTAAATCTTTTCTCTATGTTCTCTAGGTTTAAAAAAACAAAAGTTCTCTTATCTATCTTAAAATACTAATTCCCTCTATCATTTCCAATCTCTGTTGAAACAATCTGCTAAGTATTTTATTTCAGTTTTTGAGCTAATCAGCTTTGGCATTTCATTTTTCATTGTTTCTATTCCTCTGTTTGGGGCTTCCCTGGTAGCTCAGCAGTAAAGAATATGCCTGCAATTTGCAGAGGCAAGAGACATGGGTTTGACTCCTGGATCAGGAAGATCCCCTTGAGGTGGGCATAGGAACCCACTCCAGTATTCTTGCCTGGAGAATCCCATGAACAGAGGAGCCTGGCCTGTTACAGTCCATAGGATCACAAAGAGTTACACACTTCTGAAACAACTTAGTATTCAAGCACACTTCCCATTATAGCCTTTTCCCCCTCTCTTTATGTTGTTTGAATATTTCTGTAAAAGCTGTTTTTACGTCTTGAATTCCTATGTCAAAAATCTGTCTGTGACGACTGACTTGGAATCAGTTTTGGTAGATTGCTTTTTATCCTGAGTGTAAGTCAGCTTCCATATCTTTGGATCACTATAAAATATTGGAAAATTGGACAATATAGATAAGATGTAGTACTGACTCATATTCTGTTATCCTCTTCAAAGGATTCTCAGTTTTTTGTTCTGACAGTCTTTGACATCCTAGCTTCAAGCTATAGAATATTTTTCTTCCACTGTGTGTAGTAGGTGATATCCGGTCAGTTCTTATCTGAACTTGCTCTAGCCTCTTGCGGTTTCACTCTGGACTTCTAGAATTCTCTTCTGTAGCTGCAGAGTATGGTGTTCAACTAAGTATTTGGGTATAGTCAAAGCACAGCCTTTGGGGCTTATCCTTTCTTTGGTCTTTTTGTTTCTATGCAATGCCTCATAAAGTCTTAGCTACTGTCTTCTTGGTATGTTGTCTCATACCTCAAAGAGTAAAAGACTAGATTTCTGCTGCTGAAGATCTGCAGAGACTGGAAATATAGTTGCTTTAAAAACAAACAAATTACAACAGACTCAAAGATCTCAAAGTGAAGCTTTGTCTTGCAGGTATTCATTCTTCTCTGGTTCCTGAATATGGAAGTAGGTCTTCGTAGTTGGTATTGAAAATATTTCAAGCCTATAGTTACATAACAGGGTGATCTCTCTATGAAATATAAAGTTAACTAAATAACATTTTCAGACATTGGATTTCTTAAGAAATGTCCTTCATATGCACCATACCTTAGAAAGCTACTGGAGGAAAAGCTCTCTGCAAATGAGGAAGAAAAATCAGGAAAAACATAAAAACAGGATCCATTTCAAGAAAGTAGCAGGATAACTGCCATCCCATTCAGATGGTAATGAAGGGAGAATCTACACTGTATGTTGTGCATCAAAAACGGCCAAGAAGGTATATCTTTAAAATAGAAAAAATCTAGAGAAGGAAATGGCAACCCACTCCAGTGTTCTCGCCTGGAGAATCCCAGGGACGGCGGAGCCTGGTGGGCTGCCGTCTATGGGGTCGCACAGAGTTGGACACGACTGAAGCGACTTAGCAGCAAAGCCTTAAAAAGTTTTAGAGTAGTGCCTAGTACATGAAAGTGCAATTATGTTTATTTTGCCACCTGAAAGTTAAGAATCACAGCTTAACCCTTTTTTACATTTATATATAATGAAAACAATAGCCATTTAAAGTGAGATTTTTTGTTGTTGTTGTTCCAGGTAACAACTCTTTGAAATCAGAAAAATACATAGTCATGTTGACTGTCTTACTGTAATTTTGTGACCACTATTCTAAAAACGGGCTTCCCAGGTGACTCAGTGGTAAAGAGTCTGCCTGCCCTGTAAGAGACCGGGGTTCAGTCCCTGGGTGGGGAAGATCTCCTGGAGAGGGAGGTGGCTGCCCACTCCAGTATTCTTGCCTGGGAAGTCCCATGGATGGAGGAACCTGGAGGGGCTGCAGTCCATGGGGTGGCAAAGAGTTGCCCATGACTCAGTGACTAAACAGCAGCAGGATCTAAAAAGGATCTTACTGCTTCTTTGTAATTGTTCCCTTTCCCCCGCTAGTCTCTTTATCCTATGCTCTCCTATTCTTA
Source organism: Bos indicus x Bos taurus (assembly GCF_003369695.1). Taxonomy (NCBI): domain Eukaryota; kingdom Metazoa; phylum Chordata; class Mammalia; order Artiodactyla; family Bovidae; genus Bos; species Bos indicus x Bos taurus. The sequence continues at coordinate 45,239,943 of NC_040087.1, read as the reverse complement.
CTTATATTAGCATCATATGGGGGCTTGTTAGAACTGCACCATCTCAGGCTACACACTAGATCCATAGAATCATAACCTGCATGTTAATACAGTTCCCTAGGTGACTTTTAAGCATGTTCAAATTTGAGAAGCACTGTCCTTAAACCACTATTTCTCATTTTATCCTTTCCTCAAACCCTTCTCCATCAGTGACACTCAGCTCCTTGAAATCCCTTTCATGGATAATGATTTTGCTTCCTGCTTCTCTGAAAAAAAAAAAAAAATGAAGCTATGAGAAGAAGCTATCATACACACACTCAAGTGCACAACCATCTTAACTTCCCTTGCAGTATAAAAAATAAATAAATAAATAAATAAAAATAAAATAAAATAGAAAAAATCATGGACTGCTCGAGGCATGTGAAGGAATTGAGATTTAGGCTAATAAGGAAAGTTTGGCTGTAAACTAGGTTTAAAATATACACACAGTTACAAAGAAAAAATTAAGAGAAAACAAAAGAGTGTGCAAGAGAGTTTACAATAATCTTTGCAAATATGTGTCATTTGCAAATACACAGTTCAAGTTGTATCCTCAATAAATGATGATCTCATTAAATTTTTATATGCTGATAATTGAAAAGATTTTGGAGGGACAGGGCTACTAAATAAAATACAGTACACACAGTTAAATCTGAATTTCTAGTAAACAATTTTGTTTAATGTTTAAGTAACACAATGGGGTTGCAGATTTGGAGATGACTTACTGACTGAACAAAATCAACAATGAAAAAAATTAAGATTTTTTAGACTTATAGAATTCTCATACAAATACTGTCAATTAGGTATCACTTTGCTCCTTTAACAGACTGAAAAACAAAGTCAAAGGATTTAAGTATCTCTAAGTTAAGTAATAGAATTAGAAGATGTTAAGAAGAGGTGGCAAGAATACACAGGAGAACTGTACAAAAAACATCTTCACGACCAAGATAATCACGATGGTGTGATCACTCACCTAGAGCCAGACATCCTGGAATGTGAAGTCAAGTGGGCCTTAGGAAGCATCACTATGAACAAAGCTAATGGAGGTGATGGAATTCCAGTTGAGCTATTTCAAATCCTGAAAGATTATGCTATGAAAGTGTTGCACTCAATATGCCAGCAAATTTGGAAAACTCAGCAGTGGCCACATGACTGGAAAAGCTCAGTTTTCATTCCAATCCCAAAGAAAGGCAATGCCAAAGAATGCTCAAACTACCTCACAATTGCCCTCATCTCACATGCTAGTAAAGTACTGCTCAAAATTCTCCAAGCCAGGCTTCAGCAATACGTGAACCATGAACTTTCTGATGTTCAAGCTGGTTTTAGAAAAGGCAGAGGAACTAGAGATCACATTGAAAAAGCAAGAGAGTTCCAGAAAAAAATCTATTTCTGCTTTATTGACTATCCCAAAGCGTTTGACTGTGTGGATCACAATAAACTGGGAAAATTCTGAAAGAGATGGGAATACCAGATCACCTGACCTGCCTCTTGAGAAACCTGTATGCAGGTCAGGAAGCAACAGTTAGAACTGGACTTGGAACAACAGACTGGTTCCAAATAGGAAAAGGAGTACATCAAGGCTGAATATTGTCACCCTGCTTATTTAACTTCTATGCAGAGTACATCATGAGAAATGCTGGACTGGAAGAAACACAAGCTGGAATCAAGATTGCCAGGAGAAATATCAATAACCTCAGATATTCAGATAACACCACCCTTATGGGAGAGTGAAGAGGAACTAAAAAGCCTCTTGATGAAAGTGAAAGAGGAGAGTGGAAAAGTTGGCTTAAAGATCAACATTCAGAAAATGAAGATCATAGCATCCAG